>NW_024426885.1:31132264-31243892 GCF_017311325.1 Ursus maritimus
TTTTTTTTTTTTTAAAGATTTTTATTTATTTATTCGACAGAGATAGAGACAGCCAGTGAGAGAGGGAACACAAGCAGGGGGAGTGGGAGAGGAAGAAGCAGGCTCATAGCAGAGGAGCCTGATGCAGGGCGTGATCCCATAACGCCGGGATCACGCCCTGAGCCGAAGGCAGATGCTTAACCGCTGTGCCACCCAGGCGCCCCTGCAGATATCTTTTCAATAGTATTTTATTAATCCTTTGATTTTGTATATGACACTTAGAGGCTATGCAGTTTTTGTTTTGTTTTATTTTTAATCAACTGAACTTTCCCTTTATTCTTGGAGAACCTGACTCTGTCCTTCTCTCTGTGCCAGGACTGTGGGCCCTCTCTTGGATTAGCAGCAGGAATCCCGTCCCTGGTGGCCACAGCCCTGCTGGTGGCTTTACTATTTACACTGATCCGGCGAAGAAGAAGCATCAATGAGTCCACCGAGGTGATTAGCAAGCTCCATTGGGTCTGGCTGTGTTGGCAGGAATCAGTATTTCAGTGAACTGGCTTTGGGCTGAGTGTGTCAGGATCTGAATCTGTTTCCCGGGGACATGATAGTGGACGTTCCTACCCCTCAATTTCTATCTCAGACTCATGATACTATACTCCGGGCAGAGCTGATCTGTCACCCAGCCTTCACTTTAGGAGATCCCGTGGCCACAAGGATGGTATTTGGGGGTGGCAAAAAGTGGCCGTGGAGAGGAATGGGTGTTACCATGGCAAATGCACGTCTGTAATGTGGGTGTGTTTTCTAAAGTCAAGGAGAAAAGGGCCCAAGCTTCCTAAAGAGAGTGGGGACAATCTCAGGAAAGGTAGGAGACAACCAGGTGCTGAGGGGTCTATGGTGGGGATAGGCCCACAAGTATGTGGCTCTGTTTATCTTAGCCCTTTCTCTACATAGGAACACAGATTGGTCACGAGGGAATCTACCATCCCCACCACTCCAAATGCTGGATTGCTCTGGAAACCAGGCTCAGAATTCAAAGGCCACCCAGACAATATCCAAGAGGTTTCTCTAGTTGGAATACAACTGTGTTGTGTGGACTCTGGGTTCTAATTCTATCCTCTATGAACGATCCTGGTTGTTCTCATAGTGATAAACATTAACGGGAAATAGACAACCTAGGCTTTACCCCTGGCTCTGCCACTTGATGATTTACATGATCCTGAGCAAGTGACTTCACATTTTCTGTGCCTTGGTTAGTTCTACTCCAGAATAGGAGTCATAAAAACTACCCTCCCTATTTTAGGAGGTAGGGAGGATGTACTGAGATCATGGTTGTAAAGACGTGTTGACAAGCTGTAAACTTTAAGCATATTAAGATGTACTGTGGTTGTTGTTGGTGTCATTTCTTTAAGTCATAGTTTCTTAACCTTTGGTGCACTTTAAAAATCATCTAGAAAGCTACCAAAAATACCAGTCACCAAAACCAGTTACATCAGTATCTCTGGACAAGAGATCTGTGGCATGGAGAATTCAATATGGCCAACCTCATTTGATCCCTACTCCTACCCACTTCTCCCCACTGTCAATCCTGGATTATTTTTGAAGTAACTTACAATGGTATTTCTCATTTATGGATTTTTGGGGGCGTAATTATTATCTGTTTGCTTGCTTTGTTTTGTTTTTAAAGCTTTCTAGTGATTCTTATGTGCATGCAGATTTAAGAACCACTGATTTTAATCATGGTCAAGGGCAAACGTTGTGACCCTTCATTTCTTCTTCATTTCTTATTTTTACCAACTTAGGAAAGTGAGAGGCCATGTGAAATTTCAGAAATCTATGACAATCCCAAGATCGCTGAGGTAAGAACTCTTGGTTAAAATCACTGTATATCAATAGGGCCCCTTGGTGGCTCAGTTGGCTTAGAGTCTGACTCTTGGTTTTGGCTCAGATTCTGATCTCAGGGTCATTCGTGAGATCGAGCCCCACATCAGGCTCCATGCTCATCGGGGAGTTTGCTTGAGATTCTCTCTCTCCCTCTCCAACTCCCCCTCCTCACTGTGCTGTCTCTCTCTCAAATAAATAAATCTTTTTTTTTTAAAGATTTTATTTATTTATTCGACAGAGATAGAGACAGCCAGCAAGAGAGGGAACACAAGCAGGGGGAGTGGGAGAGGAAGAAGCAGGCTCAGAGCGGAAGAGCCTGATATGGGGCTCGATCCCATAACGCCAGGATCACTCCCTGAGCTGAAAGCAGGCACTTAACCGCTGTGCCACCCAGGCGCCCCTAAATAAATCTTTTTTAAAAATCACTGTATATCATTGATAAGTGAAAGCTAAGGGTTTTTAAGCCTTCTATGTACAGGAGAAGTACAGTGTGAACACCTGTGGGAAAGAGGCAACCCAATGAAGCTCAGGCACAAAGGAGGTTCTCACTATTTTTAATTGATTGGGTAGGAATCCAAGGTTGATTTAATATTAGAAAATCAATTTAATATTATTTATTTCATGGACAAATTAAAAGAGAAAAATTGTGTGACCATCTCAACAGGAGAAGACAGTCTAAAAAAGTTAAACAGTCACTTGTGATGTGAACTCTTAGCAAACTAAACATAGAATAGGAACTTCCTTAACCTGAAAGACGACATCTTTTTTAAAAAGTTACAGCAAACATCATACCAAAAGGTAAAATGTTAATGAATTCTCTTTAAAATCAGAAACAAAACAGGATACTTTAGGTCCTAGTCAATGCAGTACGATAAGAAAAAGAAGTAGAAATTAACTCAATAGGGGAAGTCCTTTCACACTGTATATGTATAATCAAATAATCACATCATATTCTTTAAGCATCTTATAATCTTATTTGTCAATTATACGTCAGTACAGATTAAAATAAGAAAAAGAAGAAGAAAGTATAAGATTGGGAAAGAAGAAATAAAACTGTAATTATTTGCAGATGATATGCTTATCTACATAGAAAAGCCCATTATCTACAGATAAATTATTAGAATTAAGGAGAGATTTTAACAAGTTTCCTGCATATGATAAAGTAGTTTGCATTTCCAAAAATTAATAACAACCACTTAGAAAAAGTAATTTTAAAAAATACCACTTTGTAGTGGTAGTTAAAATATGTAGAATGCTAAGGAAAAGTCTAACAAAAACTGTAACCCCTTTGTAGTGAATAATAAAACTTCAGTAAAAGATATGAAATAAGACCTAAATCATGGGAGTTACATGCCAAGCTCCTGGATAGGAAGACTCAAGGGCATAAAGATGTCAAACAACCTCACACCAATCTATAGGATAAATGCAATTCCAATATAAATCCCAACAGATTTTTTTCATGGAACTCAATAAGATGCTCCTAAAATCTATATGGAAGAAGGCAGAAAACTTTTTTTAAAGTAATAACAAACAGAACAAATAGAAAACAAATAGGAAGATGGTACATTTAAACTCAACCATATCAGCGACTTCATTAAATATAAATTGTCTAAATACCCCAATTAAGAGGCAGAGATATAAAAATCAAAAAAGTTTTTATCAGTTTGGATATAAAAACAAGATCCAAGTATATACTGCCTGCAAAAACTCACTTTAAATATAAAGACACTAATAGATTAAAGGTAAGAGGAATGAAAAAGGAACACCACGCTAACATTCAACAGAAAGAGTGGAGTGGCCAGAAAAAATCTGCCAAGGCATTAAACTTGGCAATCGTAGGCCTCCCCTCATTTGTTTTCTGTCTCTCAAGGATTACATCCTCCTTTGCCTGATGTCCAGTGTCTTGAAAACTATTGTTTTAAGTGGTTTTTTTTTTCTGACTTTTGGTTGTTTCAGGTGGGAAGGTAAATCTGGTTGCTGTTGCTTCATTGTGGCCAGAAGCAGAAGTCTTTGCTTTAATTTTGAAAAACCTGTTTGTTTTCTCAAGAATCCTAGGAGGTCACCCACACATGAGAAGAATACGATGGGAGCAGAAGGAGCCCACGTGTATGTGAAGACTGTAGCCGGAAGCGAGGAGCCCATGCATGACACTTACCGTCCTACTGTCGAAATGGAGAGAAGGAGGGGATTGTGGTGGCTTATGCCCAGACTGAGCCTGGAATGATGCCGTTTGGTCAAGGAGCAGATCTAGAGCTGGAACAGAGCTGAAAACCCAGGGATCTGTGCTCGGAGTGAGGAGAGATGTCAAGCCACTTCTTAATCCAAATTTCCTTTGCAGATCTGGAAAACTTTTGGGTTTGTTTATCTCTGTAGATGACAGAGCTAAGGGTTCATTCCAACACTCAGATCTTGTTGTTTAATAAGCAGCGAAGCACCAAGTGAGGTCCAGAAGGAGCCCTTTGATCCTAGTCTTGACCTATACTTTTCTTTATGATTTTGGGAAAGGGGCTTGATTTCTGCGTGTCTTGCCTTATCATCTTTTTTCCACATCTCTTTTCTCAAAAAAACCCCAAAACCCATCACACCTGGCTTCCATGGGAAGGCTGGCCAGGACTAGCATGGTGCAAGTTGGGATATAAATAAAACTTGGAGGGGATGTATGAGGGGAAGCAATTTCTTATTTCTGAACATCTCAAGGTAGAGATCATGGGGAGTCATATGTCCCCTGACCGCAGGGGTAGCACATAGCTGATCATTCAGGGCTCCCATTTGTGTCTGTGACCAGAGAGTACTCAAGGAAGGTGATTCTGCAACAGACTGTGTGTGTTGAGGGTGAATAGGGTGGAGCGAGGGCAAGGGTTGTTCCAAGAGATTATTAGAAACTAGGGCTATATCCACTTTGTGAGAGTGGAGAGAAAGGCCTCCAGTGCACTCTCCAGGAAGAAAGAGCAAGAAGACCCTGAGTGGCTGAACACAGGACCAGAGGGGTGGGCTAAGCCGCAATTCCTTGCCATCTGAGGAAAGTCTGTGCACAGCACCAGCTGGTTCAGGTCAGGCCTTCACGATTGCTTCTGTGAGGAGGCTTCGAGGAGTGCTGGTTCCCTCATGCAGGGAGAGCCACTGCGAACAAGCAGGGTCTCCTAGTGGGAGAAGTGGGTCCACAGCATCTCAGGAGCCACCCACCAACTCCACTTTCATACACCATGGAGGCATTTCTTTCTCACATCAGGGCTCTGATTGCTCAAAAACATGTCCCCTCTTCTTCAAATAACTAAGAACAAGTTCCACGAACCCAGTCAATTACTGCCACCTGCCCACATGTGCTCTCAAAGCTGCCTCCCTTACCTTGGGTGTCCTAAGATGAAAAGACCAAGAGAGAGCATCTCCCTGAGAGAGAAAGGGCCACTAAGATCCAGAAGGAGTCTGAGAGATAGCAAACAGGGGAGATATTCCTTTGGCATTTAGGAAATTGTACTTCTGAGTGAAGGCAGGGGGAATATACCCCATGTGTGGCCTTGTGCCAGGATGCCGAGGGAACAGCTCCATGGGGACAGGGAGAGCGGACTATGACCTGAGCAGAGTGGGTCAAGAGTTAGTACCCCATTCTCCAAAAGCTCCGGAAGGGACCCAGAACCCCCTCCAGAATCTCTGATCTTCTAGTTAACCTGTTTCTGTCCTCGAGATAAATCTTCAACTCTTCATTTTTTCATTTTGTTACATTTTTGTTTAGAATATTTTATAGTATTTCAGTGAACAACAAGACTCCACCATCTTGTTTCCTCCTATTTTTATTGCAAATATACAGTATCTCAGCTACATTGTGGGCAAAGTGGGCTCTGATGAGCTTCCCTGGATACAAGCCACCAATTTCAACATCATTTCTATGGAAAAATGCATTGTGAATTCTAAGCAACAGTCATATAAATGGCCTACTCCTGGAGCATAACCCATTACCAGGTGCTGCCTTATCACGTTTCCGAAACTATTTCTTTTTTTTTTTTTTTTAAGATTTTATTTATTTATTCGACAGAGATAGAGACAGCCAGCGAGAGAGGGAACACAAGCAGGGGGAGTGGGAGAGGAAGAAGCAGGCTCATAGTGAAAGAGCCTGATGTGGGGCTCGATCCCATAATGCTGGGATCACGCCCTGAGCCGAAGGCAGACGCTTAACTGCTGTGCCACCCAGGCGCCCCTCCAAAACTATTTCTAAAAGCAATCTGCATTTCAATAAGGCTTAAAGAATCTCATAGTTTCCTAAGGCATCTTTACTATAATATGAAGTATAATTTATTCAACCTGGAAAAAAAAGAGCTGAAAAAAAGTTGACAACTTTTTCTAGGCATTTCTTTCCCATGGTTCAAGGTAATCCAATCCCAGATGTGCAAAAATTTCTTCTTCACTTTCTGCTTTGAGGAATATTTTCTGAAAATATAAAAAGAAATATGTGCATTCAGATATGTTTAAACATCTCAAT
The DNA here is from genome assembly GCF_017311325.1 of Ursus maritimus. Taxonomy (NCBI): domain Eukaryota; kingdom Metazoa; phylum Chordata; class Mammalia; order Carnivora; family Ursidae; genus Ursus; species Ursus maritimus. The sequence continues at coordinate 31,138,599 of NW_024426885.1, forward strand.
GCTGACATAGTGAAAGTTTTACTTGTAAATTGTCTTGGCGAATGAATTACTACCAAAACATAATTCCCTGCTTCTGAGTATAAAAAGTCATCTTAATGACTTTTTTTTAATCTTAAATGACTTTTGTAATTTCTATATTTTCCCACCCAAAAATAGAATATTTCATAGACTAAGGTAAAATTATGACAACCTTACATATTTAGCTACAGGCATTTGGTATTTTCCCTATGAGTCTGTTGTTCTTAACCACAGTTGTTCATTAGAACCACATGAAGGGACTTCTAAAATACACATTGAAGCCTAAGCTACACCCCAGTCCAGTGAAATGAGAATCTCAGGAGAGGTCCTATCACCAATCTATTTAAAGGCTCTGGGGAATTCTTCTGTGCAGCCAGAACGATGCACTGCTCTCCGGGTGATGAGGAGAGGCAATTATAGGGAATATGTTGGGTTCTCCTTCTGGCCTTCCTCACCTGCCCCCCAACCCCCCCACAGGCTCCCACCCCATGACCTCTTTTAGGCCAGGCACCACTTCTCCTTCATCCCTTCTTGCCTACCGCACAGTGTGGGGCATGTACAATATACTCTGTTATGTTAAACTATTTAGAATGTGTGCATTTTAAGTATTCCTGAATCGTATTATGTGAATCTGCCTCCACTCACATGCTTGGCATCTAAAGCTTTCCTGCCAATCTACAGTCCTCTCATCTGACAGCAGCACCTTGATTTTTCTTTGGAAAACCACCCTTCCCTCCTCTCAGTCCATGTGGATCAGGTGGGGCTAATTCCATCTCCAAGGAGGGCCACATGATCCAAGTCTGACCAATCAGAGCCACAGTAAAGGGTTCAGGGATGGGCATACGGCCCAGGCCTGGCCAATGACTATCAACTAGGACTCTTGCCGGAACTATTAGGAAAGAGGTTCTTCTCTGTCAAGTGGGAAGGATGGGAATTGTGGCAAAACCATGCTTGAGAATGAAACCAACACTGAGGAAAACCTGCATTAGCTGCTGGATGCAGCCATACCTGCAGCCACACCTGAACACCCAGAAGCTGCAGTATATAAGCCAAGCACCGTTGTTTTTTTTTTTGCTATGCCATCTTGGATTGGGCTTCTGACTTGTAACTGAGATAGCTCTAACTAAATACAGCTCATTTAGACTGTAAGCTCCTAGAGCATAAAGATCATTACTTCTAGTTATTTTGGTTCTTATTCCCGTCAGAGCTTAGTTTATTGTCCTTGATCACTGTAAGAACAGTAGACCTTGGCATGTAGATTTAACAGATGAATATTTAACTCTTCATAATTCATACAGTAATTTATCGTTTTGCTGAGGCATGAATTTGGATCATGACCTGTGTAAGGCTGGCATACCAAGTGAATTACATAGCTGGTGAGTGAGCCTCGCTGACTGCTCATCTACGCCTCAGGGCGGCTCTGTTGCTCTCTCTCTTGCAGTACACTCTCACTAATGACCTATGTGGTCACTTAAAATGCTACTGCTCATTGCATTTAAGGGGTACTTGAGTGTCTTTATGATTTGGGGGAATCCTTGGCTTCCTTTGGGATTATTCACTAAAAATACAAAAGATATACCAAACTCAATTAATGTCCACTGCCGGACTGGTTCTGAGGGCCCAACAAGCTCATCATCTTTGAGCCCAAAGCCCTTGAGGTACCTTCTGGGCCAGGTGGGGACCGTGCTCCCAACAGGATCTTTCTAGCTGCCCTCAACTGTGATCTGTGGGAACAGGACGCTCAGGGCAAAGGAAACTGAACCTGGACAGTAAAATCAGTTCAGGAAAAATGTTCAGGGAGCCAGCCATGGGGATGAGGATCAAAGAAGCCCCTGCTGGGTAGACAACTCTACCTTGGTCTTGTCATATAACGCATGGTTATCCAGCATCATCTTCCGCTCATGCGTGGCATAGCGCCGGAGGTCTCTCTCAAACTGCTGGACAACATATAATTAAGATAAGTTACTAGCAAGTCTAGAATGTCTTCAGTATTATGTGTTTAGAGATATCATCCCTACGATGAAATATCTATTTATCTCCACTAAACATTCTCAAAGCAATTTTCTCCCCGAGGACGAAGGTCCTTGACGACAGAGCCCTGTGCTTGCACCTGCGCACTAGAATGTACGTATGCTCCCTGAAAATAGGAGCCCGACTTGTTCAGGACTGTATTCCCTTCATTAGTGGTACCTGGCACGTAGAAGATGTGCAGCAAATGCTTGTTGAATGGATAAATAAATGTTGTGAGGATTGTGTCCAGGATAATACGTGGCCCCAAGTAAATGCTGGATAAATAGTAGGGTTTTTTGTTTTTTGTTTGTTTTATTTTGTGTTTTTTGTTTGTTTGTTTTTTGGAATATCACTACTGTAGGAGAGGATGAGGAGTCAGGAGACCCAAACTCCAGCCTGGATTTTGTCACCCAGCTTCTCTGAATCTCTACTGGTCAAACAGGAGGATGAGGGAAGTGCGTAAGTAAGGTTGCCTCTGGCTCTAACAGTCTCTCAGATGAGATTCTGTAAAACTGATGGTTTGAGCCACCTGTCCCAGAATAGCATGTCCTATGCTGAAGCCGCAGGGAGTGAAAGCTGAAGCCTAAGCTAGAGGACAGTTGCCCTTCACGTTGATTTTCCCCGAGAGAAGCACAGATTAGAAATGTTGATCCTCCCTTATGAGAGTAGGAGGAAAGCATGGGATAATGGCGCCCTCTAGTGGGAGGAGCCATCTCCTACTTTAGGAAAGCCGGTTGACGCTGGGACCTTCCCCAGCACCGCCCCCTGTCTAAGAAAACAAACTTTCCCAACAGAAGTCCTTTATGATGTGCCAGAGGGGAGCCAGGGTTGTGGACAAATTAGGGTGAAGCAGATTCTGGGTGCAGTAGCTGCTGGTCTGTGAAAATATAACGGTGTTGCTTGGCACTGTGCTTCCTCCCAGCCCTGGGACACTCTTCTCATGTCCGCCCCCCCCAGGATTTAGAGCAATGGCTGCTCACACTGTGTTGGGAAAGGCTGGGGAGGATGGGGATAACGGGGACAGTGAGAGACTGCCCTTGGCTCGCCAGTTCTGTGTGGTGATAGATATATTCCTAGACTCCTCTGCTAAAACCTCAGAACATTTTCCCATAGACTGCAAGAAATGAGAATGATATATTTTATTTGGAGAATAATAATTTTTACCGAACACGTATTTACTGAGCATCTGCTATGTGCCAGGTATGTTCTATGTGCTTGGACCATAACATGTCTACCCTGGTGGAGCGTGGATTCGAGCAGGGGACACAGAAAAGACACAATACTGGAATAAATAAATTATAGGATATGTTGAAAGGTAAGTACTGTGTACAGGGCAGGCCTCACTGAGAAGGTGGGGATTTGAGCAAGGAATTGAGGTAGGTGAAGGAGTTAGCCAAGTAGACCCTGGCGGTCGAGCTCTCCAGGCAGACGAACAGCTAGAACGCAACCTTAGCTTGAAGCGAGCCTGGCCCGTTTAGGGAGAGAGCAGTAGGAGAGGAGTTCAGAGGCATAAGGGGATGAGAACATCATGCAGGGTCTCAGAGCCACTGTAGGACCTTCCACATTTACTCTGAGTTAAACGCGAAGTCTCTGCAAGGTTGTGAGCCGGGGAGTGACCTGATCTGATTTATAACAGGATCACTCAGCTGTACTGGGTGAGGGCAGAAGCAGAGAGACCAGTCAGGAAGGCCACGGCTATAAGCCAGGAAATAATATCCTTCTCAATATTTACCAAGAGCTTACTCTGTGCCAGGCACTGGGCTGATTTCTTGCTCTGTGTTAATTTTCTGGTCTGTGCTATTACCACTAATATTTAACAACTTCCCTTGAAGGGAACAGTTTTAAGTACACTGTTGGACTCAGAATTGTGCTGAGATGAGGGCATTGTCTCATTTAATGCTTATTACAATCCTGTAAGGGTGGAGCTCTTATTAGCCCATTTTTCAGATGAAGAAAGGATGCCCAGAGAGCTTAAGTCATTTACCCAAGGCCACACAACCCATGACAGAGCTAGGACCTAGACTCCTGAATCCCAAAGCTCAGGCACTTTACCTGAGACAGTTGTGCCTTCTGCTTTAAAACCTCTTTAGTTTCTCACAACGGCCCTGTGAAATAGGCAGGGCAAAGACAATGTCTTATGCTTCAGATGAAGAAAGCTGAACAACAAGCAGGGGTGATGGTATCAGACTGGCTGCACTACTGGTCAAACACACTTCAGGGATTGGCCCACGGATGCTACATATGGTTGTGCAAGTTGTGCACTGCAAAACTCTTGAGGGCACCATTCACATTTGCAGGCCCCAAATTGAGGTGAGATTAAAAGATGAATTGTGTTGAGAATAATTCCCAGGCCCTGAAATCTTTGGGTAAAAAGGTGAAATTGAACTTCTCACCTACGGAATTTTAGACTAGAACTAATTCTGTTCACCCACCAATAGGTATCAACCTGGAGACAAAACACACCATATTCAGTGGCTAAATAAGGAGGGCATAATGATAATAACACAAGTGGCTACCATTTGCTGAACACATGCCACGTTTAAACCCACGCAGCCTCTCATTTAACCCAAATGGTGACATTAGGAGATGGACACCACTGTTACCCACAACAGAGATGGCACAGTTGGGGCTCAAAGAGGTTAAATCATTTAAAGTCACCCAGCGGAAAGCTTAGTGTTCTATCAGCATGTGCAGAACCAATGGCAGTAATTTCCAAGAACTCTGAGAGAAGAGACTAGAATGTGCTGGAAACACACAAACAAAGCAGACAAAAGGCAACCATTTCTGCCAGTGATTCCTAACTGGCCTGACCTTGTATAACCTTGGACTCTTCCTTTTGGAACTCTCCCCTTTCTCAACAGACTCTGCATTCCCAAAGATTCAGGTCTGTCAAACAAGCTGCATTTACCCATCAGTTTTTCCAGTTTTCATGAACAAAAAATGTCAGTCGATATCCAGATTCCTGGGCACCATCCCCAGAGTTTCTGATTCAGGAGGTCAATCTGCTCCCAGGTGAGCTCCTGCCAGCCCAGGACCACACTGTTCTAAACTAATCAGACTCACTTGACCGTGTGCAGGTAGAATACTCCGATTTGGGGGTTTCTGTGCACTCCACCCTGTCACCCTGCCTGGGCTGCCGTCTCTCTCCTGGGCCCCAGCAGACTGCCCACATCTTTTGAATCCACATAGCACTTACCCGAGAACCAGTCCAGCCCAGCAGGGCAAAGGCACGGCGCTCGTAGGGGCACATGACGAGGTCCACGCGGATGGCCTTCCAGGTCTTCCCATCCTGCTGGCTGCACTTGCCACTGTCCACTCTCTGATGATGCAACTTTAAAATCAGAAAGCATTTTTGAAAATGATCTAAAGCATCCACCTTCCTGCTAGGTATCTTTAACTTTTCGAATGTCGACTCCACAAAGTCACAGTATAAAAGTAATCCCTGGAAACAAACAGAAAGTCATCAGGAAGACTCCCCAGTGGGCAGGGTCTGCCATTTTATACTGGGCTCTTAACCAATGCTGTCAATAGAAACTTCACAGATTTGAGCATAACGTGGCAGTGTTTTGCCCCTGCTGTGTGAGCCCACCTGGCCACACTGGGAGAGGAAGCCGGGAAGTGGATGTATTAACCTCTCTCTGCTGCAGAGGAATTTGGCAATTAGAGAGGCCAAGCTGCCAGAGAATCCCTCTCATTTCTTCCGAATTACAAGTCAGTGCTCAGAAACTTGCCTTACCCCTTGGAGGACAAAGACTGTCACTCTGTCCGCCTTGGAGAGCGGGATAATGTTACTGATGGTTGTCTCACTAATGTTGCTGAGTCAGAAAGATAAATGATTCTAAGATGTGCCCAGCGATCCTCCAATTTGTCTGCTCTGTGGGAATTCCTCACAGCACAGGGCAGATGTGGGGCAGGGAGAGGCGGTAAACAATGCTAACCCGAGCGTCCACTAAAAAAGCAAATAACCTCAAAAGAATTCAATCATAGCTATTAGGGTGTGTGATTTGTTGTCATGTGTTCCTTAGGTCAGATGTTCTCGAATTTTATCATCAGAAGCATTTGGAAAGTTGTCACAGCAGAGTTTGTACGGCCCTGTCCCCAGAGTGATTCAGTGTCGGTGTGTGTGTGAGACTCTGCGTCTCTAATAAATTCCCAGGTGATGCCGATGCTGCTGGTCCAGGGACCACACTTCGAGCACCACGGGTTCTGTTTGTTTTGTTCTAAGGAATGGTTTCTTCTGCAGCCCTCCAAGAGACATTGTTTCAGTGCAGCCAAACTTTGAGGGGATCCTTTCCCAACCTCAAAAGATGGGACTCTAGCCCTTCAGTGGCTCCCCCAGAAAAGCGCTTAGGAAGAACACAGCGTTCGAAGGGGCTGGGAGGGAAGCACCGATGTTCAGGAGATCCTCTCTGGGAGGCGGCAAATGTTGCTGTAGAGCATCTAATCACCAGCCCAGGAAAACACAATCCTGCTTTTTAATGAAACTTATAAAAATGAGTATAGTATAGCAGCCTTTCTTGTGAATTTGAATTAGGTACATTTGAAAAGTGAGCCGTTAAAATATTAAGAAGTCTTTCTTTGAGGTTATATTTGCAGTAACAGCCACCTCCCCACCAAATCTACAAAGCTGTTCTTCCTCATAATTGTAAGCTGTGTTTGCACTTCTGCCACATTGGCTGGGCACAGACAATGGGCCATTCCTGGGAGGGGTTTGCTTTGAATCTTGCAAGGTGTTGCGGGATGCATGCCTGGAATAATATGCTGCTGTCTGAGTATTCAGGCACTTCTGTCAGCTGCAGGGCACGGTTGTCAACACACACACACACACACACACACACACACCACAGCCCCTGATGTTGCTTCCTGCTATCTAGCCTGGGCTGTCTGGGGACATCTCTGTGTTCTACTGTTTCTTTCCTGTTGTTCCCCATTTCCCCTTGGGTAACTTCTTCCCTTCTTTGAACATTCCTTTTAAGTTTCGTGCTCTGGCTACCCATCAACAGCCACAAGGTGACTACATTTCCTACCAGCACGTTCTTTTCTTCCTAAGGGACTCCTGACAAGGAGGGAGTGGGAGGCCTTTCCCTGTTTCTCCCTCCCCCGGGGGTACTGAGCAGTCCACTCTCAGGTGAATGACACGAGGCAGGAGAACTGTGCTCAGCTCTCAGTTTTGCTTCTCACAAAGAGGGAGTCTCTGTCGCCCAACGTTTAGTATCAGACTCCCCAGCGGAGCAGGGAGGGTTCCAAGGCTGCAGGGTGAGGCCCTCCCCTATTTGAAAGCCAGGATCCATCCTCCCCGCCCTTCTGTTTCAATGCCCTGCAACCCCTTCTCAGAAGACCCTGCATCTCCTATTCAAAGTCAAGTCTGTTTCTCAGCAGGAGTGAGTATGTTCTTTACTCTAAAGAGTGTAAATACTTTCAATCTCTCAGCCTTCCAGGGACCAGGGGTGTAGCCTGGCAGAAGAGTGAGTGGCCTTGACCAAGGTCCCAACCCCTTGGGCCGAAGCCCACCACCCTCCGTTAGCCACCCCGCCCCCCGCTTGAGCTGTCGTAGCCAGGGAGACTGCATGCTGAAGGAGCCTTGGGGACAGAGACCTCCCCCACAGAACAGTGCTCCAAGCTCCGGTTCCTCTCTTTCTGCTCCCTGACCAAGGCACCTTCTAGAAGGCTCACATTTAGATCCGTGGCTGGGCGGCTCAGCCCGGCCCCGCCCGGCTGCTCGTCACGCCCACGCCCACGTAAGGCGAGCGTGCAGCGTGGGGGGTGCGCATGCGTACGCCTGCCTGCGAGGTCATCCGCATTATCTGGAGAATGCGAATTTTGGTAAGAACGCAGGGCTGAGGAGCGAGGGAGAAGTGGAAGTTCACAGCCAAGATGGGAGGGGCGGGTCTAGGGCCGCAGGGGTGCAGGCAGAGCTGGGACACGCAACTGGCCCTCAGTGTCGCCTCGCTGAGGTCCTGTTTGTCCGCAAGTGAAGAGGAGCAGCTGTGCCTGCTCACGCCTGGGTCCCCTGACCTGGCGCCGGGCCTGGCCCTCCGGGGTCATTGTGCAGGTGCTCAAGCTGACAGCCAGTGTTTAGTAGGCATTTGCCGTTACCAGGCACCGTGTCAAGCGCTTTATCTAATTCTCCGTTGATCCTCCCCGTTAATGAAATGAGAGAGCCTTGCGATCCCTGTTTCATGGATGAAGAAGGATTAAGCAAAGCGTCCCAGGTCATACAGCCAGTAAACGGCAAGGCTGTTCATTTAACGTCCCAAATAAAACCCACGGGCTTAATATTGGCCTCCACCCGTGCCTGCCCATCTCTTTGCTTGGAGGGTGGAGGTAAAACTGCCTCAAACGGAGGAAAGATGAAAAGAAGGAAGGCTCCTTGTCATCATGTCCCCACCCCACCATCCCTGTCTTAGTCCGGGACAGTCTCAGGGCCTGAGGAGCATGGTGCCTAAAAACCAAGGCTCAATAGGCCCATCCTCACAGGGACCCCGGCCTTGCGGTTGCCACCGGGGCTTTAGTTAGTGGGTCCATGAATTGTGCTGTCTGTCCATGAGACATTCCCACCTTTCCTGCTGGAGCAGAGCAGAGGGGCCCGTGTAGGTGGGGCTAACTCTTCCTCGTCCTGCCTTCCCCTGGTTTGGCCTGTGAGATTCACTCTTGGGGTCCCTGGCCTCCGTGGGTCCACTCTCCTGAGAGGGACAGAGGGGGCTGGGGATGGCCTCACAGGTGAATTTGGATCTGGTTCCTACGTTGGGTCCTCCCTTCTGGTGCTCCTGGTTCCAGGGTGCTCCTGTGTTTCTGGCTCTTATTTTCACTTTATCTGAGGTTTCTCTCTCTCTGCCATATCAGGGAGCTTGGCCCCCACCCAGCAGAGGCCAGGTCATTCAGGAAGCATGAAGCTGTGCCAGAAAAACACCAGGCCCAGGCTGGTCAGCCTGCCAGGCCTGTAGGTCCTTGGGGTGGAGCCCTCTGGTCTCTTTGGGAAGTGGAACTCTCACTGGAGTGGACGTGAGTTGGGGCCCTGCGGGCAGCTCTGGCTGCTGCTCCTCCTTCACCTCCTCTGCTGGGCAATAGGTAGCCTAGGGCAAGTCTCACCTCCTCAGTGGGTGGGGGCTTCTGAGCTCAGCTTGTCCTCATGAGTTTCCTTCTTCCCATCTCAGCACAAGGTCAAGGTGGTTGTGGACCGGCAGAAAGTTCCAAGCACCAGCAACACCACCTGGCTGATTCTACCCCAATCCTAGCGGTCCTGCCCCACCCGTAAGTCTGCTGCTGCCGCTCGTCTCACACCTCCCAAGTCTGCACGGCGCATGTTCTCCATTTCTGTAGGGGATGGATGCTCCTGAATGTTCAACACAGAGACATACCACCCTTGGCCCCTTTGGAAACAGCACAAGTGTGTATAAGCAAGATAGATATTCACCACATGGACTCTAGAACCCCAGGCGGGTAAGTCTCATTGCCTGCCGTGTGGCATTGTGTGAGCTGTTGCAAATCATTGAGAATCAGTCAGATGGTCATTACACAATTATGAGGTAAATAGTGTGCAAAATTCAGTGGTATTAATGGAATGCTTGAGCGTCCAAACATCTACTTTTGATCCTTCTTCTTACCTTCCTTTCCCATAAGTTTATCACTTTAGGTAAAAGTTGTTCCTCGTCTTCGTCTGTTGACCCGGGGCTGGTAATTAAAAAATCTACATCATGCCCAATCTTCTTACCTCTGATCAAAAAAAAAGCATAAAATGGAAATGAATTAGATTTTTAGCTCACAATTTTTAAAAGTCACCTTTGTTTCTATGCCCTGTGCTTAAGGTTTGCAATACAACATGCTCATCATAAATTTTTTTAAAATATCCTTGGTTATAAAACTCTACTCTCTGCAGAAAAACTTTATGGCAGAAAAAAAATGACACGTAGTACTTATGTGATTATATACATGTGGGTAAAAAATAACAAAGGAAATTATTTCTTCTGCACTCACACGTGCACACTTACCCCACACGTCCATACAGAGACAAGCATGGTGACAAGCAAACCAAGAACTACATGCAAATGATACAAGGGAGGGCTCTCGGAATTATGACACTGACTGAGGGCATTTTCTTAGATTTGATCTTCCTCTCCCACTTGCTCCCTCAGTTTACACTTGGCTTGCCAGGATGGCCAATGGCAAGCAGTTTAGAGGGCCACAGGGAGAGCTGGAGGAGTGGAGGGGTGGGAGGGAAGGAATCTGTTTCTGGAAAGAAGGTCTCAACATCCAACAATGGCATACACCTCTGTGAAGAGTTCGTTCATTCTACTCATTGATTCGGCCAGTATTTCTAGAGTACCTGTTCTATGCCAGGCACCTGATTGTTACAGAGCACTAATGTCTACAAACTTCGTGGGGGAAAGGATGCATACAAACAAATTACTTGGCAGGTAGCACTGAGGAGGCTGCCTGGCCAAGCCTGGAGGTATCTGAACTGAATCTTAAAAGAGGAGAAGTCAGCCAGGTGGCAATTTGAGGAAAGCCAGTCCAAGCAGAAGGGTCTGACTGTGCAAGTCACAGAGGCATGAAACAGCTCTGTGTGTGCAAAGACAAGCCATTTGGGGTTGCTGGGGTGGAAACACGAGGTACAGGAGACGAGGCCACAGAGACAGGCTGGTACCAGATCACCAAAGGCCTTTGTGCCAGGCCCAGAAGCCTGAACTTCTGAATATGGGGAGCCACTGAAGGTGTTAGAGCAGTAGAGGCAAGAGCAGCTGTCATTATCTACCTCCGGAATCCTCCTGTCATGGTGACGAAGGCATCAGGCAGAAATGCCCAGACGGCCTCTTTAACCAGCACGCTGACTGCCTCTGCTTCTGCCCTGGTCACACAGCTGACGAGGTCTTCATAATAGAGGAATCCTGAGGGGCCGTTGAACAGGTCAGTGGAGAGAGTGACACATGAAATGACCAGCCCTCTGCGGGAGGGGCTTCTGCCTCCAGATAGAGCAAACATGACCACAGGTATCACCAAACTGTTTCCCCAGAGATGAATGTATTCTCTATGCTCTTGGTTGTGAATTGTTCATGGTGACGATGACTCTTTGCTTTCTGACTTGTAAGAGACTTACAATTTCCTCACTAAGAAAGAGACTATATTTCATATCCCTCTGGAAAGCAAGCTGTTCAAATAGGACTTTTTATTGAAGAACCAGCCTTCTTGATCAATAAACTGTGCCCTATAATTCTTCAAAGATAATGTGTTAAGATTGAGAATGGGAAGATTCAGAGTTGGGAAGTGGTGGATGGAAGCTCAGACACAGTTGTGATAATGACTTGGTTATTCCCACAGACCCATGGAGGGAGCTTCCTCCAAAAATTAAAAATACAACAACTATGTGATCCAACAGTCCTGCTTCTGGGAATATATCTGAAGGAAATGAAAATGCTAAGTCAAAGGGATTCACGCACCACCATGTTCGTAGCAGCATTATTCACATTAGCCGAGACATGGAAACAACCTAAATGTCCATCAGTGGATGGATAAAGAGGGTGTGTGTGTGTGTGTGTGTGTGTGTATGAATATTATTCAGCCACTAAAATGAGGAAATCCTGCCATTTGCAACAACACAGATGCACCTTGAGGCCATAATGTTAAGTGAAATAAGTCAAGAGAAAGACAAATACTCCGTGATCTCACTTATGTGTGAAATCTAAAACCAAAAACTCATAGAAGAGGAATCAGATTTGTGGTTATCAGAGGCGAGGGTGGGTGCAGGAGGAATTGGAGGAAGGTGATCAAACAAGGACCAACTTCCAGTTACACGATAAATAAATACCAGGGATGCAATATGCAACAGGATGGTTGTAGTCAACACTGCTGGATGGGGCTTGCTCTTTCGAACTGCAATTTTATCATATTTCTACTGCATGTTAAAAGTAAATGTTTAAATTTTTGACCCTTTCTTTGCATTTCTTCATTGAAAAAAATTCACCAGAGCCCTCCATAAATGGAAGCGCCCAAGCCACCACCTTCAACCTGTGGGAGGTCCTGCAGGGCTGCAGCTGTCTCACCACAGTCTTCTCTTCTCAAGCTGCCGGGTCCTGAGTGGGTAGATCAACCCCTGTCTAGATTTGCACACCTTCCCTTATATTTCCTGGTGTCTTGCAGTTTCTAAAGCAGATCCACATTTGTGCCAGCGTGACTCTGGTTTGCTCAAATATTTTTTACTCCTCAACCTTCATGTGACCATTTTCTGCCCTTGACTCCTCACCCATGCCTCTCCTGCTCGGAAGATGGCCAGGACCAAACATCTAGAGCCAGTTCAGTAAGAACCAGACCAACGTCACAACCGGTGTGACACCTGGATGCAAGAATGACAGCGGCCATCTTGCAGAGCGTCTTTGCTCTATGCTGGGCACGATGCTAAGGACTTTGCCTGCATGATCTGATTTATTCCCCATTAACTAGCGATTTTACCCCCCTTTTATAGATGAGGTAGCTTAGGCTCCAAGACTTGAACAAGCTTGCTCAAGATCATGTAGCCGCCAAGTGTTGGAGTCAGGATTTGGATCCAGGTCTGTCTGATTCCAGAAGCTTGTGCTTTTAACCATAGTACCAACAAAGAGCACAAAGGAGTGACCCAGCTGGCCACGGCTGGAGCTGAAATTCAGCTGACTCAGCTCTGCCACCACCTGGCCGGCCCTGGCAACAGCAGGAGATCTGTAGGAGAGACAATTTACCTGCTTTCTGCATTGGTGTGAATTTCAAGGTTTTGTCCGACTTTATTTTACTCAGGGTTCTGAAACCCATCCTGAACCATTTCTCAGATGTCTTCAATCCCACTCCAAACACAGAAGTAAAGAGCTGAAACAGGGAAAGCCATGCCTTTAGTTTCTAAAATGACCATTATGACAATGAATTGACACTTTTCAAGGTCAAGGGCTTAGGAAAACGCAGCAGGAAATTTCTGACCCAGTTTCTCATGAATATGACAAGCGGGTGGGTGATGGTAACTTTGGACAGAGCTTTTGGTTTCAGGAGGGTCCTCTCTTGACATGCGGTGTTACGAAATGGAACAAAGTGTGGAGGCGGGGCTGGCCCTCCGCTGAGGCTTCTGTGTACTCTAATGGTCGTTGTCTGTGCCTTCCACGTGTGACAACAGCTTTCCCTACTGGGCACTCCTCTTGTCCCAGGGTCCCTTACACGTGCTCGTGCTCTGCATATCCTAAGAGGGATCCTCATGTAGGTTGCATGCATTCCCCACCATTGCCCAGCTGATAAGTGGCAGAACCCGAACTCGAATCCAGGCTGTCCATACTCCAAGCCTCGGCTCTTGCCCACAAGCACCTTTTAGGCCTGTGCATCACTTTGGAACTGAAGGGATGGGCCGAAATCCCTGCCATCTGCAATTCCAAGGTGGGGAACATTGGGAGGTAACAAGCCCTGTTTCGATGTAGAGCGGGAGGCAGTGGGGAGCCTCCAACACAGGTTTGCTCTTTAAGAGCAGGTTTGTTTTGTCCCATGGTCCCAGTGTCCCTGTGATATTTGCACCCATGAGTGACAGATGCTAGAAGATAATTTGTACCTCATCACAACATAGCAAGAAGCTCACGCATTCATCTTTATTTTGGTATCTGCTTTCTAGACCACAGTTGGGACTGATTGTGCCCCCTCCATCCATATGTTGAAGCCTTAACCGCCATGGTGATGGTATTTGAAGATGAGGCCTTAGGGAGGTGATTAAGTTTAGATGAGGTCATGACAGTGGGGGTCTCACGAGGGGATTAGTGCCTTAGTAAGAAGAGGCACCATGGGCTTCCTTTGTGTGTGTGTGTCATGTGAGGGCACTTGAGAACGTGGCCATCTGCAAGCCAGGAAGAGAGCCCTAACCCGAACCCAACCATGCTAGCACTGGATCTCAGGCTTCCAGGCTCCAGACTGTAAGAAAATAAATATTTGTTGTTTAATCCACCCAGCCTGTGGCATTTTGTTATGGTAGCCCAAGCTGATACGACCCTTAGAATAAATAATAGGATTACGTGGAAAACCATTTTCATTAAATACATGTAAAATACTTACTTTGAAAGACTGATATCGTTCATCATTTAACACAGCTTTAACTTCAGAACTTTCTCCATCTTCAATAATTTCCTGCATGGACAGTTGAAAAATATTTTCCTGTTGAACAATCACAGTCTGGGGCTCTCAAATTCCCAGATCTAGTAGCTTGATTGTTCAGGAAATGTACGCCTGTTGCCTGCAGGATGCTTTTCTAGCCAATCTGGACAAAACGAGACATTTCCTCTAATCTTAGAAATCCCAGCTCATTCTGAGTACTCCTTTACAGTCCTCAGGGACAAAGGCACAGAATGATCAGGGTCCGGCTCCACAGAACACCAAACCAAAATATACACCAACAATAGTATGTCTAAATATTTGTGATAATTTTCTTTTTGATGGATATGAACTAGCTGAGACAAAAGGACTTCTCATCTGAGCAGGTTAATTTTGGACCCATTGAAAAACCAATCCAAGCTCAAGCTCTTATGATGTCTAACTCTGAAGAGAGTTGAGATTATTTTCCTTGAATACTTTAGTTCGCACTTAACGTTGCTGAAACTTATTCTTGGATGACTAACTCACTTTGCTGGGGAATCCTTAAACATCATTATTACATGAATAATCCCCCATCCCTGGCTCTCTTGTTGGGACACACAGGTAGAGATGCAGAGTCAGGTTCACTGCCTGGTCACTCCCACCTCTATTCTGGAGGGCAACGTCCCCTGAGGGGAACTGAGGTCCTTCACACAGCCTGTGTTTGAAGTCGAACCATTCCCTGTTGTCAAGCTTTTAGACACTGTGATTAATAATAATACGGGAGAGTTCTATTTCCAGTAGCTTGCCCCATGTAGCCCCAGTTGTGGGAATACTGGGGTATAGATTCTATCCATCCATCCATCCATCCACCCATCCCACATCTACATAGTTGACAGGAAAATCTATTAACTG
This sequence comes from Ursus maritimus, assembly GCF_017311325.1. Lineage (NCBI taxonomy): Eukaryota > Metazoa > Chordata > Mammalia > Carnivora > Ursidae > Ursus > Ursus maritimus. The sequence goes on from NW_024426885.1 coordinate 31,153,602, forward strand.
CATTTACTTCCCCCTCCTCCCTACATATTAGGAAGTAGGACAAATCACATTTTGCCCTTACCTCTATGACACACTTCACTTTGTCCCCCAGGCAGGGAATTCCTTCTGTGTCCTTCATACTGATGATTGTGAATGGCAGGGACTTAAGTACAGAAGCCGCTCTCATAAATGCCAGGCAGAAGACTTCATTTTCTCTAAACTCATAGTTTTCAGCCAGTACCTCAAAGGCATCCTGAAGAATGAAACCAGATAAGCAAACCGTGGTCTGTTCCCAGCCCCTGAGCTAGCAGTTGAAATACCTCCTGACAGGTGAGATTGGGTCTCCCATAGCTTTGCACCCCTCCCTTGTTATGAGAGGAATTGAATTGAAAAGACACGTCACAGAGCGCGTCCTAAGGAAACTTTGAGTTCGATGCCATTCAGTATTCAGGAATGATTTAACCAAAGCCTGATCTCATGCTTATTGCATCTACTAGTCATCACCCAGCAAGACCCTGCCCTCTTTCCTTACAGACTTGCCCACCAGCCTGTGGCCAGGATTCTGCCTTGATCACCGGGTGCTTTCATCGCTTCACTTGGACGGAAAACTCAGCACCTAACATAGGCTTATTGAATGAATGAGCGGATGTGATCGTAGTGACACAGACCCAAGGCAGGTTGTTTAAGGTAGGGTGCATTTGCATTTCGGTACTGCAGCTGTGTGGTATCATGCCCCTGTGCCCAGTACTGCAGTCGCCTGGTCTTCCTTGCACATGTGGGGTGGAATTTTGTATTTGATACACTAACTGCATGTTTTAACCACCTGACTACTTTCTCTAGGCTGGAGGACTAGCAGCTTGGGGCTTGTTAGGGTCATTTGAAACATAATTGCCAAACTTCAGGGCTGGGTGGGGCTTCAGAGACAATCTAGCTAAGGATATTGGAGGCTCAGAGAGAGGAACTGACTTGTCCAAGCTGGTTAAGATCAGAAAGGTGATAATTCACATCTGCCGTCTCTCAATCATTTGGTTACCCAGGAAGGGCTGTTTACGCATTATTGTTGTTCCTTTGTAACTTGCTCTTACTATGTTTTGGACTGATTACAGTATTTGGTTTTTCTGAATACTTGCCTTTGACAACTGTTGTGCCCAAAAGTGTCAACTCTCAATAAATAGTAATTGACCATCTCTAAAGAATATACGTATATTTCCGAATGTATTTGTCCATTTCTATGACAGAAGTAGATCCATTCTTGACAAAAAGAAGAACCAGAGATCAGGCGAGGGGGGTGAGTGAGTGTGGGAAAATCGTTCCTAGATTTTTCAGAAAATTTCATAATTGGATTTGTAGATCCATGGAAAGAAGCTGCAAGCCCTTGGTTTGCTCTGCATGTTGTTGTAAAGCCCCTTACCGTGAAGATGTGGTTACAGTTGTCTAAAGTGGTTCTTCTCTGACATGCGTATTGAGAGATCTTTTTCACAGCAAGTGGGGGAGTCTTCTGGAACTCTGGGTTAGGGCTAGCTGAATAGTCTCTTCTCACCTAAACAAATGCATAAGCACCCACTTTTAGTAACAAGCGATAGTAATAATAACAGATATTATGAAGAAAAAATTGGCAGATTAATGGCAACTGTCTCTGGAGAGAGGATAAAATTATAGGAGAGTCAAAGTTTATGTTATATGCATCTCTAATATTCAGATTTGCTACAGTTAACATGTCATATTTTTGCATCAAGAAAAATAAGCCTGAAAAAGAACAACCAATTAAGTTCCATTTTCCTTTTCCACGAACTTACGTAGGCATGGTCTGAACCTTCCTGACGGTTCTAGCATTAATGGCGAAGGACTTGGAATTAAGAGTCCAACTTCCCTTATTTTTCCTTGTGAATGAGCATAGTAAGAAAAAAAAAATAGGAGCCCTCTACTTTTCTGGCTACCAGAACATCAAGGCTTCCACATTTTTAAATATTTGTGTATAGTTTTGCTCATAAAACTAGCTACCATTTCTTAGGTGCTGTAGATCAGGTTCTGTGGTGAGCACATTGCATTATGTCCCTCATTCTCACAACCGTCTTGTCAGGTGGGTACTATTGCTGTCTTACATTGTAGAGGAGGAAACGGAAGCTCAGAAAAGCTGAGTGACTTGCCCGAGGTCACACAGGGAGTAAGCAGGAAACCTGGGGTCCAACCCAGGTCTGTTGATTCCACAGCCCATGTTCCTAATCATCAAGCGAGGGGCAAAGAAAATCACAACCATAACACTTACAAGCTGGTGTTTCCCAGTCATCTCCACTGGTTTTCCTGCTCCCATGGATTCTATCAGCCAGGACACATCGAGGAGTTCTAGCTGTGAGCTGGCTTTTATATTCTGTACCTGCAGCCACTCCAGGACCTCTGAGCCAGAGTTGTTTTCTGCCACAATGTGGGTGATGGAATCACTGCGGAATGCAAGACAATGTCACCAGTTAAATTTCAAAAGGAGAAGCGCTCCTCTTTCCTCGAGGTGTTCAGCACATTCTGTCTGACGAAGAAAAATGCATGCAAAAAGCATGCTAGACCTGATTGTAGGCACAGAGAATTTAGGCCTCCATGAAAAGGAATTCTATATTAATTAGTGCAGCCACAGTGGTCCGTGTTACATGTCGGAAGCAAGAAAAATTAAGAAAACATTAATAAGATTGTGGTGTCAACGGGAAACCGAAGTCCAGAGAAGGTGGGAGATGAAACTGTTCATAACGCAGCACCAAGCCCACCTCATGTGGCTTTGTGTGCTAGTTCGTTTTCACTTGCAGAGGGCTGCAGTCTGGTGCCTCTCCCACTGTCTGACTCTGCCGCACAGTGAGAAATACATTTTATATCGTGACTTAAAATAGAAAGAGATACATGTAGATATGCTTGTAATGCCCCATTAAATTGATCTCACAACCCACTAACAGATGGTGACCCGCATTAAGGAAATACTGCTTTACGTGGTTTTCAAAGCACAGCCTGGTGTTGGAAGGTAGGTGGGAAGATTTCCCCCGTAACCACTGAGCACATGCCATGTTTCAGCACTACCCCACTATCCAGGTCCCTTACACCCATCAGCTCACTTAATACTCCCAAAGCTCCTCAAGGAGGTGTCGTGTAATTCACACTTCAAAAACGGTGACACTGAAAGCAGAGTTTACATGACACTCTGAAGGTCACACAGCTAGTAAATGATATTTATCCTTTTTGATTGTCTCTTTCTGGGTCAAGGATGTTATTTCTGATTTTAATAAGTCTTCACAGTTAGCATCATATCATTGAAAGCAATGTTTTTTAAGGCTCTTTCCATTCAAATAATCTATGAATCTGGGAGATAGTAAGATGCATATCTAGGCATCCAAGAGAAAAATAGAATTCTTTTCTCTTTCCCACTTCTCTTCCTTGACTTCCTCTTTCTCCTTCTCCTTTTTTGGATTGACTCTTGGATTCATTGGGTATTTTTGGTTCACTGTTACATTCACAGCCCTAGCTTCCTTGTGGTGGTGGTGGTGGCGGCGGCAGCGGTGGTGGTGGGGGAGGTGGTAGGAAGTTGGGTACCGAAGAAGAAAAGGGAAGTTTCTGGACATTAGTGTCTTATGTGAAGAAGACAGTTAACGATATGTTATGACAAGACACGAGGCACGGACAAGATCTGTAAATGGTATGCAGAGAAGGAGAAGAGCTGGTATGAGCTGGGAGAGGCAGGATGGCTTTGTGGAAGGAGGGTTTGTGTCCAGTCTTGATGGATGGGGAGGAATGGGGACTTGGAAGGCAGAACTTTGGGCCTTCCTAGAAGAAGAGGTTCAGAGGCCAGAAGGAAAGTAGGAGAATGGCCTGGATCAGAGTGAAGAGTTTTGCTGGGAAGCAGTTGTAGATGTGGCTGAATTGGTTGGGGCAACCATGTTATAGAAGGTCTAAGAAGCCTGGTTGAGGAGGTTGGATCTTATTTTCTGGGGTTGTGGGATACCTCTTATGAGCAGAACCTGTGTAGCCTTACTGTGTCATTTAAAAAGGCTAATCTGGCCTACACAGTGATTTGGAGGGGAGAGTGATGGGTGGGGAGGGTTGGGAGCTACTTAGAATGAAACCATGACCACATGCAAGATGATTCTAACCCAGTCTGGCTCTTGTAGCACCAGGAAGGAAGGCAAAGGAGATGTAGGAGGGGCCTCTGGCATTAGTTCACCTGTAAAAGCTGAAGCAGAGAACAAATATTACTTTCCCATATCTATCACAGTAAAGTAAGAGCTCTTTTAGTAGAAATAGGGATTTAGGAAGTTGTCTCTTTGGGGTGGGGAGTGGAAATGAAATTTGTTTCAGGCATGCTGCATTTGAAGGGTGGCAAGAGGTCCACGTGAGAATGTCCAGTTGACAGTTGGGATGTGAGACTGGTGCTGGGAGAGAGCTGGGGCTGGAGGTCAGAGCTGAGACATCTGGATGGCAGGGCATGCAGCGGGCCAAAGCAGAAGTACTTCGTGGTGAAACCACATCTGACAAGAGTTGGGGGAAGACAGCTCCCTGTGTCCCTATTCTAAGTCCTCATCATGCCAAAAGTGATTTGTAATAAGTTTCTTGAAAGGTTCTTTATGTAAAGACTTTAGGAAGACAACAGAAGGATTAATAGAGCTACATAGGAAGTGTTATTCCCTCTAGACTTCTGCCCTTTGGAGGGAAAATTTATTATTATATTAGTTATGACATAATACTTGGTATTACAGTTAGTATTAAGGTTCTGTCTTAACTTCAGGGGAGAAGGGTGTACTGAGGGGGAGCTCTGGGGCTCAACTTCCAAATTCAAGCCCCTTCCTATCCACTCTCCTGCCATCCCCACCCCCACTGTGGCTTCCCCTGGGACAGCATGGCAATGTCTGAGCTCACACTATTGGATGAGAACCACATGCATTTTTCACAGAGTTCATTTAAGCACATTTGCAAATAAGCAGGCCATACATCCTGTGGAAGAAGACTCTGATTTGTACTTCTAGCCCCTGGTCATTAAGCAATTAGCAAACCAAACAACAAGAACGACAATAATAGAGCACACATACAAAATCAAACAGGACCTCTTCAGCCATCCACATGGTGCTACCCAGAGTTCAGTACTGCTTGTCCCTGGTTCCCACAAGGTAAGCACAGGAATTGAAAGTCAGCATTTAGACACTTTCATTGTAGCTTGACACCATCACAGTAGCTTCTTGTTTGTTGTTTTTTGATAAAAGCATTGATCCGTAATGAAGTTTTTGAAAACGGATCCTTCAGCACAAATCTTCAGAAACATCGTCTTGAGAATAATCTCTGCTCTAGCCCAGTCTACATTGCCCATCTTCTTGCGTTGCCTGAGTTGGGCCAATGGGCTCCTGGTGGCCAGTTGCATCTGGACCACACTGTGCTTCCTGCATCGGGCTCGCCACACGCCCTTTGCACACCATTCACCATCTCTGACTGTGCGTTTGCTCACTTTCAGCTCTGGGCCCTTAGCAACAGCACTACTAAGGAGAGCGGCTGCCTCCTGTGTGTTCTGCTGACAATTTCCTAGTGCCCTGTTGTGGCAACTCTTTGTCTTTTTGCTGCTAGAATAATTTTCTCTCTGCTCTAAGCACGCCAATACTGGAAATATTAATAATATGGGAATATCACGATGTGCCAGACCCTACGGTAGGCACATTTCATGCATACCCTCATCTAAGTGTCAGTAATGCTGTGCGATAGGTATTATCACCCCCATCTAACAATGAGAAAAGAGACCTTGGAGACATCAAAAATTCACCCAGCTGATAATTGGTGGAGCAGGGATTCAATGCGGGTTCTATGTTAATCCAAACCCTGTGTGCTGGGCTAAACTGAGCTACCCCGCTGTGACTCTGTGCTTCTTCCACAGTGGTGGAGAGTGTTGCTCCTTTCCACAGGAGGAAGAACATCTGGAAGGGTAGCGTCATGATAAAAACCCTGATTCCCTCCAAAGGGCAGAAACAGAGACCTGGTACCACTTCCTATTGGCCACACTGTCCCTGCTGCTGCCACGTGAAATTTGTGTTTGGTATTTATGTCCAATAGCATGTGGACATCATTAAGACTGCAAGACATAGACAGCTGTCCCGGAAATCTGAAAGAACAGTTGCCATAGCCACACACCAAGATGGAGAAGCCATAGGGAGGCTGTCAGGCTCTCTGAGCTCTGAATTTTACCTAAACCTTGCAGAGAGGCAAATGTGCTGAAGCTCTGGGGCTCATCTTCCCAATTCAGGCCCTTCGCCATCCACTCTTACCTCCCCTGCCCCGCCACCACTCTCTCTTCACTGGGGATGTCTCTGGACCCGGCCCTGCCTCTTACAGAGCAGCCAGAACGCCTGGGGACGAGGCGGGGGTGCTGTATAAGGCTCCACCAACAATATAATGTACCCAGAAGGCATACCCAAAAGAAAAGACCCGAGAAGAAAACTCCAGAAAGAGTCAAACTGCTAGAAAAAATACAGAAAAAGGCTCCACCAACAATATAATGTACCCAGAAGGCATACCCAAAAGAAAAGACCCGAGAAGAAAACTCCAGTTTGGAGTCAAACTGCTAGAAAAAATACACACACACACACACACACACACACACACACACACACACACGTGTGTGTATTCTTACTCAGTCCTCACAAGTCTAAGGGCGATATCATTTCAGATGAGAATACCAAGGCTCGTGGAGGCTCCGTGAAGCCAGGATTCAAACCCAGCTGTGCATGACTCAAGCAATCCCTTAACGTTCTACTAGACTGTGGTTAGACCCCTGAGTGAGGTGTTGTTTTTTTTTAAGTTTTTTTCTATGTTTTCCCATTTTTCGTCATGAACCATCTATCATCACTTTCTACTTAGTGGGGAAATACACATGAATGTCATTTTTAAGGGCAAAACCTGGGTCTGGGGCTGAGGTGGTACCTGCCTTGGCCCTGGAGTCCTGGGCTTTTTTCTTATACTAAGATCACAGAAGCCCCAGGCAGCAGCCCTAAACCTCTCTCAAAGACCCCAAGGTGCTGCAGAGATGGCTGTTCCCAAAATATCAATGGATTCAATTCCTTAAGTGCACCTAGTTTCTTAGCAGGGCCAATTACTGATGTCTTGGACTAGGTTTGGGAGGGCTTGAACCAATTATAACAATTCCGAACTAGGATTTGTCTCTCAGCTTCTCACAGGGAAAAAGATTCCGGGCCTTCTCCTTCAACTAGTGCTCAACTGAAACGTGCTTGGCGTGGTCCTTGGCATCCCTGAGGGCAGGGACAGTGTTGTCATCTGTCTGGTTATCGTCTGGGTGATAATTATGCCTGGTGCTCAGCACATGGCCAGATTCATAGCAACAGTGAAAAGAGAGACCACTGGTGGAATGAATAAATGAATTGATCAATAGCTCTAAAGGAACTATACTCTAGTGTCTACCAGAGACACCCAAGAAGCTGGATTAAAATCCAGGTGCCTGGGCCCTGTCAGCAGAGATTCAGATTCAATAAGTCTTACCTAGAGCCCAGGAATATGCTCCCTTGTTAATTCTCACATAGTCCGTTCTAGTTATTCATTGGTGCATAACCAACTCTCCCAAAATGGCTTAAAAAGAGCAACAATTTTATTATACCTCACAATTTTGTGGGTCAAGAATCCAGGCTGCTGTTGGGTATGGTACCGATGGAGGTATGACACTCCATATGGCTCAGCATGTCTGGCACTTGGTGAGGATGGCAGGGAGGCTGGGTTCCCACATCTGTCAACCTAAGCACTTTCACGTGGCCTCTCTTCAGAGGGACTCAAACTTTTTATGGGAGGCTGTGAGAGCCAGGGAGCAGCAGAAGCCTCAGGGCCCTTTATGACCCAGCATCAAAAGTCACATAGTGTCAGTCTATTGGTTGAAGCAGTCACAAGCCCTCCCAGATACGAGGGAACAGGGAATAGTCCTTGCCTCTCCTTGGGAGCAACCATATTTCCAAACCACCCCACAGCCCAAGAACTATACTTGGAGAAATGCTGCTGTAGAGAAAAATCTCTCTTGAACTGCCCCCACGCTGGACTTTCGGCTCAATGGCAGCCATGTTTCCAACATTGTACTCATTTCTCTGTAGGTACATGAGATCATTTTAGTGGGTACACAGCTGAACACTAAAAAGGCATATGTATTTATTTATATCTACATGTTAAAATTATGCATATCAGACCCATGGTTTTTATGGGTTTCACAGTTTTTATATTATTCCTTAGGACAAGACTAAATTATTTTTAACAATTCATCTTAGAGATAATTGAAGGAAACACAGTAAGTCTATAATAACACATCTGGTGAAAGATATTATAAGAATCATGAATGTGGCATTCACATGTCCAGAAAGCCCTGAGTTAAAGAATTAACTCACACATTTTGGTTCTGCTTTTTTTTTCTGATACCTGTATCTTCGCTGTTCCTGTCTTTCTTTACCTAGTTGGTCCTGCCTCACAGTACAATTAGAAAAATTCTTCATGAAGAAAGAGGCAGCAACCTCTTTGCCTGAAGACAGATCGACCCCCAATCTGACTTCCCCAGCCTTCCCGATGGTCACCTGCTTTTATCTTTGTCTTTAAAATGGTTTTCTTTCCCAAGAGAGATCATCCCCAATTCTTCCCCTCTGATGTAGGACTTACCCTGTAAATAATGACTTTAAATAGTAATTTACAGTTAAACCGAGCTGTTTACTGTTTAAGAACCCTCCTGCCAATTTCCCTTAGCAACTGATTTGTTTGCGAATCCCTGACATAGAAAAATCAAAGCAGTTTTATTAGGTTTTATCTCACGCTTTAACTAGCACCAATAGATAGGTTTCTATTTCCAACTCTGACATACCTAAGAATGAGAGGGTCTTGCCTTAATTTTTTTGTCCCACCTTAAATGAGATTATGAACATTAACTTAAAGTCCACAGATTTTGAAACATGAAGTAAGTTGGACCAGAGAAGGACTAGAGCTTACAATGCATGTTCTTGAATTTATAAAGTCTTTTATTATTTTGCTGATTACAAAAGTAATACTGGTATATCATAGAAAAAATTTAATTACAAAAATTAATCTTGGTAATCACAAGTTCCTTTGGCTGGTTTTAAATTCACCAGATAAATCATTCTTTGAGCAAATATTTCCTGAAGCCACTATGTATAACAAAAATGTCAAAGGTCTAAGGTTGAGGTCTACAGTATGGCCCCCATGATGCCCTTGCCCTTGGGGAGCCAGGGAGGAGTAACTGGATGAGGTTAGAAGTAAAACCAAGTGGCAGAGCTGGGGCAGCCCTATGCCATGGATTACATCCCTGTACTGGGGAGGAAGTTCCGTCCTCTAGGAGGGTTTCCGGGGTCTTAGGTCTTAGGCGCAGAGAGGTATAGGGAGAAGGGATTCAAGGTTGGGGTACATCTTGCTTTTATCAGACAATATGTTCCAAGGGTATTCTTGTGGACGAATTAAGGAGACAAATGTGTGACTAATGACACAGAAGTGTCGTCCGGTGGGTTTCTATTGCTCTAGCAGCGGACCTGAGTGAGTGTGAGGCTGCTGGGCGGTGCACCCTGGGTGCCACCCTTTCTAGCCACAGCTCTTTCTTCTTCGACATCAGTGGTTTAGGTCAAGACATAGTGGGTTTCACTACTGTGTTCATAGAGGAGGGTTGATGACAGAGCTTTAAAATAGCTCAAAGTGCTGAAACCAGGGATGAAATAAGAACATGGCAAGCACTAGATTCTCATCCTTCTCTGCCTTGACCTAGATAATTTGAGGATTATGAAGTTGCTCTAAAATTTAGAATGCTGGCCATGGAATAAAATTCAGTATCCTTTTCATGAATGTGCACGCCTCAAATGACTTGACATCTCCCCTGATTTCTGTTTTAAGACCCAGCTTCCTATGGGATATTGACTAGCATGTCTTCTGAAATATAACATTAATATAACATAATGTAAGTGAAACCAATTCTAAATATAAGATATAGTGTGCATATGCTGAGGAATGAAATAGCTCCCGATAGTTCAGTGGATTCAGGTGTACCATTTTAAGCTATGGGTTCAGGTCCAGGTAAAAGTAGGAGTTACATTTTTCCTCAAATGTAATGCTCCTGGCAGCCAAAGAATGTTCTGGAAACTATAGAGATTGCTGCCCATTTTCAGAGCACATATATATTTTTAGCTCCTCTTTCTCTGAATCTTATATACTAGAAAAGGAGGGTATAGTCTTCACTATTGAGAAGTATCCTTTCTTTTAGATATCAACTTCATTTTTATTTAAAATATACACTTATTGTAAAAAAAAAATTGGAAAACACAGAGAATAAAAGCAACCATAATCCCTTCCTCACAAAATAACCACTTACAACATTTTGATGGGTTTCCTTCCTGTCTTTGTTTTGTTTGTTTTTATCATCTAACCTAGTTCATATTGTGGAAACAGAATCCTCTCATTAGGGTTTTGCTGTAAAGGTGAATGGATCAAGCTCTTTAACAAGAAGACAATCACACTTTACATTGGTATAACTTTTTAATTTACCAGAGCACACTGACATCCATCATCACATTTGGTGATTACCTCAGATAGGACAAACTGTTTTTCAGAAAGCTAAGTTCAGAGAGTGGGGAGGGGGTCTGGCCCCACACTACATGCTGGGAAGGGTCAGAGCCAGAATTAGAGTTCTCTAGACTTCTTATCTAGAGATATTCCCCTACCACAATTTCTATTGCCCTTTCCAAGTAAAGTCTATGTATCTATGCACACAAATTCCGTTTGAGAGTTGGGACTTCTGCTTCCTGTGGTTTCTTTTTGAGTTGTCATACACGTTTGTATTTAATGTGTCTTCTGGGCTGTCAGCCCGGGAGCTCTGCCACCATCATACGCATGGCAGCCGTTTGCTCACCATGTATCACTTTCGTCTGTAGCCTGAGCAGCTGGGCTTGGTCCTTAGCAGTAGGCACCGGACAACCAGAACCGCCTCTCTGGCTCTGTGGCCAAAAGAAGAAACCTGCCTCCCGTGTGTCTACAAGTACCTGCCTCAGCCACCATGTCTGTATTTGTAGTGGTGCCTGTAACTATTCAGCCCTTGCTGGAAGTGTGGACGTTTCGACGAGAGCTTTCTATGTAAGTGGTACCTTGACCATCTGGCTGTGTCGCCTTCCTGCCTGGTGCTTGTCAAATTTCTTTACCACAAAAAGCAGTTCCATATTTGCTGAGCCTTTTCATTTCTTCTTTTTTAATTTCCTTTTTTAAAAATATCTGGGTTTGGCCCTCTTTACCTATGTCATCTTTTCTTCCCCTAATTCCATCATTTTACGTAAGTCCGTGAGATGAGTTAGATTTAACAGATGAAATCTACAATTGCATGGAAGGGAGGTTGAGATTTGGGGCTTAACGTCCCAAGTGAGATAAGGGGTTAAAATGAAAACAAGAGGCAGAGAGGGGGAAAGGAGAACACACCAAGAAAAATCAGATGGGGGAGAGACCCCTGGAGACTTGGGAATTTCTGAATAGGGCATTTTAGTAAAAAAATAAAATGTTTCTGTGACCTTGACTCTTCATATGAATTATGAATATTTTGAAAATCATAATATCTTATTATTGACTTTTGACCCATGTTTCTCTAGCAATTTGAAATGCTTGTCAATTTTATTTTTAAATATCAAAGACTATTTTTAAAATAAAAAAATTTATTTTCACATAGAATTCTCACAGTTTTTCCTGAGAAAGTTGTGGTCAGTCTATTCCTTGGACAATCAAACCCAGCCACTTACACTGACCATCCTTTATCTGCTGCAAGCCCCCTGGCCATTCTGTTTGGAACTACTTAGGTCAAGGTTTTAATAGCATTTGTTTCTGGATTTTGTTTTGCCTTCTCTTCCATCCAGTGGAGACCAGTGAAGAGCTAATGTAGCAGTCAGAAAAACAACCAGGCTAATTGCTGGGATGAGTGCGGTTGCGAGTGAACGAGTCTAAGTGGCCCAAGATGTGGCTTCAGTTGCATTTTTGTCTGGGCTCTGACCTCATCACTCTCAGCACCATGTCTACCAGCCCTGCACAGAGCCATCCCTGAATCTTTAACCAGCACTCCTTGCTCTGAGAACCCCACAGGACTGTTCTTCAGAAAAGCATGATCAAGGCCACATTTGGGTGCCTATGGAGACCCAGCCACCGTCTCTCATCCTAGCCCATCACAGACACTGGTCACCTCAGCACAGCCAGGGATTTAGTTTAATTGCCAAGAAACCAAACCATTCTTTCTGCCTCAGAGTAGCTGAAAATTTTTGATTGAACTCAGTGGGGTTTTGTCCAATTTAGTCAGGAACAAAATTAAGTGGTTTCAGCATTAAATTTTCCAATTTAGCTTCTGTTATCATCTCTGAATACCTCATCTCATAATGGTGAACAGCAAAACAACAACAACAACATCAAAACAAACCCCCAAACCTTATCTTTTGGTGCCAACTAGTTTTAGCATAATTATATTAGTCCCCACTCATCTTATTTCCCTTAATTAGTTGGCTCGAATGTGTTCTTTGATTTCAAACCCATTTTCCCAGTGGGAATATCACGTCTTCTGTATATGGAAGAAAACATAGGTTCCTTGGGTTCCGAAGAAGTTGTTCACAAAAGCCCTGCTTTTTCACAAAGTGAAATCAGTGGTGTCCTACCTGAGTTCATTTTCAACCCTGAATCCTTTCCTTCGTGCCAGCTCCATGAGGAAGGCTCTGCGGGTGGTTCCCATTTTCTTCTCCAAAATATAGAGGACCAAATCCTGAAATTTGATGTCATGGGGAGGAGAGACCATTGAGGTGCCCATTTGCCTGGGCCTCTTCTTCCGAGGGCCCGAGTGGACCATTTGCAAAGGATCCATGGGAAGAGGCATCTGATGCTTCTATCTGTGCCATCAAGCGGCGTCTCCAGAAGTGAGGGAGAGCCTGCCCTCCGTCATGAAGAGTTCTGATGTCATCTTATAGCCATCTTAAGATCAGGGCCAGGTTTCCTGGGCTCTGCCCTGCTGGCAGCTTTCTGCTGAAGAGCAATGGGGAATTTTTATCTCCATTCAGCTCATTTGTTCAATGTGGAAAGCATAATGGAAACAGTAAATTAACTTTGCTTTCCTGTGCATAATCTTACCAGATCCTCAGAATAACCTCTTGAGGAAGGTAAGGCAGCATCGTTACTCCCATGTTAGCATCTGTCTATCCATTTATTATTCATTCATTCATTTATTTATTAAGGCCCCTTTTATCTTTTTTTGATTCCTTTTTGAGTTCTTTCTTGCATTCTCTTCCAACTTGCTTGTATTCTCTTCCTCTCTTAGGCAATCATTATAATACACTGGATTTCTATCGTTTCCATGGGTGTTATATGTTGTGTGTAGTTGTTTTGATTTTACATAAATGGCATTGTTAAATTTCTCATTCTGCTAATCACTTTTTTATTGAAAAAAGTGGATCAGATCCCTCCACATTATTTTATGTTCTAATCTGTCACCTCTAATTGATCCACAGTAGTTCATGATGGACATTTTAGCTATGTTAGTGCATTTTTGTTAAGTGAGGAAACCAAGGCTCAGACAATTTACTCAAGATCACAGAGTAAGAGTCTGGACCAGGTCTTAAACTCAGGTCTTCAGACTCCAAATGTTACATATCTCAGTTTTCTCAGTGGACTAAGGTTGCCTGGAGAATAGTCTATTATGTAACTCTAAAATTGATCTTTTGGGATGGAATAGGATGATCTTTAGATAAGAATTACTGCCATAAAAAGACATTTTCACAACTTATATGCAAAATAAAACTAGTGCCTCTCATCAATATACTTTATAGATCTCATTTATTGAACATCTACTATGTGGTTGAGGCAAGCACCTACAAGCCTTAGCTGACTGAATCCTCGTAATGTCACTTTCTGGTAGGTACTAGCATCCCCACTAAGGTAAACACTTTGTGCAAGGCTGCAGAGCTAGTAAATGGTTATAGGTAGAAAATGATCAAGCTAGGACTGGAACTCAGATCTGTCTGCTTTTAAAACCTGTGCTCTTAACTGCCAAGAAGCCTTCCTCTGTGCATGTCTACTCCAATAAAAATCAAAGTTCTGCTCACCCGTTTGCTATATTATTTGAGAATTTTGCTACCCCCAAAGTCACATGAGCTCCTCACCACACTAGGGAAGAGCGATGTGACGGTTGCCTTCAAGCATTTGTAAAGTTGGGTTGTCCAAAAGAGCAAGATCAGAAATCTTGGGTGGAACTTATAGAGTGGTAGATTTTAACTCTCTGCAAATAGGAACTTTTTATTAACTAGAGCTGTCTGAAGATACAGGGAGACTGCATTATACAGTGGGATAGTACAAGTCATGACAAGTGTTCAAATGCGATCCAACCAATTGTTCATTGAGATGTTACAGAGGGACTCAGACATCTGGTAAGGATCTTTCATGCCATTCCAGTATTCTGTGATTGTTTGCTAAAGACAAAAATCTGGGGGCCTAGAGCCCATTTTGGACCTCACTGTTAGGAGTCTGGTTACTGACGTGCTGAGCGCTCCGCGTGGGAACATAGTCTTTAACTGTCAAGTGGCCCCACAGCATGGAGAAGCAAAAGACTCTTGCAAGAGCCTGGGGCTGTTATGTTTATCCCGATGGCATGGCCAGAGGAACAACAGGTGTGTCACCTAAATGGCAAAGGAGATGGGGAACCAGCACAGAGACATGGCTGAGAGCTCAGGCTCTGATGGCAGTCTGCTTGCCCAAATCTCACGTCCATTTTTTTGAGCTGTGACCTTGACCACCGTGCTTCCTTCCCCAAGCCTCAGGTTTCCCCTCTGTAAAATGAGGGCTAACCGAGATAACCCACACAGCCTGCTGAGCAGAGTGCTTGACACAGAGGAAGCGCTTCAAATAACTGTCGGTTGTAATTTGGTGTTTTGTTTTTAGAGAAGAGCCAGTTGGATCTGAAATCAGATCTTTATGTTTTATAAAACTACTGAATCATCAAAAGATGTTAACCAATGTCTTACTTAGTCTGCTTTGAATCACTGGTTTTGAAAAGATGACCAACAAAAATTTAAAATGTGATGATGGCTGTCTGATTATCAGGCTATTGTCTCTCAGCCCTAAATCTACCTTTCTACCGTGGGCTCTCTGAGGTTGGGGCTGGGACTGTGCAAACGCCATTTCTCCTCGTCAGCTGGCTCCATGCCAGGCTCTACCAGTAGGGGGCACTAGAGGGACACTGCAAAGCTGGACAGAGGCCAAGGTCACGATCCTTTGGGTTTGCTTGCTGATACACTCACAGTCTTCTCAGTGATGGTTTTTCACTCTGGCTGCAGCAGGTGGTTCCATTATGCAGCATTTTTTTAAAAGATTTTATTTATTTATTTTGAGAGAGAGAAAGCACACACACGCAAGCAGGGGGAGGGTCAGAGGGAGAAACAGACTCCCCACTGAACAAGGAGTCTGACACGGGGCTTGATCCCACAACCCATGAGATCATGACCTGAGCTGAAATTGAATCCGTCACTTAACTGACTGAGTCACTCAGAACTTTTTTTTTTTTTTTTTTTGTGGCAGAAGCAGTCATAGCTTCATCATGCCCTTCAGAGATACCAACACCAGCCAGGCACATGTCCTTTTCAGGGGTTAGAGTCTTCCTATGAAGTACAGCACAGCGCCCCCTCCTCAGAGATCTGTGTTGCAGCTCCATGGAGACTCCCTGCTCCACATGCGAGGTTCCAGCAATCCCAGCTCGGGCCCCTTTGTCCCCATAGCCCTAGGGGTGAGCCATGCTTTCTGTAGTTACTCTCTGACTTATCTCAGTGTTTTTTTGCTTTTCAGTCTTCCCATGCCTGTCAGACCAATCCCTTATATCAAATTCTTTCTGTTGAAATACCTGGCTTGTTTTCCTTTCTTCTAACTGGACCCTGACTGATACACTGTCCAGTGAAAGTGAGGCATAGGAAATGATGGCTCACCTACACTTCTGGAGCATACTCTTTCTAAAAGGAGCTCTGACAAAAAAATCTTTAAGACATCCAAATCCCTGAACCAGCGTTTCCATTTTTTTTAGGAAAGAGAGACAGATAAATATGAATGCACTAAGATGTTCATTGCAGCCTTTTGCAGAGAAAACTTAAAACAACATGAATGTCCAATCACAGTGGGGGGGGGTTGATAAAGTATGATAGAACACCATGCAACCACTAAAATCACATCATGAGAAAATACTTTATTTTTTTCTTTTTTTCATAAGAAAATACTTTAAAACATGAGTAAATGTTCGCCATCTAATAATTATAAAATCAGTGTACAAAATAGTAGTCACCGTACGGCATCAATTTTGACAGAGTAGACTAGAAAAATATATGGCAAGCCTGATATAATAGTAGATATCGCTGGTTGTCAATTTATGCATAATTTCTATTTTTGTCTTTGTGCTTTTCTGTATTTTACAAATTTTCCATAATAAACATGAATCATATTTTCCACCACAAAAACAAAGGACTTACAAAAGTTACCTTGAGGTGACCCATGTGGCTTTAGTGAAAGCTGTGATTCCAAGGTAGCGAGGTTGCTCAGAGTAAGCTGGGTAGCAATGAGCATGTTTTCTGATAATTACAACACAGGTCTGAGCGACAAACACTTTCAGATTTTGTGTGAAAGTCCTATCTCACCGAGGAATGGAAGGGGCTGTGTAATTCTGCCTGGTTTATATAACTTACTGAAGTTGACTCTGGGGAGGGAATCTATGGCTTCTAGGTCCTCTTTCCGGCCTCTGAGGGTCATTTTTAGTGGTATCATGTTACCTGTGCTAGGATGACAATTATGAGAGCTGAAGCCATTGTCATAGCTTGGGGAAGGGAAGTGTGAAACCCCTAAGCTTCACCTTGAAATGGATCTGAGTATACCAAAGTCTTATTGTTATTTCAGGGATTAAACTGAATCATCCTTGTAAAAGTGCCTGGAAAATCATGAACCACTGTACAAAGGTCAATTGTTCTTGTTACTCTCATTGGCACTGCTGCTAATGGCAGGAATTAATTAATTTCCTCTTACTGAACCACCATTTTCTGGAGCTATTTGCACCAGGTGTTGAGCACACCCTTGGTCCTGTATATGGGTCAATCAGCCCCAAATCTTGGTGGTTTAGCACAACAGAAGTTTATTTTCTCTTGTGCTACTTTTTGGTAGAGGGCTCTTCTTCACTCAAGACCCAGGCTGATGGAGGCTTCACAGTTTTGTACCTGCCTGGATAATGAGGTTGTCTTGATCACTGTGGCAGAGAAGAGGGCACTGGGGGGATCTCGCATCAGCAATTAAATGCTTTGTCTCAAAAATGATACACATGACTGCTGGTCATAACCCATTGGTCAGAACTAGTCACATGGTTCCCCCTAAATACATCAGGGCTTGGAAACGCAGGGGAGCACTGGGAATGTGGATTTGGGGGGAACATTCCTGTTCCTGCCATGCCCAGGATCAAGCTAAGTGCTCATTGATGGTTCTGGAGACGCCTAGTCAACGGGATATTACTGCATCTACACTAAAGCCATGACAGAAATTAGGGAGGACCAGAACCCTGCACTTCCTGGAGGAGAAGCTCAAGAGAAGGACCACACTGTCCAGTAGTCAGGCCATTCTAGGACCTTCCTAGAATTCCAAGCTGTTGGTGTGGTCCTGGGGACAAGAAGATCTGATCTCTCCAAAATACCTCCATACCAACTGTTCCTCCTTTCAAGCAGTATATAGAGGGGGAAGTCCTTTATCAAGTGTCAAAGTCTATCGTAAATTTGGGTCAGGTGCCCTCCCTGCTTGCACAGTCTTCCATGCCTCCTTCCCACGAGAGCATGTGTCAGTCTGTATGGCACTGCTCTAATCCCCTGCGTGTACCTCCTACTGGACCGTAAATCCTGTTGGTGCAGGACTCATGTAGGTTGTATTCACACCGGAATCCCCAGCATGTAACACAGTAACTTGTATAGTAGACACCAGTTAAAGTAGAAGGTAGAAACCAAACATAAGTTGATATTATTATTAAACTTCTATGCTGTTTGGGTAACTATGATATGACTCTTCTGCCATGACCACCCTTCTCTACTCTACCCATTCCCAGCTAAATGTCTCTTTAGTATGAACAAGTATAATACAGTTGTAAAGGAGCCAGACTACCTGAATTCAACACCCAGACATTTATGAGCTGTGTGACCTTGGGCAAGTTACCAAACCTCTTTGTGCCTCAATTCCCTCATCTGTGCAATGGAGGATTATAATGATTTCTACCTTACAGGTGGTTAGGAGGACTAAATAAGCACTTCAAAGAGTACTGGCATGCGAAAAGTCCTCAGAAGTATTCACTGTTCCTATAACAGCCTAGCCTTCTTGTTCCCCTTCCCTCCTCTGTCCCTCCCTGTCCTTCTCCTCAGTCCCCATACACTTGAGAGGTATTTTCTCAGAATACTTCCCACTGGCCTTTTGATGTCCCTAGACTCTTCCACTAGTGGTGTCAGGCCCACTCAAAAACAGACTCAGATCTCAAAGAGACTAAAGGAGTGCCTGCCATAATTCCCAACATGGGTTCCGAGGAACACTAGTCTTGTGAAGTGTTCCAGGCAAAACAAAAAGTTCGGTAGTGACTTAAGTTTAGGAAAGCCAGACAAATTTTATACAATTTGTTTTAGAACGTTAAAGTTTTTGAGAAAAACTTGCAGTCAAGAA
The DNA here is from genome assembly GCF_017311325.1 of Ursus maritimus. Classification (NCBI taxonomy): domain Eukaryota; kingdom Metazoa; phylum Chordata; class Mammalia; order Carnivora; family Ursidae; genus Ursus; species Ursus maritimus. The sequence continues at coordinate 31,172,292 of NW_024426885.1, forward strand.
ACCTTTTAAATTTTGTTTGGCCCATTGTATTCCCAATTCGCTTGTATTTTTGTTTGTCTGTTCTCTAGAACACTTGCAGCATCTTGTTGAATACAACAAGTGTTGACAACCGCATACGCATGAAGCCTGGGGTCCTGGTAACCACCTGCCACTCACCAGGTATGTGATGTGGAACAAGTCACGTAACCCATGGGATTCTCAGCCTCTGATTTGTAAAATGGCAATTGTGGTGCCAACTTCATCGCACCGTAAGTGAGGAATAAGAGAACATAAACATACCCGCCTGGCCCACTGGGAGGCTTGTCCCTATTCTACTCTTGCCTTCACCCTGCCTCTCCCAGGTGCTGGCGGACATGGCCAGTGCACATGGCTCGGGCAAGCAGTGTCAGGCTGCCCGAAGGAAACACACCTGTTCGTTGACTGCCATTGTCACACCCCTGTGCAATCGCTGCCGTTCTTAGCTTACCGTTGACTTGTTCTTCCATTTTGGATAATACTTGGTGTCCTTATGATCATTCTAGACACCTTTATGAGTGTGAGCATATGAGGCAGGAAAGAAGGGAAAGGGTGGCAGGTTTACCCTGGTTTGGCAGAGAAGTGGGCCTCTTCTCATCAACAACATTATTTTTATCCCTAGCAGTCCCGTTGCTCTGTTTTTGTGCTTTAGAAGAAGTCAGTTTGCGAGAGAAAACTTCTGCTTCCGGTAGTTTGATTCTCTTTTATATATCAAATATCTTGTATCATCTACTCATTTCAGCTGTAGATCTGGGAACTCTGCCATCCCCAAATGGGCGGCAGCCTTTTGTTTTGGTTTGGTTTTTTACCGAGCACCAGTTTCCTCTGCTCCCTCAACGGCTGCGCTTGGTTCTTGGCAGCAAATGTTTTCTGGAGCTTCGAAGTGCCTCCTTGGGAAAACTTGTTTTGAGTTTCTTGAATGACAAAAATCTTAGAAAATGTGCTTCTTGCCACTGAGGAGCAATCCGTAGCTATGGGTCCTTCATGCTAATAAATACAAGAAAACTCTGTATTTCAGTGATGACTTGGGGCTTCACCTTTGTCCACATGGTGAGAAAGGATGGAAAGAACAAGGAAGTTGATGGAAATGGCAGCGTATTTGTTCTAGTATTTACTCAGAGATATTAATTAAATCCCAGCTGTGCACAAGGTGGTGGCTGAAAGCATGGGTATCTGGCGTGGAGGGAAGAAAGTACGAGTACTTGCCTCAATGGAGAGTTTGAAAAGAGAGTTGGGATTTTATTGGCAAAGAATTGGCAGCTGTTTGACCAAAGGCAGAATGTGACAAAATGGTGCCTTAGGAAAAGGAATCAGGCAGTAATGAATGGATGAATGGAAGGGAAGAAATTTGTAGACATGGGGATAATCTAGGCACAAGGCAATGGACGACTGAACTGGGGTAGCCGAAGGAAGCCTGAACCGAGCCTGAAAGGAGAGCCACAGGAGCCGATGGCTGCGCCGTTGGCCACTGGACGGGGTAACCGGGGTCGGTAATGGCCCCTGGACACCTGGCGAGAAGTCCACCAGTACTGCCAGTCCCCGGATGATTTCCAGGCCTTTATCTCCAGCCCATTCCTCTCTCTTGAGTGCCAGGCCCATTTAGGTTCTTCTTACGGGTCTTACTCAAAATGCCTAAAGTAGAACTATAAGCCCACACTCCCCAGACTGCTCCTTCACCTCTTCCCCAGATCCTTTGAGTTGTCTCCTTGTCACTTGATGGTGTTTCTGAGGTAACTGATAACATCTCTGTCCCCTCTGCATGACACACCAGCAATAAGCACCGGGGAGGGGGAGGCAGGGCGCAGATAGGCGGCCAGGATGAATGTTAGCCAGCCGCAAAGTTCCAGAACATTTAGCCTTTGGCTTTTGTCAGCGGGCGCTGGCTCCACCATGCCAAGTGACCTGAGTCACTAGATGAGCTTTGATTCTTTAGCTCCTACCTTCGGGACACCTCTAATGTCATTGAGAGGTTTCATGCTATCATCACATTATGATCATGGGGTAGCAATCACCGTTGTCTGTGTCAGGCTTCATGAAGGGCTTCAACAGCCATCCTCATGCTCGCTCTTTAGAGTACCTGGAGGACATTCAAGCTGCCCCTCTTACAATCCCCCCACTGGCAGAATTTGAGGAAGAGGGGAAGGGGAGGCGCAGGAATGATGCATACAGAGGACGGAGCCCACCGTTCCCGGGTTGGAGGGATGTGCCAGGTCTCTGAGAGCGCTGAACGCCTGACTTGGCACCAGGAAGCTGGGAGGGCTTCTGAGCAGGACAGTGGCAGGAGCAAGTCAGGCCAGCAGGGAGTTGTAGAGCACCCGAGAGGGGCTCCTCAGGCATGTGGGACCCAGAGCTCTGACTCCAGCAGGTAGAGAGCTGATGAAAGTCGAAACTGGGGCCACTCATTCATTCATTCATTCACCAGTATTTATTGTCTGGCTACTCTGTTCCAGGAACTCTTCTACTCAATAAGAAAACAGAATGAATAAACCAGACTATCCCTGCTTTCATGGAATTTACTTCTATTAAAGAGAAACAGACAGTACATACAATTAACAATGAACTAGAGTAGGCTAGATGGTGGTAAGCGCTATGGAAAAAATGAATGGATGGGGAAGGAGGGGTTGGGATGGCAATTTTACCTAGGAGCATCAGAAGGCCTCACTGAGGAGGTGATATTTGGGCAAAGGCCTGAAAGAAACTAATAGCAATGGGGCTAGAGACGGGGTAAATGGGACAGGAGGAGGCAAAACAGGAAGGAACAACTTTGAAAACAAAGGATCCGGAGTAATTTAGACAGTGAATTGGAGGACAATAGGATCACAACCAAAACTGTAAATGGGTAGAATTAAACCAAATTTGAAATGTGTTTGGACTTTATGTTTGAAAAGAGTCAGTTGAAGAGTTCAGTTATTCTTTACCAGAATTTATGGGGCCAATTCTATGCTGTAGCAGTGTTTGTAACTCTAGGGGTTTGAGATGGTCTTACGTCAGAGGAGAGGAGAAGCGGAGGCTGATGTTAGTAATATGCTTCAAATTCCTGGATGCTCCTTGTCCCTTAGGAATGGACTGTTGCATCCTCCTGCTGTAAACATTACCATGGTCACTCGCAGATGTCCCTGCCCTGGCTGCTTGCTGTGCTGCCTACAGCCCCCTTTCAGGATTGAGTCACATGTTTCCTCCCCTGCAGGGAGTGCTTCGAGCTGATGGCTCACTGCCAAAGGGAGCCACCTGGCCTAAGGGCAGAACCCTCCCCTCCCTGGGGAGACAGCCACATCCAGTTACTGGTGGCTGGGCGGGGGCGAGGGGGGGTGGGTTATGAAGGCCAGATCATCTTGTTTCAAGGGGTGACAACTCTGAAGTCGCCCCCCCTGCCCCAACCCCAGCTCCAGAGCATTCTGTGGGATCAGCTGAGGCCTGGGTTGTGTCTACACTGTGGAACAACTCTTCCCTCTACTTGGGTCTCTTCCTTTACCCCCAACAGACATTGATCCCACAGGCACCCCCGACAGGCTTCCTGCACACAAATCCTATTTCAGGATCAGCTTCCCACAAACTCGTCCTAAGAACGCACCTTTGACACCTAACCTATTTTGATTGTCTTCTACCTACCTTTCTTCAAGACAAGCTGTGCTTGTCTTCCTACTGAGGTTGTAACCTTCTTGAAGATCAGGAGACCACCCTTGACCTCTTTGTATACCCTAGGGAGCGTAGAACTCGTCCTTGTATAAAGGTGACCCTCCCTAATGATAGGCTTAGGAAGCTCTCTGCTTCCATCCAGAGAGGCCAGTGAGAACTGGTACACAGAGGAGAACAACTCCGGCCCACATGTGTTTGTGCCAAACCAATTCTCTAAAGCTGGTTTTGCTGGGGGTGCAGCTAAAACCCTTTTATTCCCTGCCAGGAAGTGAAAGTCTTTTATCACCACCTGGGAGGAAAAAGGGGTTCAACCGCTCAGGCTCAGTAGAAACAATCTCACATTGGTGAATAGGGTATGAAACTCAGTTCTGGATGCAACAACTTTGAGAAATTTATACCGAATGTGGGTTTCTCAAAGAGAATAATTTAGGGGGAGGGGAGCAGGCACTCACTTCTGCCGTGTTAATCTTTTTTCATGAAGGTTTGTGAGCAATTGTTTACTTTCTAAAAATAGCGAAATTTTATATTCAATGTTTTGATATTACGGAGACTACAGTTTAGCTTCTAGTTATTTGCTCAATGACGTGATTATATTTGACCAAAGTGTTTTAACTTGTATAAACTTGATGCTATTGTGTTGTAAAAGAACCCGGTTCCTTTCAAAAGTTTTCTCAAGTGGCAGGTTACTTAGTCTCAGAGGAAATAAACCTCTGTCTGAGCTCCATTTAAAAAGGCAGAAGAGGCGGGGCGCCTGGGTAGCGCAGTCGTTAAGCGTCTGCCTTCGGCTCGGCGTGATCCCGGCGTTCTGGGATCGAGCCCCACATCGGGCTCCTCCGCTGGGAGCCTGCTTCTTCCTCTCCCACTCCCCCTGCTGTGTTCCCTCTCTTGCTGGCTGTCTCTCTGTCACATAAATAAAATCTTAAAAAAAAAAAAAAAAAAGGCAGAAGAGGGTCCAGCCCAGAGAACCACAGTTGGAGTTTGCTTCAGACAGTTTGGGAGGAGGACATGGGGAGAGAACAGGGAGAGTTTCAGAAAAAATCCAAGAAAAGCCCTGCAGCTCTGAGAGGAAAACTCACTAAATTCTAGATGTTAGAGTCTCCTGGGATACGGGGGCGCGGTGAGTGTCTTAGTGAGTTTGGGCTGCTTATAGTAAAAATACCATAGGCTGGGCAGCTTAAAAAACAGAAATTAGTTTCTCACAGTTCTGGAGGCTAGCTAGAAAGTCCGAGATCAAGGTGCTGGCCAGTACAGTTCCTGGTGAAAACCCACATCCTGGGTTGCAGATGGCCACCTTCTCACATGGCAGAGAGATCTCATCTCTCTCTTTTTAAAAAAAAATTTTTATCATGTTATGTTAGTCACCATACAGTACATCATTAGTTTGTGATGTAGTGTTCCATGACTCATTGTTTGCGTATAACACCCAGTGCTCCATGCAATACGTGCCCTCCTTAATACCCATCACGGGGCTAACCCATCCCCCACTGAAACCCTCAGTTTGTTTCCCGGAGTCCATAGTCTCTCATGGTTCATCTCCCCCTCTGATTTCCCCCCTTCATGTTTCCTTCCCTTCTCTTAATGTCCACATATAAGTGAAACCATATGGTAATTGTCTTGCGATCTTGTCTCTAGTGTCTTCTTATAAGGGCACCAATCCCCTTCATGAGGGCTCCATCTACATGACCTAATGGCCTTCTAAAGGCCTAACCTCCAAATACCACCACAGTGGGGATTAGGGCTTCAGCATGTGAATTTTGGGGAGACACAAACATTCAGTCCACAACAGTGGGTAAAAACCAGAAGTAAAACCCAAAAAAAAACACCGTTTACTTGTTACATGCAAACATTGCTACATATTTGTTCTCTACTGAGAACTTTGGTTCACATCCCTGGCTACAGGGTAGAACTACCTGAGGTTTTATTGCTTTTCTTTTTTTAAAGATTTACTTATTAATTTAGAGGGGGGGGTGCAGAAGGAGGCAGAGTCGGCACTGAGTGCAGAGCCCAAGGCAGAGCTCGACCTCACAACCCTGAGATCATGACCTGAACCAAAACCAAGAGTCCAACACTTGACCGACTGCGCTACCCAGGCGCCCCGACCTATCTGAGTTTTTAAGTTATCAGGGACCTGGCTCCATCCCAGGCACATGGAGGCTGAATCTCAGAAGGTGGTGGTGAGGCTGAGCATCTGTGGTTTTTACCAAGCGCCACAGTGAGCCTCCTGTGCCGCCAAGGCTGGCGCAGCTGCTGGTTTAGAACTTCATTGCGGATGGCTGCCGTCGCTAACTCTACTTTGCCCTCCTTCGTAGGAACCTAAAATGATATGGAGACACAGACTCCTTTCTTACTCCCCTTTGATATTAGGATTTGCTAAATGAAATCACTACCTTTTGTTTTTCTTTTTTTTAATTAACATATAATGGTTTCAAAGGTACAGGTCTGTGATTCATCTGTTGCATAGAACACCCAGTGCTCATTCCATCAAGTGCCCTCCCCAATGTCCATCACCCAGTTACCGCATCCCTCCACCTCCCCTCCCCTCCAGCAACCCTGTTTGTTTCCTATGATTAAGAGTCTCTTATGGTTTGTCTCCCTCTCTGATTTCATCTGTTTTACTTTTTCCTCTNNNCTTTCCCTATGATCCTCTGTTTTGTTTCTTAAATCCCACATATCACTGAGAGCATATGATAATTTTCTTTCTCTGACTGACTTATTCCACTTAGCATAATATCCTCTAGTTCCATCCATGTCGTTGCAAATGGCAAGATTTCATTTTTTAATGGCTGAGTAGTATTGCATTGTATATATATATACCACATCTTCTTTATCCATTCATCTGTCGATGGACATCTGGGCTCTTTCCATAGTTTGGTTATTGTGGACATTGCTGCTATAGGGTGGACATTGCACCAACGGGTGCAGGTGCCCCTTGGAATCACTATGTTTGTATCCTTTGGATAAACACCTAGTAGTACAATTGCTAGGTCATAAGGTAGTTCTATTTTTAACTTTTTGAGGAACCTCCATACTGTTTCTCCAGAGTGGCTGTACCAGCTTGCATTCCCACCAACAGTGTAAGAGGATTCCCTTTTCTCTGCATCCTCACCAACAATATCTGTTGTGAAGTCATTACTTTTAATGTTTTCCTCAAATTCCTTACAACTCAAACTTGCTCCATCCAGCACTTACCAGGCGGCATCAAGCAGGACTTTGGGAGAAAGCATTGTCATCCTTTGAGTCATAGCTCCATTTTGTCAGCATCACGTGAGATAGTGCTCCCTGATGCCACAAGGGCACATGGCCACATGCTTCTCCCATATATCCAGGCGCCATCTTGGGAGTAGTACATTTTCTGGAGTTATCCAAGTGAAAAGAGAGTTACTTAATGGGACAATTTAAATTGGACTGAAATGGCCAGATGGGACTAAATTTTAGTTCTTTTCCCACATTCCGGCAAGAAGAAAGAAAATCAGCTCTTCTATAGACAAAGTAACAAAGCTCACATTTTCTCTGTACACACAAGGTAAGTGATATTGCGTCCTGACACATGGGCTTATAAACCCTCTTGCATGTGCCCCTGTGTAGATACACATCCGCACACTATAAGACAAGCTAAGGCAAGGCAGGGTGAACAAGATCCTCCGAGACCAGGCCAGCAATGGGCAGCCCCTGGCTTGGTCTGGCGTTCTGGCGTCAGAGAAGGTAGTCTAGCTTCTTGGAGGCAAATCCTGACACACGTATGTGAAATGCTGCAAAATGAAACCTGTCCTTGGTGCTGTGCGCAAGCCAATTTGCTGGGAGCTCCCCCAGCTGTTCAGTGAGCTGACCAGACACCTCCGGGCTTCATTTCCCAGGCCCATGCCTGGAAGTTCTAGTTGTTTCCACTTGGTGTCAGTATTTTCTATCTTAGCAGGTCTCTGGGTAAAAATTAAGCAAAGTTCCTGTTGAAGAAAGTCTGGAGCATTTGGTTGTGAATAAATTACTTTACTTAAAAAAATGTTTCGTATGCGTCCCTGGTTTCGCAACTTTGGCAGTGCAGGAGGGTAACCGTGGTGCTTGGGAAAACCAAGGCTGCTCAGCCCTACCACCAGCCTCTGAGATTCCGCCGCCCTTTGCCTGCGATGGAGCCTGGTCCCTGATGTTTTAAAAACTCAGGTACTTGCTCTGCGTAGCCAGGGATCTGAACCAAAGTTCTCAGCAGAGAACAAATAGTTATGTAGCAGTGCACGCATGTAGCAAGCAAGCAAGTAGGGTTTTGGTTTTGCTTTTGTTTGTTGCCTATTGTTATGGACTGAATATTTGTATTTTCCTGAAACACACTCCTTCATTTCCTGCTTTGTAATTCTTTTCCTCTGTGCAGAGAAAGGGCAGCATCTTCTTTATCTGCCAAGGCCAGCGCAGGATTACCCCATTCATTCATTGGATCAACAAATTTTAAGGATCAGCATCACGTCACATGGGTCACTCCTTTTACGGAGCTTTTGGGATTGTGGATGGCATCATAAAGGCACAGAGGAAGGTGCTGGAGACAGTGGTTCTGTAGGGAAAGAGGGGGCTGCTGGCTTTGAGCCTGGCTTTGCCACTTAGCAGCTGTGTGGCCTTGGGCAAAAAACTTAACTTCGCTGAGCCACAGTCTCCTCATACATAAAACATGCATATTATACAATGTCTTCCAGTTTCCCATGAAAGTTAAGTGTTGCTTGTACTCACAGGTACTCACTGAATTTCTGTTTAGCACATAGGCAGGGGCGGCTCTGGCCTTGGACTCCTCCAGCTCTGGTGCTGAGAGACAGCAGGGGTTTGGAGCCAAGTCGAGGTTCACCATCCACCCTTGGTGACAGGTAATTGGCTGAAATCCTCCATATGTGCATTTACATTTTTATAGATCTTGCCCATCTGCAAATTGCTCTCCCTTGAGGATGTACTAATTTACACTTAGATTATACAACAGAGAGGTGGGAATGGACCCATTTCCTCATCCTCTTAACACCCAGTGTATTATCAGACTTTGGGATCTTTGCCATCGGACTTGCGGAAAAAGGTATTTTAGTGGAGTTTTTATTTGCATTGCCTTAATATGAGTGAGCTCGTGAAATTTTCCATCTCTTTAAGGTCTCTGTCTAATTCTGCCAACCATCCGTTTATATCTGGTGGCCATTTTTCCACTGGGTGTGTTGTGTTTTTCTTATGGATTTCTGGGGTTCAGTTATGTATTACAAAATTAGCCTTTTCCTGCATGTAGGTTGCAAATACTTGCCCATATTTGTCCTCTGACTTTTTATTTGGTTAATGGTGGTGCTTTTTAAACATACGGATTTTTTTTATGTAGCCAATATATTGATCTTCTCTGTCATAGCTTCTACATTTTGTGTTAGACTTGGAAGGCCCTTCATGTTCTCCTTTGGGGTTTTTTTTTTATGGTTTTATTTTCATGGTTACATCTTTAATCTGCTTGGAATTTATTTTTGTGTACAAAGTGGAGTATTGGATCTAAGTTTCTTTCCCCCAAGTAGCTTCCTAGTTGTCCTAGATTCTTTTATTAAATAATCCATATTTTCTCCACTGATTTGAAATCTACTTAAGTTTTGAAAGAAGGTCAGAGACTTCTAAATTTGGCAGCAGGAGGATATCCAAGCTGCAAGACTTTAGACTAGGCTTGTACTCTTTCTGAATTGTGACTCTCGTCATTTGGAAAAATGAAGAAATACAAGTGCATTGTTCTGAAAATGTAGTTCAACAATCAGCTGTGTGGGAGAGTAGAAAGAACACAGACTCCCAGGTCAGAAAACCTGACTTCACTTCTCCTGTTGAGTAATTGTGGGCCAGTCACTTAACTGCTCTGTGCCTCAGTTTTCTCCTCGTAAAATGGGTCTAGTAATAACATCCATGTCATACTATATTGTGAATTCAAGTGCATTAATATATGTGAAAGAGCTTTACAAACTACAATGGTCTGCGGGCACATTTGTTATTTGAAGTTTTACAAGTTGGTACAGCATTGCCAGTTAATTTAGGCAACACAATTCTAGATTTTTAAATTTATTAACTTTCTGGAAATCCTTCCAACTTCTTTGGAGATGGTTAGCTTCTTTCTCCTTGCTGGTGAGTGATGTGGGTCTGTCACTTTTGTGCTTATTAGTCTGTTTTCTGACAGCATCTGAGTAGAGGAAGGAAGAGAAGACTAGGAAGTTAGATCATCCATTGGTTTTTGAAGGAGAAGGAGGTGAATCAGCCTGGGGGGGGGGGGGGGGGGGGGGACTTGGTGGAGGGAGGGAAAACCAGAGGGAGAGTGAAGGAGTTTATTTGCAATCTTGTAAATATAATTATTCCCTAGAAAATGTTAAAACTTGCTGCTTTATCATTTAATTTGCAGCAAAGTTTTGTGGGTGGTACAGAATAAAGGCTGAGTGTCAGGTAGTACAGGGTTGGGTCAGAGTCCCTTGTCTTCCTAGTGTCCCCAACTTCCTCATCTCTGGAGCAGCGACACTCATAAATGCAAGCCTCATGCTCACGTGAGACTAGGTTGAAGATTGGAGTAGGCAATTGAGGAAAAAGTGTAAATATATGATGGTGGCTGTGTTTGCCCCCAGAGAATGCAATCTGCATTGTCTGCAACCAGTCCTGCTGGAGACAGGTGTGCCTGGAGTCCCAGCAATGACCCTTCCCTGCTCCTGGGGACAAATGCCCCTCCCCACTTTGAAGCCAGCAGAAGTCTGGGCAGAGGAAGATGCCACTGCTACCCTGACAAGTTTGCAAGAAAGGACATGGGACAGTGACTCCATTATCACAAGGGGAAGAGAGATTGCCCAGGAGGACAGGGGGTGGGAACACTGGATGGGGACTGGGTAGGGGTTGGGGGGGGTTGTAGTCCATGAGACCAGGAGCAGAAGAGCCAGGATAGGATGAAACTACCATTTGGGTAGCAGGTGTAGGGCACTTAATGAAGAAAAATGTGACTGTGATTGAAGTTGTTGCAACCAGAGAAACCTGTTCTTCAGAATGCACTCAGCTGTAAGCCTGGCTTCACCCGCCCTTGTGTTGATCAGTTACGGTGACGCGGTGGCAAAGGCGGACCCGTGGTTCCCAGCCCACAGAGCTCTTCCACATACCTTATTACAGATGCTTCCAGCCCCGGGGGAAGGGTGACTTCAACGTTCCTTCCATGCGCTCGCTTAGGCAGCACATATACTGAGACCGAACGATACAGAGAAGAGTAGCATGGCCCCTGCACAAGGATGACTCGCAGATTCGTAGTGTTCCATATTTTTGAGAACACAAATGCTGCAAGTCCCCAAGGACAAAATTCCTTCCATGTTTAGCACATTTTAAGTGTATTTTGTTACGTTCTATAAATGTGAGAACAGATCACCCAGAATACCTCACTCATCCGTTGGCCCAGGTGCTGTAACGAATCACAGTATTTTCTCTGTGTCAGTCATTGTAAATAAGTGAATTCTCTGGAGTGGACTGGAAACCACCACAGCATGTCTGCACTTTTTTGTGAGGTCACACGATTACATTTTCCCTGTGGATTTCTGGCTAATTCTGTACCAGCCTAGGGAACCGTGCCCATGTCTGTGCATGTGCACACTCATTCATGAAAACCCTCCAGCAGGGCCAGCGCCACAGGCATGTGTGTGGCTGTGTAGTCACCTAGAGCCCCACCCTCAGAAGAGCCCTCTGCTTGGCTCAATGTTCTGCTGTCACTATCTTGAAATTCGGAATAATTTTTGAACAAGGAGGCTCACATTTTCATTTTGCACTGGATCCCACAAAATATATAGTCAGTCCTGCTCACTAGGAAGTACTGGACTTTGTTCAGAAGGGCAAGTAAGTTTTTTTTTTTAATTTTTAATTTGGTAATTACCAGTATTTTTTTTTTAAATGCCTACCATTCAGAGAAAGGGGAACCTTCTTACACTGTTGGTGGGAATGCAAAATGGTGAAGCCACTCTGGAAAACAGTATGGAGTTTCTTCAAAAAGTTAAAAATATGACTACCTTATGACCAGCAATTGCACTACTAGATATATAACCAAAGGATACAAACATAGTGATTCCAAGGGACACATGCATCCCAAAGTTTATGGCAGCAATGCCCACAATAGTCAGACTATAGAAAGAGCCCAGATGTCCATCGACAGATGAATGAATAAAGAAAATGTGGTATATATATATACAATGGAATATTACTCAACCATCAAAAAGAATGAAATCTTGCTATTTGCAACGATGTGGATCGACTAGAGGGTATTATGCTTAGCAAAATAAGTCAGTCAGAGAAAGACAAATACCGTAAGATTTCACTCATATGTGGAATTTAAGAAACAAAGCAGATGAACATAGGGGAAGGGAAGGAAGAATAAAATAAAATAAAAACAGAGAGGGAGGCAAATCATTAAAGACTCTTAAGTATAGGGAACAAGCTGAGGGTTGCTGGAGGAGAGGTGGGTGGGGGATGGGGTAACTTGGTGATGGGCATTAAGGAGGACACTTGATGGTATGAGCACTGGGTGTTATATACAACTGATGAATCACTAAATTCTGCCTCTGAAACTAATAACACAGCATATGTTAATTTTTTTAAAAATGCCTACCATTCAGGGATATAGAAATTTACACGGCAATGTTTATAGGGAGAAAATGCTTCATCATGCCGGTGTATAGACAAAGGTATGACTCTTGAATAAACAGCAGTAAATAAATGGTTGTGAAAGAAAAAAAAAAGACATGGTTGGAATAACGTCTTCAGTTCAGGAGCATTAATTTCAACCACATCATCCCCTCTACTTAGAGGAAGTGAGAGAAAAATAAAGAGGCTGAACAGAGAAGGTCAAGGGTGTAGCAAAGAGCGGAAGCAAGGGTGGGAGAGTGAAATGAATCAAGTATTGAGCCCAAGAGTCTTCTTTCAATGCAAAAAAGCAATTTGCGTGGTCCCCCCTCTCTGATGCATGCATTATCTGATGCTTTTGACTTCTCAGGGAGACAGACTGTGTGCTCTCTTCACTGTGTGGTTTAGAAATTTTGGTGTGTCTGGACTTGCTTTGCAGTGGGCTAGCAACCTCATCTTGGCGATCTCTAGACTCAAAGTAAAACAGCTGTTCGTGGCTTTGACACCTCTCTCTCCATGTTTGCAGATGCCTTGCTGTTTTGCCTGAACCTGTAATAATAAAGTTAAAAAATAAGTTAGTCTTTTTTCTTATACTCTGCAAACACATACCTCTCTTCCTAAATTCTCAGCATTGCTATATTATATTTTTGGTCCCAGCCATTTCTTTCACCAAGTTTTCCCTTAAATGGATATGTGTTAGCCCAAGAGATGATTCTGTTGCTTTAAGAGGGAAAAAATGTCACACTTGGTTGGTCTGAAAATGTAGCACCTGGCCCCCATATTTAGAAATGTTCAGACACACACACACTTACCAGCCTTTCGCACTGAAGTGTGCAAAACATCACAGGAAGCTCATTGAGTTCAATCATTTATTGTAAGTTGGTTGTTTGGAACTTGAAAGCACTTTTTCCCATAGAAGCAAAGCTATTAATGGGGCTTTGGTCCCCAGGCTCGAAAGACTGTTGCAGAAATGTCTGCTGTGGAGATACAGTAGTTGAGCCAAAGAGAAAAGCTGAAGAAGTAAAGCTTGTTTCCTTTGTGCTTCCCTGGAAGAGGAACGGGTTTCCTGTAAGGAGGTGGTAGAGGCAGCTGGAGGCTTCCGAGGAGCCTGGAGGGCAAGTCAGTGGCCCAGACTCTTTGTAGATCCACTTTAAAGCCCGGGTGCTCTTCCTCCCCCGTGCAAGGGTGTCACTCCCATATGTGAGCTCTACTTTTGGCTCAGAACAGAAAGGAGAGCAAGAGAGAAGGGGAAATTTTCTTGAGGTATCTGGAGTTTTGGGAAACGGGCAAATGAAGCTGGGTGACCTTGTGGTGCCAGAGCTCATGTTGTTCCCTTGGAAGAGAAAGTCCCTCTGTGCTCCTCTTCACAAGCTTCCTATTTGTATGGAAGGCTCCAGCCCACAGGTCCTCTTCTCTGGGGAGCTGTCCCCATTTTCCTAACTCCACACTAGCTCTCAGTGCAGTGTGGATAGATAGATAGATAGATAGATAGATAGATAGATAGATATCTGTGAAAGCACACTTCACATCATTCATAATTATTTGTCTGTATGTCTCCCCCATTTGATTAGGAACCCTTTAAAGAAAAAATAATTTAAATTCATTTTTAAAAATCTCAGGAACCTACACAAGAATGTATGTCTCCTTTGTCTATATTGGAAGCAAACCATGAACAGTAAAAAATGAGACTGGGGAAGTTAGTGGGGACATCATCCACCACAGGGGAAGATTGGAGACTCTGGGGAAGAGGTCTCAGATCAGAACCTACTCATCTCTCCCCACTTACCAAGAGCTTCATTAGTCCAGAACCACTTGTCTCTTGTCCATGATGAATGGAAGAAGAAGACCTTGAGGTGGGTTGGGGACAGAGATACTAAGTGTAAGCTACTGCTTTACAAGCTATGGTGGCTATATTTGGAGGGTTCACTGGTAGCCCTTCTCCCTTCTTCCGACGACAGCCCCTGACTTTCATGTGGGGGTCATGGGTGGACCTCTGACCCAGCTCCAAGATGGAGAATGGGTACCACTTTCTCCCTGGTGTTGGCTCTAAGAATGCAGATGTAGCCAAAATATTCCACTTGGAGTGGACCTTGCACTTTTGAGGGTGGTGTCACCATCCCATTGTACTTGAACCTGAGGCTCGAGCAGCCAAAGTGATGATGTGTTGGTGAATGTTTAATAATTAGCTTTCAAACAAAAGCCCAAATAGCCCTGATTTGTAGCGTCTGCCAACTCCTGTGGTGTAAATACTTTGGCCATGGCTGCTTTCAAGCCCCAACAGTGTCACTGAACATGGAGTTGGGAAGAGATGTACGGTGGCAGACTGCTATGTTGTCTTCTCACCTTAGAGATAGATACCACAGGGGTGAGTAATCTCAAGAGCATAGCTATCAGCAAAATGTATTAAAATAGCCAGAAAGAGATGAGTTTTGAATATCGATTACCTCTGTTTTAAATATAACTTATTTAATTTATTTTTCAAATAATGGCTATATAAACAACAGGTTCACAACATTTCTGAGAATTTAATTGTCTTCCAAGAGCTGGTGTGACCTAGATCCTGCAACCCACTGAGCCAGAGCCACCTGGCCACCCTGAGTGTTACTACAGTATTGTTAGATGATTACATCGTTTCTAATTCTGCACTATTGTAAATAACTCTACACCCAGGACAAATTTCTAAACTTTTGTTTTATTCTTTTGAGCATAACATTTTAAGATTCAAATTGCCTTCTGGGATGTTTCTTTCAATTTGTAGCCCTGTTTGCCACAAGGGTACCCATTCAACAGTGCCTTTGACAAACGTGAAGCTGATCACTTCTTAAGAGCTGAACCAATTTGATAGGTTAAAAAGATGGTACTTACGGGGCGCCTGGGTGGCACAGCGGTTAAGCGTCTGCCTTCGGCTCAGGGCGTGATCCCGGCGTTCTGGGATCGAGCCCCACATCAGGCTCCTCCGCTATGAGCCTGCTTCTTCCTCTCCCACTCCCCCTGCTTGTGTTCCCTCTCTCGCTGGCTGTCTCTCTCTGTCAAATAAATAAATAAAATCTTTAAAAAAAAAAAAAAGATGGTACTTACACTTGCTTTAATTTGTTTCTTTGCTTTAGTGAGATTGTGAGCTTCCTTATCAGCTATTTCCACCTCTTGTTTTGTGAGTTAACCTTTTGTGCTCTCTGCTCACTTTTCTCTTAGGGGATTAGCCATTTACTTATTGATTTGAAAAATCTCTTTAGATAGTAATGCTGTAGAACATACATGAAGATTTCTTTATATAACGTGGCTTTCTATAAATATTTGTTACATTTTACATGAGGGGTCCTCTGACTTACAGAAGAGCAAAATGTTGAGGGGCGCCTGAGTGGCTTAGTGGGTGAAGCTTCTGCCTTCGGCTCAGGTCATGATCCCAGGGCCCTGGGACTGAGTCTCACATCAGGCTCCCTGCTCAGCAGAGAGCCTACTTCTCACTCTGCCTACCTCTCCCCCTGCTTGTGCTCTCTCTCTCTCTGTCAAATAAATAAAATCTAAAAAATAAATAAATAAATAAAAATAAAAGAGCAAAATGTTGAAATCACAGGAGAGAGGAAGTCATGCTGTGGGAGGATGATAGTGATGCGTTGAGTTTTCTCATTACAACTCTAAGACTGGCACATGCATGCTTGGGTGTTCCCAGTCTGTCAATCCTTGGTATGCCATTTCTTAAAAGGGAATTTGAATTCTTCCTTTCAGGTAACCTAAGGTTGGAGATGGGAAGATCCATTTAAGCCACTACACTTTGGGAACAAAATTATTAGGTTAAATAGAATAAATAAATAGAAAAGCACGTACGTTTTCTCATAAGCAATCTGATTCCTTGCTCTGATTCAACATGTCTTAACTACAGATATTGTTGTCTTTGCAAAACAGAACACTGTACATCAGTTGGGAGTAAGGAGATCTTCGTTCTTTCTGCTCTTGCTTTTTTTCTGGTTTTCTGGGGTCTTTCTCTAAAATGGACTTTTCTAAGTCAGTTCACCGTCTGGGTGATTCTTCTTGATTTCTTCATCTTAAGGTTGCTAGATAAAATACAGGACCTGATGCCATATTCGGGACGTGCTTTTACTAAAAAGTATCTGTTGGTTATCTACAATGATCTGGGCATCCTGTGTTTTTATTTGCTGAATCTAGTAACTCCCTCTCTAAGGCCTGTTCCAGACCTGACAAATTATGATTGAATGTAAGGCTGTGAAATATAAGCCAATCTCAAGGCACTTTGCAGTCTGGGTAATCTGGGTCCTGCACTGCAGTGGGATACCACTGTCCGGAGGAACCATCCCAGGGACAGCAGGAAAGGAAATGTTGAGGCATGGGGAGGCCAGGGCTCTGGGTGAAGACAGGGAAGACATACAACTGGGAGCAGAGCAACAATGTGCAAGAGAGTGTAGGACTGGCAACCGCTGATCTTTTTACTCTCTCCATCATTTTGCCTTTTCAAGAATGTCATCTAGTTGGAAGCATACAGGCTGTAGCCTTCACAGACTGGCTTCTTTCCCTTAAGGATTTCAGGGGCATTTCAGGTCCCTCCATGCTTTTTCATAGCTTGACATCATTTCAAAAATCCTCATGCATATGTTATTACTCTAAGTAAAAGGAGTGAGCGGAATTTGAGATTTCTTTGCAGTTATTTTCATTCTTGGAATATATTTTATTGAGGATGTACAGAGGACTGGGTTCAAGACTCAAGATAATCCTCTTCTCTGGGATATGTCACCACTTACATTCATTTGTTTCTGTTTATTTTCATAGGTAAGGTTTCCTTTTAAAAATGTTTGCTTTTAGGCTATGTCTAACCTAGTTTAAAAGTCAAAACTGCATAAAAAGATTCAGAGAATCTATATCCATCCTTATCTTCTGCTGTTTCCAGCTCCGTTTTGCCTCCTGTTGGTGATGATGTTCATTAGTGGCTGGTTTATCCTTCCCATGTTTATGTTTATTTTTGCAGTAGGTGTATGTATATAAACTTCCTCTATCTTCTTGTTAAGGAAAAAAAAAAAAAAGCAGCTGACACTGTCCAGACCTCGCGTATTCTACTACCAAATCCTGGAGCTCACACCTTTTTTGTACGGCTACACTGAACTCTGCTATAAAGGTGGACCAGAACTTATTCAGCCAGACCCACTGGTAGCCATTTAGGTTTCCCGATCTATCGCTGTTGCAAGTACAACTGTGATAACCGTGTGCAGATGTGGCGTGTGTGTGGGGACGTGCATGTGTGTTTCCACAGGGCAAGGCCCTAACGGTGAGCTGGCTGAGAAGGAAGGTCAGTTCATGAAGTTTGTTCAGTATGGCCAGCGCCCCTGCGTGAGGACTGTCACGTGCTGTCAGCAAAGGGTGCCTGTGTCCTCAGAGCACCCTATCATCACGCTTTTAGATTTTTGTCAGTCTACTACGTGGGCTATTTCTTCATCGTAGTGATTGTCTTTCTTTTCATGGGAGTGTGAGTGAGCCTCTTTTCTTCCCTTCAAAGACCTCTTGCTGTTCATGGTCATGGTTTTTGGCAGCCTTTTGTCTTGGTTTTTCTTTTTTCCATCTCAATTTTCAGGAGCTCTTTATCTATTAGGGATACATATCTCTATTATCTTCTGTACATAGTATTAATGTTAGTATTGTTTCTAGACATCTCTATATTTGTTATCTGTGTTGCATAATGCAGCACTTTACTCCCAATTTGTCCTTTGTCTTTTGATACTGCTTATGATGTTTTTTATGCCATGAAAAATTTCTTTATGTTTCTCTGGTTAAATTTATCCGTCTTTTCGTTTATTGTCTCTGGAGTCTAAGTCAGAGAGAAGGTTGTCAAATTTAACTATGTTTTCTTCATTCTTACACTTAACTCTCTGATACACTGGGAGTTGTTTTTGGTAAGTGGTTTGAGGTTTGAATTTAGTTTTATCTTTTGGCATCATATTGAATTTATATACTAATTGGAGCTAATGGACACCTTCATCATATTGAGTCATTCTACCCAAGAACATGAAACGTCTCCCCATCTGCTCAAGTCTGCTTTTGTTTTGAGCCCTGTAAATCCAGGTGGACTGCCTGGGTTGGAAGACTAGGAGCTAGTCAAGTTTCACTCTCTAAAAGATAACAGAAAATTATAATCAATCAGAGCATCTGCTACCAGGGACTTCTGGCCTCTGGGAGCTCAGCCCCTGGAGGATGTGAGCCTTACCTTGGCTCTCCACATCTCTGACACTCCCGTTCCTTGCACAGAACACTCTGCAACCCCACCCTCGCCTGTTCTCTGATTTCAACACGGCCCGACTGATGGGAACAACCTGGCCCCCTAATTGCCTCAGACTCTTCGTATCTGCCTCCCACCCTGTTCCTGGCTGGTGGCTGGGCTGTGTGACTGATGAGGAGAGAAGAGTGTTTGAAAAGCCCCAAAGGGATGCTCCCCTGCTGGGACGTAGTGAGGAATAAGATGGATCCTGAGGCAAGACTCAGTCACAGAAGGGCATGAATGACATTCGTACTTGGTTCTAGAAGAAAAGCCTCTGAAATCCTTAAGAAGAGTCATCAGCTGGGAATGTGGGCTGGGAACGAGAACGAGGGTGGACCTGGCTACCAAGAAGTCTTAGGAGGCCGAGCGGTAATCCGGGCGAGGGCCCAGGCTGGCATGAGGGCGGGGTGACCGTGCGCATACTACAAAGGAGAATCTGGTCAGCAGATTGGCTCTGACGGCTGGAGGCAAGGGAAGGGTGATGGCACGTGGCCCAGGAGTTGTCCATCCTGACAGCAGGCTACTGTAGTGTCCCTGCCAACCAGGGACTTGGACGATATGAGAAAGGCTGTTATGGTCCAAGCTAGTCTCCTAGTGAAACAGATGTTGCCCTCCAGGCCAATTTGACATACAGAACATCGAGATTACTGAATGGGTAAAATAGAGAGCAGATTTGTCTCACAGAAAGTGGAGCCTTGAGCTGCAAAGAGTCTGTGCCCATTTGCTCAAGTCACCTATGTGCTCTCTTCTTCCTTCTTTCTCCCTTCTTGACCCCACTCCCCACAAAGGAGGAAAACAGACTGTCAGCATGTACCACACTTCCTTTTCTCTCTTTGCCTTTTCTGGCCTCTTCTGCTATTTTTCCCCACTTGCTCTCTGTGCCAGGCTTCCTCCCTCAGCTTCCTCCCAAACCTGCCTCCATCTGGATCCTCCACAAGCACTGCCCAGTTAACCACACATTGGCCTGACCAGCAGCGACTTTGGCCTGCAATGTCACAAAGCTGCTAGGGCCACTGTTCTTACAGGACACCCACCCCACTCCACCCCACAAAAGAGGGCCAGTGCAAGAGAGGAAAAAAGACTGAATGGTTTGGGCATTAGGGGGCCTGGCTTGGGGAGCAGGAAGACCAGGTGGCCTTAGGTAAGTTATGTCACCTTTCTGAGGCTCAGACTTCACATCAGGAATGGGAATGGGAATGGTAGCCCCTCTCATAGTTGCTGTGAGGCTGACCATCGTGGGAGTAGATTATGGGTAGAACCACAGAACTGGGGCACCTGGGGAGGCTCAGTTGGTTAAGCGTCCAACTCTTGGTTTCGGCTCAGCTCATGATCTCAGGGTGGTGAGATCCAGCCCCGTGTCAGGCTCCATGCTTAGTGGGGAGTCAGCTTGAGATTCTCTCTCCTTCTCCCTCTGTCCCTCCCCTTGCTTGCATGCACACACTCTCTCTCTCTCTAAAATAAATAAATAAATCTTAAAAAAAAAAAAAAGAACCATACTGCATAGTGCCAACATTGCCGCTTGCGTACTTTGGCAGTGTGTCTAAACCACCTCTAGCAGGAGAAAAGCCATCAGCAGGTGGGTGGCAGAACAGAGTGGCTGAACTTTCAGTTCTGGTAAAGACTTGGACTACTTCCAAGGCTCTGTAAACTGCCACAACCACCTAGTCCCTCACTGGGAAGCAATCTAGTAAAGACCATCACAGGCTTCTCTTCTGGAAACTGTGAGGGTGTTTCCATTGGTGGAATCCAATTTCTGGGCACATGGGCCAGTGTCCAGATGTCATGTCGGAAGTAGCCTGAGTTCTCCTTAAACCCCCTTTCTGTTCTCTAAAGATGAGAAGTTGAGGTCAGGGAGACTAAGTGATTCACCCAAGGTCATGGATAAGTTGGTGCCTCTATGTCAGAGCAGGACCCTCAGCTGAATCAATGACCTCTCTTGTGATGGCAAAGCCCTGTGATTCTCAGCTTAGACTACAGAAACAGGCTTAAGTTTGAGTCCCAGCTCTTTCATGAATGAGAGGCAAAAATTTGAGCCAGTTACCTAATCTCTCTACAAATCAGTTTCTTCCCATGTGAAATGGGTGTCATCGTATGGAAACATGGAAAGCATTCAGTAGCCTATTGTTGTTTATTGTCATTCATAGATGCAGTGAAAGACCCAAGAGAAACCAGGGTTCATTGGGTCTCATCCCCAAGCTCCAGTATAGTGTGTCTTCTTGTTCTCAAGTCTCAGCATCTCACAGAGCTGAGACTTAGGCTGTCCTGGCTTTGCCCCATAATTCTAGACCATATCTTCTTTATTTATTTTTGTTAAATATTTAATACCTACAGTAGGTACCTATATACCTGCCACTCAACATAAGAAGTAGGACACCACCATTGCCTCTGAAGCCCTGTGTGCCCCTTCACTCCAACCCCCATCCCTGTGACCATTCACCTGAATCTTACATCTATCATTCCTTCCCTCTGTTTGACCATATAGATGTGTGTCTTAAATAATATATTAGTAGTTCCACATGTCTTTAGCCTTAATATAACTGGAATCATGATGTGTGGTCTTCTTTAACTTGCCTTTATTGCACAAATTATTTTTGTTATTTATCCATACTGACACAATTGTACTTCACTCATTGTCACTGTTGAATAGAACTCCATTGCGTCGATGTGCCAAAATTAATGTATTCTTTCTCCTGTTGATGGGCAATTGGGTTATTTCCAGTGTTTTTAAGCTTTCTATTAGAAAGGGTGCTTCCAAAACAATTCTTGCACATGACCTTGGTGTACATGGTATCTTCATACTGCTTTGTCATGTCTATGACCCAAATTACTTTGGTAACACCAAAGTGTTTCCAGAGTGATTGTGCCTACTTGAATTTTTATCAACAGTGTATAGAGTTCCAAATTTTCTCTAAGGTTGGGATTATCATTTCTCATCTGTCCATCTAGAGATTAATTTTCATGTCCACTGCGCTGTGTAAATTGAGACTGTTTATGATGGTACATTGTTCTCCATGTGCTGTGGAAGCCACATTGTGTGGCCTCATTCTTTCTACGAGTCCTGAGCTAAAGCTTGGTATCCTTGATCTCCAGGCTTGCACTGACTTTCTTGGGAAGTTGGTTACAGCTGCGGCAGCACGCTACACACCACGTGGAGCAAAATGTCCAGTCTGGAAAAGCAGACTCTCATTTTTATTATGTCAGACTAAATACAGTAAAAAAGAAGAAAGACAAGTGGCTGTAAAAAGAAAATGCGGAAGTGTAACTCCTGCCCCTGCTTTTTTTCTCTGGGGAAATAAGAAGTTGCCAGTCCAGGTGCGAAGCAGATTTGTTGGTTGAGAGAAAGATCAAGAGGCTGAGGGGGTGCACTTTACAGTAATTTAGAAGAAACAGGCTGGCTCTCATCATCCCAGTCAGTGAAGCTTGATTTTCTTGATCCTTGATGACATTGTAATAACCTTCACCCTTCCCGTCTACTGGTTTCTTTCAGTTAAGAACTATGGCAAGAGGGTGGGCGAGGCTCTAGAACTCCTTCGGGATGCGCTGCAAGATACCCAGTGTAGAAAATTGAGCTTCTTGTTTGGGGAAAATAAACAATTGGAAGAGGCAAGAGCTTGCATTTTTCTCATGAAAGATTGCTCCCTCACAGGTCTGGCCAACGTGGTGGCTTGGCCAAGCAGAAGGGCCCCACCCTTTAATAGCTCTGAGGACTCTGCTCCTGAACATCTGGTCGAACTAGAAATTCAGAGGCAGCACATGAATGTGAATAATCCAAATTTACCTAGAGAAATACAGAACTTCTGTTTGTACAAAGAAGAGATGCAGAGGGGAAGAAATCATCTACCACTTCCACGTCTGCCAGAGCCACTACTGCCCCCCCTTCCCCTTCTCCTCCTCACTCCCCCCCACCTCCTTCAGGTCTCTCCTTTTGTCTCCTCCTCACATCTCCCCCTCTGTATTCAGCCAGACCTGGGTCTCTAACAGGAGAGGTGACTTGGAGCCTCTACTGTGTCCTTTCTATGTATTCCTCAGACCCAAGAGAGGGCTGGTCACCTAAATAAATGTGGTAAGTGTGCACCTGCTTCACAAAGGCAAGCAGCGCTTTCTTGCTGGCCACAGGGACGTGTGCCCAGACGTGAAAGGAACTGTCCCTCTCATTTTCCTCCTCCCTGACCTTAAACTGCCTTCTGCTCTCTAAATGACAGTACAGAAATGCCATTTTCGTATCATGGTTCTTTAAGTGGAAAAGTTTATCCATGGATTTATGCAAATGAACAGAAAGTCCCCAAGAGACCTTCTGATGGAATTGATTATTCTGCTTTTCCTCAAGCCCAGGAAGCTACTGGGGACAGAATGACACCTGCTGAAAACAGGGACTATATGTGTTTGAGACAACAGGAAGTAGTGACCAGCCAGAAGCCAGTCCTGGTCTGGTTACAAATCTGGTTATAAAAGAAAGCAGCTGCAAAGAAATTTGCATGTCCAGTAGGTTTCACTATTAAAGTTTACACAACGTGGAGTAATCAGCCAAGCTGGCTGGCTACCCAGATCACATGATTATGTAGAAACATGAAACTTGACTATGTGCTCGAGCAAGTTTTACTTCTCCCTAGTGTAGGGTGTTTGCCAGCAGCCTGCACTCTCGGAAATCAGACTCAAGTGACTGGGACCCTTGAGATCAAAGGCTTACCATGCTTCTCCCTAGGAGGGCCAGGGACTGCTGACGTGACCACTGACGGTTATTTGTGGCTCTTATAATTAACAAAAAGAATGGACAAGCTTAATAAAATAACTGTCCCTGCCAGTCAGAAGTTGAGGTAAGATTTTCCCCATCCAATACTTCTCCTTCTTCTGCTGCTGCTTCTCCTTTTTTTTAAATGATCTTACTGCATCTGAGAAATCCTGAAATCCTGGAATACTTTGCTAGTTGTAAGGCAGTGGGTGGCAATTGCTATAAGGAAGTAGACTGAGTTTTTAAAGAAATATGTAGGAACAAGTGGGCTTATTCTAGCTGGCTTTTACCATTGAAAGATTAAGGTAGAAGATTCTGGAGAGACAGTTAAAAAAAAAAAAAAAAGCCAAGGGCTAAGATTCTGCTAAAGGTCGGCTTTCAGAGTCTGAATACAACAAACTAGTCTAAGGAAGGGTTTATCTCAACCATTTCATTGTGGGTCACTATCGAATGCTTAATGTTAAGGAATATTGTAACCATTTGTGTTCGTTGTGGTTGTACTATCTCTTATTTATTTTGTGGGTGTATATCACAAGTGCTTGGGGACGTGAGATCTGTTTTTCCAGTGTTCTTATGTCAGTATAACAATTATCTATAAAAGCTACTTAGAAAGATAAAACCAGAAGTGGCCCAAGGAACAAGAATCAAAAAACTCCTCTGAGCTACGGAAAAGACAATGTCCCAAATTTTGATTTTGAAGATCTTTTTGTCTCATTGTAACAGCATCATAGTTTCTGGAGACTGAAACTTTTAAATGTTCAATGAGTGTTTTACATTCCAACTACTGAAGTTCAAATGAACTTCAGTTTTTCATGGCTGATGTGACACGTGTAGCAAGTATGTTTTCGCAAACAATAAGGAGCCAGAGAATTAGAGCTCTTGAGGCAAAATGTGAGAGATATTAGTCTGAAATTGGCAGTGAGACTGCCCTTCACAGTGAGAATATGGATCTTACACCTGGTAGGTGCTTGGTAAATGGTGGTTTTGAAATGAACTGCTGATCTGGGACGGGTAGACTCTGTCGGCACAGTCAGCCATTTCAAGGGTGTCTTGGTGAATGCTGTGGTATGACCTGACCGACAGGCTACAAGAAGTTACCTCAGTCTTTCCCTTGGTCTCGAGTCGCTACTCCCTCCTGGATGGGGGGGGGGGGGGGGGGTGAGTCAATGAAACTAGTAAGTGACTGAATGAGTATAAGAAAGGAATTGGAGTAGCCGGAAAAGTTTTCATGGAGAAGATGTTTCAAGAGCTAGGTTTGAGAGGTGGGTAAGACGAAAGTAGTGTGAGAACTGGAGGAAGAGCAATGAGCTGGGAGGAAGGAAATAGAGAAACTGACACTTGGGGCTGGCCTTGAGTACAGTTCATTGGTGGGATGAGGAGGAGGGTGTTCTGTCCAATAGGGACTATGGAGCAGGGTATATGGGACCAGAAGGTCCTGATGAGGTAGGATGTGTAGGTTGGGGCCAGCTCACAAAGGACAGTGAGGGCTCTATCCATGGGACATTAGAGAATGGTTTACAGGGTTAGAGATGTCATGCCAGCAAGCTTACTAAAGGGTGACAGATGAACTAGAGGGGGAGGGAGTTGGGGGCAGGGATACTCTGTAATGGGGGCAGTTTAGGAACCCGAGAATCTAGGGTTATAGGCCTGGACTTGGGGCACAGCAGTGAGAAGGGAAAGGAAAGGAGTCGTAGGAGAGACATGCCAAAGAAACTAACAAGGCATGGATATTAGGGCTTCTCTCAAATGAGCAAGAGGATTTTACAAAGTCCTTTCCAAACATTCCATAACCTGGAGCTATAAGAAGCCTTAGAACCCCTTTTAGGAAATCCAGATGGGAATTTAAATGAAGAAAAGCAATGGAACCTGAATCACTTTATGATTCCCCCCCCCCAGCTGCCTCAGGACAAAGTCCAGTTTAATCACAGAGTGGTGGATAGGCAATATGCAACCATAGATTATAGGGTAGAAAACCAAAATTATATTGTGGATAATCATACACTACACTCATCTGCTTAGGCAGAAATAACTTTTTTTCCACTTGGCTACTCAGTTGTCTTTACAGAATTGGCCTGTTTTGGTAAAATGTGCACTGTTGACATGGAACTTTTCAAAGAAATGAAATTGTAAACACAATGGACTTGAAGCACCATTTTAAATCTTTTCTGTAATTAGATGGGACGGCGAGGAATAGGGAAATGAAGTACTGGATCCCTGTCGTTTGCGTCCTCTGTCCTGACTAGTTAACACCAGTTCAGAAGGTTGCCTAACTGCAATTATTTGGCGCCAGGTGACAGAGTAAGTGAAGAGTTGTGTTTATATTCTTAGGTTTATCGAAATTTATATGAGAATTTGCTTAAATTCTTAGCCACAAAAATAGATAGTGAGTGTCCATCAAGGGCACATCGTGATCCTGACATAACAATTATTAGCTTAAAAATGGTAGTCATTCATATCATTGTTATTCTTTCTTATTAATTTTGTAGGTACACAATTGATACCCTAACCATTGATCCTTAATAAAGTTTATGTTCATTTCAGTTCTTCTTTTTAGCTCTTTTGGTTGTGTTACTTGTTGATTGTGACAGCAGTGGCATTTAGCTTTGCAAGGACTGCAGGCGTGACAAACACCCCTCCTCCACCTTAGCCTAAGTGGCTAATACAACTGTTGAGTACAACAGAGTCCTGTCTTGGGTGTCTGGGTCTCACCGCTAGGACTTCCACTTGGAGACCTAATTTCTGGGACATGACTTCTCTTCTCAGGTCTTGGAATCCTCAACTGGAATTTCCAGTTACTTGATTTTTCAAATTCAGTTCTTCAGAAACAAATTCACTGGGGTGTCTGGCTGGCTTACTTGGTAGAGCATGTAACTCTTGATCTCAGAGTCGTGAGTTTGAGCCCCATGTTTGGGTGTAGGAATTACTTTAAAAAAGAAAAAGAAACAAATTCACCTTCTTTTCACCTTTCTGCCACTAGCTCCATCTCTGATAGTCCCTGTTCCTATCAACGGTATCGTCATCAGCCCTAACTGTTTCATCCCTGTCTGCACCTCCATTCACCTACCACACCCTGTAGTCTATCTTTTATGATGCTTCCATATATTCTACATATGGCTTTTCTATCACATCATCCTGGATAGGTCCTCATCCCCCCTGTGTCCCCCAGTTTGGACCAGACAATTTCCAAAGTCCCTCTCAGCTCTGATGTTCTGTGATCCTTTAGGCATGGAGACCATTCTCTGACCCCACTGTTTAGCGATGGGCAGCTTTCAAAGATTTTATCCCAAGGCCCTCAGGAAATATTTCCTGATTGAATCATCAGTCCTTAGCTGATGCCCATTCCTTAACAGTGGGGTCAGAGAACACAACCAGACAGCAGCCAAGGAGGTCACCTAGAAGGTTGCTGTTATGTATTTAGAAGGACAATGCAGTCGGAGCCCCAAAAGGTCAAATTTCAATTGCCAATTATTAGCTATGGGTCCTGAGAAAGTCACTCAGCTTCTATAAGCTTCAGTTTCCTCAACAGTCAAATACAACTAGAGATGCCCTCCTCACAGGCTCATTGTGAACACCAAGTAAGACAACATGGGCTGAATGTTATTTGCCTCATGATTAGTATAACAAGTAAATAAAAAGGAAACACAATAACCAGTACTTCAATCCCCACATCATGAGTGACCATTTGGTGTCTCTCTTCCCACTCATGGTAATGGATCCAACCCCCTTTAACTGAAGTGGCAAGCAGAGCAGGAAGCTGCCCAGGGGCTCATGGTGGATAGAGCAACTCTTGAATGTGTATGTGTCTGGGAGCATTTATCTTCTCATTCTTTATAAGCTTAGGGTGAGGCCAGTGGTGATGTGGGAGGGCAAAAAGAAGGCACAGCCTCTAATGGTAGAGATACGATAGACTTTCTGGGAAGTATTTCTCTTCACCTGCCCACCTGCATTATGTCAGCTGAGAATCTGCTCAGCTGGGACATTCATTCTGTGTCACACCAGTGGGTAGAATCCTCAGACGAGACCTCTTTCTCCTTGTGGGCAAGCTGACCAGAGCCACATCACTAGAATTTGTTTAGTGTTTGTACCTTTCAGGATCATCAGCTAAGAAAGCTCAAGGCACTTTACCTCACCCACTCTGGGCATGGTTGTGCCAGGAAAACCCTAAACCAGAGTCCACACATCCAAGGCATCCTCTCTCCTGGATCCAGTGGTTGCCTCCATGCTATGGCTGAACAACTCCCTTCTTTTCATGCAGCTGGCCTCCCAGCGGGCTGTGATACTCTCAACCAGGTGTTCAAGAACCCAACCACTATTACACTGTAGCCAAGCCTCCTACATCAGTGGACTGGAGGAGCCTGGGCTGGTACCA
This sequence comes from Ursus maritimus, assembly GCF_017311325.1. Lineage (NCBI taxonomy): Eukaryota > Metazoa > Chordata > Mammalia > Carnivora > Ursidae > Ursus > Ursus maritimus. The sequence continues at coordinate 31,199,910 of NW_024426885.1, forward strand.
GACGTTTTGGCCACACGTCTACAGATAGTCTCTTGATTGTCCCCCACAGATGACTAACCTTGTCTGTTTGGTGGAGAATCTACTGTTTGGTTCATTTTCAAAGAGGATCTTACTATTGCCAAGCCCATGCAGTGACAACAGAAATCTAGGCTTGTCAGAGAATACGAATAAGAAAAATTGAACGGGGGCACCTGGGTGGTTCAGTTGGTTAAGCGTCTACCTTCGGCTCAGGTCATGATCCCAGGGTCCTGGGATCGAGCCCCACATTGGGCTCCCTGCTCAGAGGGGAGCCTGCTTCTCCCTCTCCCTGCTGCTCCCCCTACTTGTGTGCTCTTTCTCTGTCAAATCAATCAATATTTATTGATCTTTTTAAAAAAAAGAAGAAAAATTGAATGACAGCTTGCTGCAGGGAAACCGAGAGCTCTCTGTGGCTTTTTTAGTAACCCTCTAGAAGCATCCTTCTGCTGTCCTCCCAAAGGCATGACTGCGTCATTTAGATCAGTGCTTCTCCACCGGGGGCACTTTTGCCCTCCAAGGGACAGCCGATGTCACCACTGGGGAGGGGAGTGCTACTGGCACCGAGGAGGTAGACGCCAGGGGTGCTGCTAAACATCCTGCCTTTACAGAGCAGTTCTCCCAGCGAAGAATTACCTGCCCCCAAATTTCACTAGTGCTGCTACTGAGGAATGGATTCAGACCAGTAATGAATTCTGTCTGGGACTGGAAGCACTTCTTCATTTGTATGTTCTTACAGAGACGGTATGTAGTCAACGTTCAGAATATATATCTTTGCAATTGATGGGCCTCTGCTCACTGGGCTGATTTTCCTATATCCGGGACGTTTTGGGTGAGGGGTTGCCAAGAGAAGGGCTGGAGGTGCTTGGGCCTGTATTTCAATGAGTTGTTGCTGTTGTTGTTGTTGTTTTAATTTAGCGTCAAACGAAACTAGATCCCACGAACTCTGTGAACCATGGGGTGTACACTGTTCCCTCCTGGGTAGAGAAGTAAGAGGAGGAAAGATCCCCAGACATAAAGTCATCTTGGAATAGTCTCTGTTTCTACCTCTGTAAGCGGACTGGTAAACCATGAGTGGAAACCCTTAGACTTGGGATAGAAAGCAAATTAAGTGATAACATAGCTCTTAGGCAGTCCAGGGGTTTATGGATCTGATCCTATGGCCAAACTCTGCACAGAGATGGGTACACTGTGCTTGTCCTAGAGCAGAATGTGTTGCCCTGAGGTCCATGTGCAGAGCATTATGGGATAAAAGACAGATCAAGGGGTGGAGGGGAGATGATGTGTATCTGTCCACCCTTTAACGTCTTCTCGGTCCCATGTGAAGATCCTGCTGTGCAGCACGGATCGGAATAGCTCTGCCGTCACCTGGGATAGTTTCTCCGGCTGCTGCAGTAATCCCCCTTTCTTGCCTGGTCTCTCCCTGGGGCCACTGGTATAGGTTTTGTGAAACTGATAGATGGTTGTTGAGGAGGCAGCTTTTCTTTAAAAGACTTTATGCCAGCCCTATTATGAAGCAAGCCTATATCCAGCCTCCCATGACTCTTTAGGTTGGTGTCGATTTAATCTAGAGGTGAGTAGGTTGCCTGATTCTCTCACACTATTGGGAACGGTGAGAGGATATGTATGCGAGGGACCCAGGCTGGCATGGGGCTGCTGTATGTGGTAATGTCAGATGCTCAAGGCTCCTGGGGGACTCTACATCCTGCTTCCGAGCCAAAGGGGCGATGATGCTCTTGCCCCCTGTAGATGGGACCTGAGAAAGGGTCCCAAGGATGGGACCAAGGAAACCACCTGAGTCAGCTTAACCAGACTCTGCCTCTGTAGGATAGTGGTCAGAGGGGCTGCCACAGTCTCCCCATCAGACACATTGTGTCTCTTGCTTTGTGATTCACATCTGTCAGCCCCCCTTAAATCTCACTGACCTGGGGTCATTCTGCTTCTTCCACATGATCCTGTGTCTCTCTATTAGCTCAGGGTTGTTGGTGTCTAAGCCTCAGGGGCAGCTTTAGCTTTCTCATTGCACACACTCGCTGGGCTTCCTGGGCCCACAGGGACCAGCACACGGTCAGAGGTTCAGAGGATGGCACACCTGTTGCTCCAGAAAGGGGCCCCACCTGCTGATTGGGTAGAATTCCAGCCGCCGTGTGAATCTTGTCTCCAGATCAGGGGAGCGGTGAACCCTGAAGTGGGACTCTGGCTTGCAGGCTCCCCGGTCCGGGGGCCTCAAGGCTCCCAGCATGTCGTAGGGCAGTGGTTTCTGATCCAGGCTCTGATGCTGGAGCGCGCACGACTTGCAGTGCAAACCCTCTCTTGGGGAGCTGTACCTCAGGTCCGTAGCTTCTGCTGTGCACGAGCCTCCCTGGTGGCTCGTGTGTTCTCATACCCAGTTCTACACATGTCCATGAGAAGGCTAGTCTTCCTTCCCAGCCTGTACCCTGTTCTCCCACTGAGGGCTGGCAGCTCCCACGAAGCTCCTCCTGGGTTGGACCCCCATCCTCCTGCCAGTCCTACCTCACCTCCCTCTTGAAAGGGCATCTGTGGGCAGCTCCACCAGCAGGCTTATTTTTGACTTGATGTTTTTACAACCCTTTAACAGCATTCTGGTCTAGACCCCCAAATAGGCCATGTTCCCCAGTTCAGCGTGGCTGTTTCAGTGATCACTTCAAAACCAGACAAGGAAGCAGCTTAAGGAGCACGTTGCTTCTCCTCGATGAGCCACACTTCTCTGGTGTGGCCACTTTGCTGGGAAAGGACCGCACTACCCCAGGGGCGTCCTTGTCTCCCACAAACTAGCTCTCAATTTTATCCCTTCCTAACATGGAGGGAACGTGCAACAGAAAGCCCTGAGCTCCGGAGGTGGGTGGCCATGCAGCCACCCAGGCCCCATTCTCCCAGAGCCCCAGGCTTGGTTTAACGCTCTGCTCTTGCAGTCCTATAAGTCTTAATAATTTTGACCAAGGGATCCTGCATTTTCATTTTACACTGGCCCCCAGAAATGCTGAAGCCAGTGCTGGCCATAGGTCCCCTGAGCCTGCTCCCCCTGCTCTCTGTAAGGACACACATCATCAGTGCAGAAGCTCCCACCCAGATCACAGAGGTCTCCTGGCAAGGACCTGAGAGGCCATCTCTTTTGCTCCTTTATTTTGGAGGCAAGAAAGCTGAGGCCCAGAGACGTGAAGTCACGATCCAAGCTCACAACAGCAGAGCCCACTCCAGGACCATATCTCCCTGTTTGCCTGTGAGGAGAAGGGAGAGCGCCCACCCACCCCACCCCTTTATTAGCCCGGTGTCCACCCCCCTTTATTAACCCTCTGTCATGTACTGGGCAATAAAGCTTAGTCTAGCTTAGTCTGTATTCTATATTTTCCCTAAGCATTTTTTTTTTTAAACTAAAAGGCAACTAATTCACTGGTGAGAAACCCCAGTGAAGTCCCGCAGAACCATGCCTGTCAGGATTTCAGGCTTGTACGTGTTTCCTGGTCCAGACTTGAATTCCATGCTGACCCAGCACATCTGGTATCTACAGATACATAATTTTCAAAGAACGCTCCCACAATAGTTTATGTCATCTGAGAGCGAGTTGTAATTATAAAGAGAAGAGTTGATCTTACACATAGAGCACAGAGGACCCATGTGGTATAATTGAAGAAGTGCTTGGAAAGGTGTTTTTGTTGTACTGGAAAGATGATGATCTTTGAAATCAGGCAGGCCTGGGTTTGAACGCTTCTCTGCACTTCCTAGCTCATGGTCTTTGAGAAGGTCACTTAATCACTTTTCACCTCAGCTTTTCCATCTGGAAAGTAATGTCCTCTATCATTATAATAATATATAACATAATAGGGGTGTTGCAACAGTGAATGTGTTAGACAGAGAGGAAGAGCTCAATGGATGCTTCCTTCCCCCACATCCCACCCGGCTGGGGCTGTCCCCCAAATTGCGTCATTAGAAAGGCATCCACGTGGGATAAGGCAGTGTGTCTCAGAGTCTTGGCTCAAAATTAAACCTCACTAAGCATAATAGGTTAAGGCATTAAAGCACTATCTGTCCCCAGCACCCCTGCGGGCTGGAGGGCTGATGGCTGGGCTCTTCTCTCCCACACAGAGGTGGCTCAAACAACAGTTGTTGGCTGAGAGAATGGAACACTGTTCAGGAAGGAACTGGTGATAAGAAGGAGGGAACGGTCGGAGGAGGGAGACCATAGCTAAGCAAAGGGAGTTGGGGGTGAGCGGCTGTGGCTAGGGGTGCTCCCTGGAGGGTGGTGACCTGAGCTCAAAGGTGAAAAGAAGTGTCCTCCCCGTTGAATTTGTTGTTGTTGTTGACTTTTTAACTTCACTGGGTTCAAAGTGTAAAAAGCTGCAAGTAGAAGAATAATCTCTTAAGCACTAAAGCCTCGTGATGTCCACAGCAGATCCCTGCAAGGAAGGAAGCAGGCACTTTATTCTAGTGCAAATCACTATGACAGAATAACATACAAACATGAGAAATACACTTCCAAAAAGAAAATGCCAAATGTAATACCAAATCCTTGGAAAACTGGGGCCTCGAAGTCTATGTGACCATTTTGCCTTTTAAACTGTCTTTACAGCCTTTTCAGGGTCAAAGTCCTTTTTTTTATTTTATTTTTTCACAATAGAAGGTCTTTTCATTTCTTATCATCTCCACATTCAAAAATGTTCACATTTGCAAACCAGTCACAGATGACTGGACCTAATATACCTGACGAAAGCCAAAAACAACGTTTTTACGTGATTAAAACGAGCAATTTGGGCAAATACCTCCAAATAAAATGGGGGAAATCTGCTTTGAAACTGCTAATGACCATTTTGTGAGGACGAGGCTCCCTTTGCGGTGACGCACACCTTCTGCAGCTGGATGAAGGTCGCTGCAAGCGTTCTGAGTGTCCTGAAGGCTGCTGACTTGCACGCTTTGAAATGGTTGAAATGGTGAATTTTACATTAAGTGTATTTTACCACAATAAAAAAATTGATAATGAAATTATTTTCCATACTTACTATAAAATATTATCTTTCAGGGACCCATGATCATATTTTTATTTGACCAATTAGATATTATTTCAAAGTGTTTTTTAATATATTATTAATAAGCACTTCTGGATGGTTTTTAAGAATTGCAATGCTTTTTTTTCCACTTCCATCCCTACCCCTGATATTCCCCAATATCTCTTTTTACTCAGATATCAGTGAAATGAGCCTGAGTCTAATTTTTTCAAGGAATTGGAAATACTGTTCTCAAAATCACACTTTACTCCTTGAAAATATCTTTGCTCTTAGCTATTGAAATGGATGCCCAGAGAAGTGGGTGACAATATTATATTGTACCATGTAGACATAGGCAAGACTCATTTTCTTTTTTCCCATCAAGGTTAATCTTTAAAGGAACAAGCTCAAATTCTTAAAAACACATTCCTTCTCTAGAATCACGTAGACTTACGTTTTCGGCATTTTCCAAAACAAGATTAGAATTACATATCAGGTCGCCTTACAAATTTGTTGTTTGGGAGTCATCAGTCCCACATGGTAATTTTCATGCTGGTGGAGGAGAGACCGTGAACATAGCAAAACTTCTGCCGTGTGCACCGTGTTAGAACCAAGAGTATACCGAAGCTGAGCACAGTGTCAGGATTAAATAACATGACGTCTGGGGACTCTACCAAACCAACAGTCTGTCATCTGTGGATACAGGAGCCTCCTGGAACTTTTTTGGGTTTTGCAATTTGCTTGTGTATCGATCGTTTTGGGGAAGAGATTTCCCTTTACCCAAGCCCGTCTCTGCTGCATGACTGGCTGAGCACAGAGACCAGCAAGGTTGCCACGGTGCCCAGAGGAAGGAAAGGGCTGCCTCCCTGCAGGCCCCGCAAATCAGGTAGGGGGAAGAGCTGTGACAGATTCTACTGTCACACCAAGTGGCAAATCTTCTAAGATCTTCTTAAGTTTAGCATATTTTCTTTGCCATCTCATCAGTCTCGGGATGCCGCGTCCCACGCCTAGCTGCCTCTGATAGGGTAAAGCGTGCCAGATTTTTTTTTTTTTTTAAAGGATTCAGGGTATTAGTAGGATCATCCCTACTCCTGTTTGTGCCAAGTCAGCCCAGTTTGTGTCTGCTTATAACCCAGATCAGCACTTCAGACGTGCCAAAGACGACCACAAAGTACTTGCAGATCTCGGTAGGAAAAAAAAGGAAAGAAATGGTAGAGTGTTTGGAGAAACTTGCAAGTTACTTTCTCTGGTTAATGGGTGGTTAAGAACCCTGGCAGTGAGATGCTTGCAGGTAGGGGCACGCAGTCCTCCACTGCAGGGCTCCCAGGTGGTCTCTCTGACTAGGGTGCTGAGAAGGGACCCATGGGGACATGGTGCTCCGGGCTCTCTCCATGAGTCCAGCCACTCTGCTGCTCAACATGTCCCAGACCCCAGAGGGCACCCCAACCACGTTCCCGCCCTCCCCTCACCTGCCTGCACTACTCTCTCCCCATTCTCCTACCATCTGTCTCTTCCTCTTTGTTCTCTGCCCCTCCCTAAAGACAGAAAAAGGCCCCTAGGAGCCCGCGCTCCCCTTTGGCAACAAGTCAGCTCTTGGGGCCAGCAGCAGGGCAGTAGTGGGGCACAAGTGTCCCCAGTAAAACTGCTTGGTTGATAGGGGGATTGGATGTCTTCTCCAGGGACGGAGAGACAGAAGTGCCCAAAGAGGCACTGCTGAAGCCCACCACCTGCCCGGGGGAGGGGTCAGGCTGCAACAAGCCAGCGCAGGTTATCCAGGGGCGGGTGGGTGCAAGGGCTCTGGACTCAAAAGCCCTGGTTTTGAACCCCAGCTGTCATTTACTAAGTGTAGGACCTGGGGCAAATTACTTAACTTCTCTGAGCAAAAACTGAGATCATCACAGCAATGTGAGTATACAATGTACATGTGAGTACACTACAGATCTAGACACTCAGAAGTAATTAAGATGATCCATTTTGTGTCATGTGGTTATTTTTTTTATCACAATGAACAATGAGGATAATAGAAGGACCTACCTCACAGGGTTATGAGAGTTAACTGAGGTAATGCGTGCAAAGCACCTGGCACATAATACATGCTCACTAAACGCTGGCTTCTGTTGTTGCTGTCGATTATCCGAGTGACCACCAGCACAGCTTCCTGGCCTTGGACTGTAACCGTGGCTTGTGGCCTGTGGCACAAGAAGGTAGAACAATCCCTGCCATGGAAAACCTGAGCTTCTGGCAGGAGCCTCGAGCCGTGTGTGGAAAGGGAAAGAACAGGGTGTGATGGAAAGAACCGGGGAATCTTTAGCTAATCAATCTTGGGGCAATGGCAACATTTCTCTAGAACTTAGTTTCCTCCCTTATAACAAGGGGGGATTGACCCAGGATATTCCTAAAGTCTCTCCCGCTGCCAAATATCTGTGACTACCTTAATGACAGGCAAACCTAGGAGTTGGGTTTCCAAGCTGTGTGGTCTGAGACAAGCTTCATGATCTCTCTGGGCCTGGGGATCTGCATCTGTGAAATGGGGCAGGGGTGCTAACTCAGCCTCAGGAGGCTTCCTCCACCATGGAAGGGGCTTTCAGAACTTCCGTGCCATCTCCAGCAAGAGCTCACTTTCTAGAAGGAAGAAGCCCCCTCAGCTGCTGAATTTGCAAATCTAAATATAGCACCAGTGATGCCACAGGAAGGAGGGGCATGAGGAAGCTGAGCAGGGACTGGGAGAGGCTGTGGAGAGGCAGAAGGGGAGCCCAGATTGGACAGGCTCTGCCGCACGCAAATAGAAGAGTCAAGAAAAAGTGGCATTCTGTTTCAAAATGATGGTTTGTAATCAGAGATTTGAGCTTTGAGACAGAAATTATCCAAAAGAAAGATACTTCGTGTGAATCAGAGAATCCCCCAGTCCTCTGGTTTCACATAAGTCAGAAGGTTTTTGTCACTCGATTAGGGGGGCAGAAGGGACCTCTTCCCTGCATTCCCAGAGGGAAGGATTTGTGTTCAGGTTCATTAGCTCTGTCCTGCACGTGCCTTTCTCTGTGTGTATTTGCCGAGTACTTGTGGACTGAAGAAAACAAATACAGGTCTTGTATAAAAACAAAAAACAAGCCATTAAACTGTAAGAGTGACCCTCCCCCATCAGTAAATGAAGGTAAATAGTATTTTAAGATAATATTTTAAAAATCAAAATTAAGGACCAAAAACAAAAAAAGTTCATGATGAACAATATGTTAACAATTTAAATGAAGACAGGACCAGTATTGCCAATTTTTTTTTTTGCCTCAGGCCCCAGGACAGTCCACCTTGTAGTCATCAGTTCTTTCTTCTGCCCAGGTGAGGCCCTAAAGGGCATCTTGATGTTATCCCTCCAGTATCCCCCTACCTTGGGCTGGGCTTTCCTACTGGTCTTCCGGCTACCAGTGTCCCCAGGCCGAGGCCCTCCTCCATTCTTCCCCGCTAATCAGGACCCAACTTTGAGGAAGGGTTTTCACGGGTTTCCTGCTGCCTATAACCCATCTCCTTGGCCCGACTAACAAGGCCCTTGACTCCCTGTCCCCATCCTCCAGCCTCATTTTCGACTACACCCTTCCCCAACACCCCATATCCTGCTACTCTCAGCTTTTCACCAGACCCCAAACATCACAGCCAATTTCACGTCTCAGCCTTTGCCGTTGCGGTTCCTGCACACGGCTGCTGTTCCTCACTCTTCTGCTTGGTGGATTTCTGTTTTCCCAGCAGGATCCAGCTCCCAGGACACTTCATTTTCAAACCTCAAGTCAGCCACTCCCTTCTAAGGGTCTCACAGCCCTCTGATCCGCCCCGTGCCCAGCAAAGAATACTTTCTATTTTTACGTGTCTGTATCATATGAATTTATAGAGATCTGCCTGTATTCCTTCCATAAACTGAAGAAACAAAACTATTTTGAGTTTAGGAAAGAAAGTTTAAGCTACAGCATAGAAAAGATGTCCCCATGAACCAGATCACAGTTCAGAAGTGGCAGTTAGCACTGGAGATGAAATGACCAATCCGTAGGTAGGGCTGCTGGAAGTGTTATAAATCCAGGGTAGACAGAAGTAGAATGCAGAGCCGAGGAAGACCTGAGCGTCCCTGTAATCCAGTCTTCTCAGTTTACAAGAGAAAATGAGGCCCTTAGTGACAGCAAGAACTGCTCAGATGGTCAGAGCCAGGAAGCAGTGGAGATTAGAGTAGAATCTACCTCTCTGGACTCCAGTCCTAAAGTGGCCTCCTTCCTGTGCCCGAGAAATTATCTGCAAGAGGGAAGGAGCCACTTAAGCTGGGCCTTGGGCTGAGGGGATGGAATGAGAACAATTGTGGGTTCATAGCAGTGGGTTAATTATGTCTAAAAATGTCTGGTTGGGTCCAAATTCTGAAGGCCTTTGAATGCCAAGCAAATGAGTTTGTACTTTATCATGCGGGAAACGGGGAGACCTTGAAGACTCTTCATTCGTGGGGTGGCACGATGAAGAGGGGTAGTGCAAGAAAATGCATTTGGAGGAGGGGAGAGATGGAAGGAGGGAGACCAGAGGGGCGGCCACACACCTTGTCCATTGCCCCCCAGATCACAATGGCTGTGACGGCAGGAGCGGGAACGAGGAGACAGAGACAGGTAAGGTCATCTAGAGGTGAACTGCCACACGTGATGACAGGAGACGAAGAGTCAGACAGAAAGAAAGGGTCCAAAAAAAGCCCAGAGGTTTCAAGCCTGAAAATCCAAGGGTACCAGATTCTAAATTCTGTTGTCTTCTTATTCTCTTCCTTATCAGAGGTCTTCAACTTTCTATAATATGCTTGTGTTGAAATTTTAACAGCAAAAATAAAATATACTATAGAAATGATGAGTAGCATCCTAAAAAGAATTCCAGAGTCAATAATAGGAGATCATTTAAACACCTAAGAAAGGAGAAAGTCAGATAAAGGATCAGCAGACCTGGTGATGATCGTTATGTTTTTAAAAATTCGTTCATCGTGTAAAGTAGTTAAGAGAACAGATGACTTCTTCACTTCTATATATATACCAAGGAAAATGTTAGAGAGATTGCTACTCCAGAATGATCTTAGGAACATATATGTTGGAGGTACTGGCCAGATGTGAGAATACAGATGTTCTAAGGTACCAAACCAAGTAGATGTAGGTAATTCACAGGAAAGAGCCGGCTGTCAGGGGGGTTCCAGGAGCTCACAGTGAAAAGGCAGGATTATTCGGGAGACAGCGTGGAGCTGCTGCAGGCTCTTGAGGAGGGTGTGGCCTGGTGCAAGCTGGGGTTTAGGAACAGGAGTGGAGAAGGGCCCTGACAAGCCCTCACCCACAGAGGACCAGCCCCACGGATCCCGAAAAGATAAAACTCCAGCCCCGACCTTGGTTCAGATTTGGGGAGGAAGAAGAAGGAAGGATTTATCTGCTCTTTTGTTTGCAAAGGCTCTCTTTCGTCTGAGACCCTCTTTAATCCATTCCTAAATCCAGATTAAACAAGGATTTTCTCTGATTAACACTGCTTTGCATTCCACCTTTCCTGGAAAGATCAAAGTGCAAAACCCCTCTAAAACCTGCCTTTCACTCTCCTCTGTGAATGCATCAAGGAGCTAAAAGCAAAGCAAAATGTTCTCTGATCCTTCTATTTTATTTCTACTAAATTTCAAAAAATACACTTCTTGCAGATAATACCATCTTTTAAATCATCTCCTGTGTTTAATAAAAATTACTGGAAAGGTATTTTGTAAAATAGACTCGTTTTTGGTGATCTGGCCAAACCATCCATGTGCAGCTGCCTTCCCAGTGCTTCCTTGGTGCTGATTGGAGCCCTGCATCCGCCAGTCTACCCTTCCTGCATCTGCTCTGTCCCTCTACATCCCGGGGCTGCCCTCGGCCTGCAGATACCTTTCTGAAGGGCCGTCAGCATCTATGGATTCCTCTCCTCATGCTCTCTTAGCCGGTGGGTCTTTCCAGGGGAATCTACAAATGGCAATGCTGCCAGTGGTGCTCAACCTTGGCCACGCATCAGAAACCCCTGAGAGCCAGTGGTGTGGGGGGAGCCTTGGATATGAGGATTATTCAAAGCACCCTAAGTGACTCTAATATTTAGCCCAAATCAAGACCTCCTTCCCCTCCTCCTCCAAGAAGATGTATAGAGACTGCCCATCAATGTAATCTCTTACCTTCAATTCAAAAAATACTCATTGAACAAGGCTGAGCTGTTTGTGTTCAGCTCCAGGAGCTGGGGACCCCACTCTGTGCCAGGTTTGCAGGGAACAGAAGGCAGGCAGACAGAAAGTATCTCTGTGTCAGATTTGTATTGATCTGACCCTACGTGAAGGTAAAAACCTGGTCGTTGGCACCCACAGCTCATTCTTTCTGCCCTTTTCCCTGTTGAGAGCAGACATCACACCCTTGATTAAAGCTCTTATTTGCCAGTATGTTAATTTCCTGGGGAGAGACAGTGTCTGCGCAAGCCTTCAGCATCCCACTAGGGAGTAAAGTTTTGCCGTTAAAGATATCTCAGCTATAGAGGCAGGTGGAAAAATACTCTGGCAGTTGGGGGGGCCTTCTTTTGTGCTCTTTGTGATTAAGCCTGGCCTAGAAGCAGATAAACCCGCCGTGCTTCCTTTAATAAAGATTCTCAGCCTTCTGTGTGCATAAGAATCACCAGTCCCAAGAAGCTTGTTAAAATGCAGATTGCTGGGCCCCACCTGGGATTTTTTATTCCATTGAGATGGTCGAGGGCCCAGCAATCTGAATTTTTGTTTTTAATGTAATTTAAGTTTTTGGCAAGCACAGTATTTTTACTTGTACTAAACTTAGTGTTGATTAAAATGCTCTCTTCTTACACTTGAATACAGCTAACTATATGGAAGCATTTGTCAGTACTAAAGGCACCCTAAGAACCCAAAATAATTCATCTTTTTGCGAAAGTATTTCTGTAGGTTAGAGATCAAAATGGCACTCATATCAGGGCACATAAGTACCTCGTTTTATGCAGAACTGTGGTTAGCGGGTGATTCCCACATGCTGGCGCCAATCAGCCACGCCAGGCTGGGGAGTGACCAGCCCTCCCTGCCACCGCCCATCACCCTCCCCCCAAAACAAACAAACAGAACAACAACAATAACAGAGACACCGCACAACCAAACCCAATTCTGGAGCACCTTCTGGCCTGGAGGAGATCAACCCCGGTGGGAAGGTACCCCCTTCCCATCTCTAGTGCACGTCGCTGACAGGAGTTTTGTTCCTGGTCTAAGTCAGTTCCCAGGATCTTCTGCAAGAAGAGCCACTATGATGAACCAAAGAGGCCGGTGTGGGCAGGCGCTTTACATCCATTATTTATTCTCTTCATAGCAACCCCGCGAGGTAGATATCTTCATTTTACAGGTGCTAGAGTTTGGTAGTCTTCAGACCACACGCTAAAAAACACTGTTTCAGAGAGTGATCTGGGTTTGAAGGAACAGGAGGTTCAGAACCTGAGATGGACTCTCTCCTGCCCCTCGGGCTCAACCCCCTGATCCAAGGTCCCCAGAAACAAGGCCTCCAGCGGATCTTCTCCACACCTCTTGATCCTGGTCTGCTCAGGTCTGGTCTGGTCTTCTCTCTCCCCTCCCTCAAGTATAGGGGCCCTGACATTTCACGGCTCCCTGTCACACCCACCCAGATCGGAGTTCCAGCTCATTAAAAGCCCCTCCGTTTGCAGGGGGAGGAAAGGTACAGGGAAAGACTGGCTGGCTAAGCAGACAAAGCCTCAGGACCATGCTCACTTATGAAAATGTTTGAGATCTAAGTGGAAAATGCAGATTACGAAATATCAAGTATGATCTTAGTTATGTCAGATCTATACCTACTCTACATGTGTAGCAAAACACTGGGAGGCTGGTTAATTAAATGTTAATAGTGGAGGTTGGAATTAAGAGTGGCATTTTAAGTATTATTTCCAAATTTTGATACAATGAACATCTGTTTTGTGTGGCCACTGTGATAGTATTGTACAAAAATAGTTTCACTGCCCTAAAAATCCCCTGTTCCACCTATTCATTCTTCCCTTCCTCCTCCCAAACTCATGACAACCACTGATCTTTCTACTGTTTCCATAGTTTTGCCTTTTCCAGATTCCAGTTGGAATCATACAGTACACATAGCCCTTTCAGGCTTTCAGGATTAATTCACTTAGCATATATTACATTTCTTTTTATCAGAAATAAAGTTACAAAATTAAAAACTGTACAACCTATGTGACCAGCCACTCCTTACTTGGGACTCCAAAGAAAAAAAGGTCACATTCCTTTTTGCCATTCAAAATACAGTACCCCTTATCCCACTTTTACCAGATTTCCTGACGTTGGCCTTCTGGGAGTCCCACGGTTGCTTACACATCCCACACTGCTCCTTCCTGGCTCGTGCCTGTCTCCAGATCCAGGAGCCCCTCTTCGTGGAGCCATTTTCCCCCGACTCCTCCCACCCCCACCCCCACCCCCCCCACTGTGGTGAAGATGGCATCCTCCAGGCTCCATGTGGATTTCTGAGGCTCTTTCCATTTTCGGCCACAGACCCTTTCCTCATTGCCGCACAACCCAACAGACTTGTTAACACATAGTAAGTCTGTGCTGAAATTTGGGGAATAACAGAAGGGAAGCACAACACAGAGAATGATTTATATTCGTTACTAGACAAGGCTTCGCTCAGCCTCCTGGATCCTTCTTCAGGTCTTCCCAGCTTTGCTCCCAGCCATAGACCATTCCAAGGGCCAGCTCACCTCTGCATTTTAGAAATCCTTCTAGAGGTCGACCTGTGAAGGGACCAACAACCAGGAGGCCCCAGCAAGTGGGAAACGCACAGGTAGCAAAGCCCAAGGCCTGTCCACCACATGCTCAGCTTCCTCCCTTCCTGTTCTGGAGAAGAGTCTTTGCAGGCTGAGTGACAGCCCGTTTCCCCAGGCAGGGATATGGTCATATCTTAGTCCCAACGTCACCAAATGGTCCTGACCATGTGGCTCTACGCCAAACAGGTCCAGCCCCATTTTCCATTGTTGCAAATGGGAGGGGCATGTTCACCTGCACCCCCCTCATGGCCACTCTGCTGCTTTGGCAGACTGTGGTTCAAGAAGAAAGCACATGACTCTAAAATAAATGAAAATGTACAGGCAGAGGGTAGTCTAAATCCACACAGAGAAAAGCTGAGAGTCCCACAAAGGAGGGGCAGCCCAGAAAAACCCACGCCCCAGTGAGGCTCACCAGTGAGGCTCACCAGTTGTTGAACTGACCGCTCAGCTTCGTTGTCTGAAACTTCAGCTTCATCGTCTGAAGCTTCCCCTGGGATTCAGGAGGACTCCTCGAGTTTTCCCCAAGCATCTATTTGCTTAACTAAGGCACAACTGAAAGGCCCACAGCACAAAAGGGTGTTGTGCACAAAAGGGTGGTCTCTGGGCCAGTGAAGTTGGGAAGCAAATTGTTAGAAATGCAAATTCTCTGACCCACTCTGGACCCACCCAATCAGAGGCTCTAGGCGCGAGGCCCACCTTCTGCATTTCAATAGCCCTCTTGGTGATTCAGGTGTAGTTGAAGGAGAGAAGCCACTTCTCTGAAGGCAGAAAACTGCTAGTAACTTTCAATGATTTGTCCAACTCAGAATATATGGGATCTAAATCTTTTAAGATCCAGGCTCAGCCTGGATCACACTACTTCAGGATGTTGTTAAAAACTAAATTTGTTGTCATTAATTCAAAAGCTTGGAAAAAAATTTTAATTCAGTGACAAAGGAGTGAATGTATAATTTGATTTGGCTTATATGAGTAATAATTATAATTATTTGTATAATCTGCTTACCATTTTAAAATGCTGACATGCCATGCTACTTAAAAGTATGTATTAATGTCTTTTTTTTTTTTTCAAGATTTTATTTAAATTCAAGTTAGTTTTAGTTTCAGGGGTAGAATTTGGTGATTCATCAGTTGCATATAACACAATACCCAGTGCTCATTCCATCAAGTGCTCTCCTTAATGCCCATCACCCAGTTACCCATCCCCCCACCCTATCCCCTCCAGCAACCCTCAGCTTGTTCCCTCTAGTTAAGAGTCTCTTATGATTTGCCTCTCTCTGTTTTTCTTATTTTATTCTTCCTTCCCTTCCCTTGTGTTCATCTGCTTTGTTTTTTAAATTTCACATATGAGCGAAATCATATGTTGTCTTTCTCTGACCAGCTTATTTCGCTTAACATAACAACCTCTAGTTCCATCCACATCATTGCAAATGGCAGGATTTCATTCTTTTAGATAGCTGTGTAATATTCCATTGTGTATATATACCACATCTTCTTTATCCATTCATCTGTCGATGGACATCTTTTCATATTTCGACTATTGTGGGCATTGCTGCTATAAACATTGGGGTGCATGATCACTGTGATCACTTGGAATCACTATGTTTGTATCCTCTGGATAAATCCCTAGTAGTGCAATTGCTGGGTCATACGGTAGTTCTATTTTTAACTTTTTGAGGAACCTTCATACTGCTTTCCAGAGTGGCTGCACCAGTTTGCATTCCTACCAACAGTGCACGAGGGTTCCCCTTTCTCCACACCCTTGCCAACATCTGATGTCTCCTGACTTGTTAATTTTAGCCATTCTGACTAGTGTGAGGTGGTATCTCATTGTGGTTTTGATTTGTATTTCCCTGATGATGACTGATGTGGAGCATTTTTTCATGTGTCTGTTGGCCATTTGTATGTTTTCTTTGGAAAAATGTCTGTCCATGTCTTCTGCCCATTTCTTGACTGGATTGTTTATTTTTGGGGTGTTGAGTTTGATAAATTCTTTATAGATTTTGGATACTAGCCCTTTATCTGATACGTCATTTGCAAATATCTTCTCCCATTCCACGGGTTGCCTTTTAGTTTTGTTGACTGTTTCCTTTGCTGTGCGGAAACTTTTTATCTTAATGAAGTCCCAGTAGTTCATTTTTACTTTTGTTTCTCCTGCCTCTGGAGACATGTCTAATAATAAGTTGCTGTGGCCAAGGTCAAAGAGGTTGCTGCCTGTGTTTGCCTCTAAGATTTTGATGGATTCCTGTCTCACATTTAGGTCTTTCTTCCATTTTGACTTTATTTCTGTGTATGGTGTAAGAAAGTGGACCAGTTTCATTCTTCTGCATGTGATTGTCCAATTTTCCCAAAACCATTTGTTGAGAACACTCTTTTTTCCATTGGATATTCTTTCCTGTTTTGTTGTCCCGAAGATTAGTTGTCCATATAGTTATGGATCCATTTCTGTTCCATCGATCTATGCGTCTATTTTTGTGCCAGTACTGTACTGTCTTGATGATTACATCTTTGTCATACAGCTTGAAGTCCGGAATTGTGATGCCTCCTGCTTTGCTTTGCTTTTTTGATATTCCTTTGGCTATTCGGGGTCTTTTCTGGTTCCATACAAATTTTAGAATTGTTTGTTCTAGCTCTGTGAAAAATGCTGGTGTTATTTTCGTAAGGATTGCCATATTAACATCTTTTTAAAGCATATATTAGGTAAGTCTCTTCATTTTGTTTTGCGATGTGAACATGGCTGTGTCTTCACAATTTTAAAAATTAAATTGTGATCCTGTAATCCTTCTGCCATCTATGGAGGAATATCTCTGAAAGGACTAATCAAAGAGAAGCTGGGTTTTTTGGTGTTTTTTTTTTTTTAAGATTTTATTTATTTGACAGAGAGCAAGAGAGCACAGCAGGGGGAATAGCAGGCAGAGGCAGAGGGAGAAGCAGGCTCGCAGAGCAGGGAGCCCGATGCGGGGCTCGATCCCAGAACCCTGGGATCATGTCCTGAGCCAAAGGCAGATGCTTAACCAACTGAGCCACCCAGGCGCCCCCAAAGAGAAGCTGTTTTATGCTTATTTTCGCCTACACATGACTTATCACAGTGAGACAGCTGGTATTTAAGTCTGGGAACAGTCCAGCTATACATTCCTTTTGCATATGCTTTATGTTGTAGTAGAGGAAAAAAGTGCTCCAAGGTGGGACAGACAATGCCAGAGAGGAGGAAAGCTGTGCATCACACAGTGTTTGAATAGTTGATAAAATGAGCTGAGAGCGTCATCACATCTTCTTGGTTTGGGGGAACTGTGTTTTTCCAGGTAACAGAAGCTTGGTGGCTCTATCTGAGCAGTCAGTCTGTGGGATCAGGATTTGGGTGAACGAGAGGCAGAAGGAGAAGAAAAATTTTGTACACAAAATGTATAGTTTATGAAACAATTCAACGATGTGCTATAATTATATATTATGATTATAGTTATTTTAACAATCTATAATGAAAAGAAATTAGGAAAGGCCAAGAAGCATCAGATACCAAGTTGAGCAAATGACAAAATTACATCAAAGTCATTTGCAACAGTTTACATCTGTTTATCTATACCTGCAGCAAAGTTGCTTATACAAATCAGCCCCTGGCTCCCTCTTACTCTGTCTGTGTCCCACTCTTGACAAACTTCAGCCAGCATCCTTTACTCTGGCTCATTTTGTCCTTGAACCTAGCTAAGAATTAATTCAGCTGAAGGCATTCTGTTCAATTTCAGTCCGCTTACAGCCAGAGTTGCCTTCCGCTCTGCACTGGAAAGTATTAAATTGCCTCCCAGTCAAACCATCCCAGCTACTCTCTCATCTCTCCTTCTCTCCATGCCCAGACCTCTTATCTTTCCTTTTCCCCCCTTCCTCTGTCACAGAGATCCCCTGGAGTTCTGCAGGAAAAGGAGATAGGAGCTTGGCCCAGGATATGTCTGAACAAACTCTAGAACCCTGTGGCGTTCTGAGGCAACTCAAAGGTCCAGCTCTAGGGACCCTCTGTATGTCTTATATGGGCAGTGGTCTCCCTTCTCCCTCATCTGTTCTTTCCTCTCTGCTGCTGAGCCTGAGGCTTTGCTCAGTTCTCATATGAATGGAATCAGCCTCCCTAACTAGGGATATAAAATGTGGTCTCATTTCCTTTGTTATCCAAATTACCCCTTGGCACCGACCTCTCCCCACATCCCAACACAGGCCTCTCATTGGGTCGCCCAGTTTTGTAGACAATTCCCCAAGATGCAGCCTTAAGGTTGTCCTGAAAGAAGTTTCTCTTATCCTTCTACTCCACCCTCCAGCCTACCTTCCCTCTGCGCTTCGCTCCTCCAAGTCCATGGAACACACCTTTCCCCACAGCCCAGCTGAGGCCGGGCTACAACGAACAGCAGGATACCACTGAACATTGGGGGGCAATGGAGAGGAATTCTCTAGTTGCAAATGGGTAGCAGTGGTGCCGGGTAGGGTTCTTCTCAGAGCTGGAGCCCGAACCCAGCCACTCCTGTATCCCTCCCCATCTGTCCTCCAATGAATATCCCTCAGGTTGGTCTGTGCTCCTCAGGATGAGCTCCTAACAGTCGTTGGACCTGGAAGTGGAGAGAGCCCCTAAACTCCCCAGTGCAAGTTCCCACTCCTTATTTGAGAATCTTCCTTTTCCGAAAATGGTTGAGGGGAGGAGGGTCTATCCGTACCCAGTAAATCTCACTCCGCCCCTCAGTGCCCAACGGCTGTCAGTGAACAACTACGGCAGAGCGTCAGCCTCGGTGGGTTAGTTAGCCTTAAATTAACCCTTAGCGGCGACGCCGGCAGGCCGGCCCCGCAGAGCTCCTCCAGCAAGCTTCCTCTCAGGCTCGAAACTGCTCCGCCCACACTGAAGAGCTTCGCAACATACGCGTCCTAAATCCAAGCAGAGCCAGAGAATATTCCTCCAGATTCCCCCGAGTCAGCGGGGTTTCATAGACCTCTGCCAAGCTTACTTGTGCACCACTATTCATATGACCTAACTCAAGGCGTAGCTCCCAGAGTCAGAGAAGTCTGCGATCAGGTTTATGGGAAATCACAATTTTCTCCAAGAACGATGACTGTGTACAAGATTTACATTTTGCTAACTATAGGGACCAGTCATATGGCTTCCTCAGAACAAAGGAAAGTTTGCCTGAAAAGTGAATTCAACTATCTTATTCTTTGAGGACAGAACCGTGTGAAATTATAAATGTATAATTTATGTATATATAAATATAAATAAGAAATATGTATTTTATATATTTATATACATCATTATTTATATACAATATAAAATATAAATATAAATATTTCATACATAACACGAATATATATTTACATGTAAATATATAAATATAAGTATATATTACTTATATATTAAATATATATTATATATTAAAATTATTTGATATATAAATTATATATATTAAAACTATTTAATATATTAAAATATAAATATATGTACTTGTATATATATAAGTAATATATACTTATATATATATTTTAAGTCAGAAAGTTATTATGAAAAGAAAAACCATGGCCCTGTACTCCAACCCTGTTAACATTTTTTTCTATATATGTATATAAAACAGGTAATAGAAATGATATATGCACAAGCTATGAACATTCAAATAATATAGAAAAATCTTCATTGTGAAGAGAAAGTCTCCTTTTTATAAAACGGAAGCCCCCATCCCCGCTCAAGCCGCCAGCCTTCACTACACAGTTGATACAAGGACACCCAGCTTTGAGGACAAGTAGAGGCTGAAATCTATTCCTCGACGGATTGCCAGGCTGTGCGCCTTGCCACGGCTCAGGTGTTCACCCAGAGGAAAGGGGTACCTTTTCCTAAGTTGTATGAGAACACTCTATTGCCTCTGAAAACAATCTTTGAATAACTGCTTGCATATCCTTCTAAAAAGCTAGGCACATACTGACTCAGGAATGTACGTGTCCTTTCTCATTCCATAGAAAAAATATGTGATTCACATCATTCTGAACTTCCCTTCCTTTCTTCCTTTTTTTTTTCCCTCTCCTTCATCATTTCTGTTTAACTTAATATGTGTTGGGGATTTTTATGTGTCAGCAATACAGGTGTGTGTTTCTTTTTTTTCTTTTTTTTTAAGGGTCTGTGGTATTCCATTGTATGGCTTTATCAAAGTTTAAGTAACTAGTTCCCTTTTAATGATTGATGGGCATTTAGGTTGTTTCCAGGTTTTTTAGGAGGGAAGCAGGAAGGATTAGGGTTATTACGCAAAATGCTTATGTGTACATAATGGCATGGTTTTATGACCATGTTTATGATGGCAAATTCCTAGCAGTAGAATTTCTGGGTCAAAAGGCATGAAGGTTTTAAAATTTAACAGATACTGATTGTAACAACGTGCGTTCCCAAGAATATCTGTATTGTTGTACCCCATCTACCCCGGGTGTTATCATGTTAAGCTCTGCCGGTCTGATAGGTAGAACATAGCTCATTGTTGTTTCGATTTAGATTTCTTTAAATATAAGTAGTGTTAAATATCTTTTCATTAGTCTGTTGGCCACTTGTTCTTTTCTGTTAGCTATGTGTTCACATCTTTTGCCCATTTCCTACTGAATTATTAATAATTATTTTGCTGAGCCATAAGATTTCTTTGTCAATCAAAACACAGAATCATCATTATTATTGTGTCGCCAATATTTCTACCAGCACATCATTTATCTTTTGATCTTGTGCATATTACTTTTTGTTCTACAGAGTTTCCAAGTGTGTATGCAGTCAGATTCATTAATCATTTTCTTTATGGCTTCTGTGTATGTACAACTTTTTGGTGACAGTTTTTCTAGATTCTACCTAGTAAAGTTCACCCCAAAAAAATCTTGGACCTGATTTCAGCTCATGTGTCCTTCAAGGTAGCTCCATCTTGCAATGTGAATGCTCTAAGAACAATCATTGGTGAACAGTGAGGTTTATCAGAGGGCTTTTGCCTCACCTGTGTCCTCAGACTCGGCAGATCTAGAAATCACAATTTCTCTTCAGAGCCTGAGCCTGGCCCAGACATCCAATGGACAGGGACAGGGACACGGCCCAATGACCACGTTCCTTACAGAATCAGTCACACTTTCCCTTCACTCAAGTAGCAGAGGGCCAACTTAATTAAATATAATACGATTCATGCTGTTTGGGGGGTTTACTGTAGGCCTTTTTTCTCTCTTTTTATATTCAGGAAGGACAGAAAACTTTTTAAAAAATCAACCTAGTTATTAATATTTTATGTTTAATTTTGTTTCTTGCAGGCAGCTTCAAAAGATGGTCCATGATATCAAGAACAATGAAGGTGGAATAATGAACAAAATCAAAAAGTAAGTTAAACTCCATAGCACTGTGTAAGCATTCATTTATATTAATAACACATTATTCCAGACTGTGCTAGGTGGAAGAGAACAAAGTGCTCTGTTACGCAAGTAAGGAGTTGCACCCTCTTTAGCATGTAACCCTTTCTTACTCACGGCTAGAGTCCATGGTGATAAGATCCATATTCAGGAAACATGGCAAATGAATGGAGTGACCAACTCAGGGTACTTTGCTTTTCCCTCTCACTGCAGTAAAAGTGAGCTGTACCACTCAAGGTGCCAGCAAATATCAACAAAGATGTTTACAGAAACAGGACAATCAGCTTCTATAACTGCTTAGTTAAAGTCCACTAGGACACACTTAGAGAAATCCAAAAAAGAAGTTATAAGAACATAGTCCTAGCATCTTTAGGATGCCATGCCTGTTTTCCATATTTCAATTTTTGCTCTTTCCATTACCGCTTTAAAATAGTGTTTTCAATTTGCACTTGGAGAGAGAAAGCTAGAATTTCTAAGCTTCCTGCACATCAAAAACTCTTAAGATTTAAAAAAAAAAAAGAAGATAAAAATTATACATACTTGTATTTGCCACTCAAAATCTAAGTTAAGAGGAGAGAAGAAATCGTATTCCATTAAATTTTTGTTTAAGTTCTTTTATTCAGATAATGAAAGTAGTAGAGATTCCCTAGGGAAAAAAAAATCAAAGAGTTCAGAATTGCATAAAGTCAAAATCTTCCACTTCTCCATATCTCCACCTTAACCAACTCTGGGGAAATAGACATTGTCGTGAGTGAGTCTGGTATATATATCTGTATGTGCATGATATAGTACATACCTATACACACATACATTTTCATCATGAATGGCATCATACTTCATAAACCATTCTACCAACGTGACTTTGCTTAGTGGTTTTACTTAATGCTATGTCATGGACATCTTTGATTGATGGCATGTAAAAATAAGGCATATGCCATTTTGAACAGCTGATTAATAGTCTGCTATAAATATATTATCATTCATTTAACCAGCTATGTATTGGTGAACACCTTTTAAAGGGAAAGAGATGTGGGAGTTTAAACTGACATACTCTTGGAGGGCAATCCGATAAGGTTACTAAAAATATTGTGGCCATTTCTTTCAACTTAACTGTCATAAATAATATTTTGATAAATAATTTTTAGAGATTTTGAGTATGCCAGAAAGCTAAATTCCTAAAATGAAATTTCTAGATGGAAGAATTTATGCCCTTGAAATTTTTATTGATATTACCAGATTGCTTTCCAAAAATTTTGTACCATTAATATAGTGTATAAAAGTTCATTTCCCTATGCCTTCAGAACAAAATGTCTTCGTTCTTTTTGGTCTTTGTTAATCTCGAAAGTACGAAATCGTGTTTTATGGTGTTTTTAGACTATAAAATGCAAACGAGTCTCAGTATGTATAAGTGATTATCATAAAATAGTTAAAATGGTCTTCTGCTTGTGGAGCATCTCCTAGAGGAGGAGGATTTGTCCTCATGTTCTGTCCCGTGGTGGAGAGAGGTGTGTGATTGCTCTCATTCAATATTTCTGACACATGCAGAACCTCATTGACATGAGAGAACCCTGCTAGTCGTTGTTTTAATCAGTAGTGATTCTAGATTAATTATCCCACAGTTGTCAGTTTTACAACACACCAGTTTTCTCAGTAATACGAAGCTTCTGTGTAAAACGTCTCTCTGTTCCGTGGTCAGGCATACTTACAGTAGCCATGGAGCTCAAAGTTTTTCAGACAGTTTCTATTTTATTATGCCCATTGTTCCCAAAATACACTTTTACTTGACAAACGATGTTTCTTCTCAGCTTGGAAAATATGGCTGCCATAGTCGTTACCCTGGGTGAAGTCAGTGGCCCTTTGGTTCTGAGTGACCTGCTGTTACGCTCTTACTCGTTGCCAGGCAACAGGTGCTACCTTGAAAGGAGGAAGCACGGTTGAACACACTGGTTTCCTAACACAAGACCGTGACAGAGTTGTCACTGGTCCATGGCCAAATGAGAAAATAAGGACCTTGAAGCATTGGGGGTTGGCATGCAGCTGCCGGCTGCTAAGTGAGGCCCAAACCACAGCTCTTATTCCTGGTCGGTGTTCAGTAACCACCAGCCCCTTTATCCTTTATCCCGAGATGATAACCTCCAGACATTTTGGGTGTTAAAATACCCCTTCTTTTCTCTTATGAAATGATGACAATAACTGGTAATGGTTGGTTTGTGTTTTTCGAAATTTTACTGGTCCAAGAACAGACCTGGAACCATTCCTTGTTTGGTTTTGTGCTTTTTTCCCCCTATAACACCATGGCTAATCTTTCTCTCTGGACCTCATCAGAAGTCTAAAGATATTATCTCCCCAGCACATGCTGGCTTGCCGTGAGAATTGGATAAAATAATAGATCTGAGAATCTTTGGGGAAACAAAAAGCAAAATTTCTATGCAAATATAAGTATTGTTATTTTTGCAACATCACAATTCTAGTTTATCGGGCTAATTTTTTGTAATCAGACATGAATTTCTGTACTGCTTTTTTCCACAAGAAATGAAATATGTTTTGCATGTAATGGTTACCTTATGCTGCGCTTCGAAAAAGGATGTGATGTTTTAGTAAATAAAGGCTACTGGATGTAGGTTTTATTTATATATACTTTAAATTTCATTAAGCAAATCATTCTTAAATAAAATGGGCAACTATTATTAAGAATAGTAATTTACTAGAAAACTTACCCATTTCAAATAATAGAATGGGAGGTGTTGTCACAATTTATAGTAAGCCTAAAAATTGGGATACATTTTTAAAATGTAATTTTAATTTTCTTCTTTTAGTGAAGGGGGAAGGATTGTGAATATTCAAACATTTTATATATGCATGAAGATACTAAAGTAGTTTTGGGAGTGCTTGAAACAGTTCAACTTCTCAATAGGCTAAATATCACAGTGCCCAACCTGCAGACGCTCACTGCTCACTTATTTGGCACTTTTGTTAATAGTGCCAAAGTGATCTCAGCCCAACCTACAACCCAAGTGCTCTGTTAAAGCTCCTATTTTTCTTGATATTTAAGGCATTTATTAAGTTATTTATTAAAATAGAATTCATCTTCTCTTACCGTCCTGTCAACCAATCAACATTTCTCTTCCTTGAACCTCTGAACTCTGTGCTTGCTAGTATTCTGACCTCTGAGAACCCTTCCACCACTGGACTTCACCTTTGCCAAGTCACAGCCCCGTTACATGCTGGGGAGATGAGGGAGGTGGGAGACCTCTGATTAATGGCTTTGCTCCATTCACAATACATTTAGGCTTTCAAAGTGATGGGTCCAAAAGAAGCCATTATGCTGTTAGTTATCTGTCTGTTATCTCTACATGTGCTTCTATTATGGGCCTTGACAATAGTTGTCCTACTCACTGACCATTTGTCTAATGGTTGTTATCTATAGGCTGAAAGTCAAAGCACCTCCGAGTGTTC
This sequence comes from Ursus maritimus, assembly GCF_017311325.1. Lineage (NCBI taxonomy): Eukaryota > Metazoa > Chordata > Mammalia > Carnivora > Ursidae > Ursus > Ursus maritimus. The sequence continues at coordinate 31,224,578 of NW_024426885.1, forward strand.
CTCAAAGGGATTATGCCTCAGGTAAGAGTATTCCTAAAATACTTGGACTCTTGACTAATTTCATATTCATATTTACTTCTTGAAAAGGGAACTATGTTCTACTCTTTTGAAAACAAGAGTGCCCATCCTAATTTTAAGAATGCCCAAATCTGTTGGGCATTTGACTATAGTAGAGGTGTAGTATTCCATCCATCCATCCATCCATCCATCCATCCATCCATCCACTCATCTATTTATCAAACATTTCTTAAGTATCTTCCATGTGCCAGGCACATACATGGTTTTAAGTAGAGATACAGTGCTGAACAGGACAGATATAGTCTCCACACTCACGGTATTTATAGTGAAGAAAAGAAGATACAATGATGTAAAAGCAATTGGAGTTCAGGGTTATGGGGAAGCACAAAGTTCTATGAAAGTCCATACAGCAGTGTCTAATCTAATCTGAAGTGGAGGGTGTGGAGGAAGAGGGGAAGGGAAGGCTTCCTGGATAGAGAATTGTTAAAATGGATACTTGAGGGTCAGTGGGGGTTGGAGCATTGGGGGGGGGGGATAAATTGTTGATGGTACATGGTTACCCAGTCCTCTCTGACATTAGCCCTGCTACCCATTCCAACTAGGATCAATTTTGTCAGCGGAGAGTAGTTAGTCTTGAGATTGGTATTGTTTATGGCAGTGGTAAGCAAAATAAATTATCCAGCATACTTCCCTTTTCTAGAAGAAATGCCTTGGGAAGATAGGTCTAAAATCTCTTTCTACTGGCTTAAATATAAAGATTTCCTGGACATGGATAGACCTATAGAGCCCTTAATGAAAACCACAAGGCTACAGACATCAATGAAGTCTCTTCCTCTACAGCACAACAACTAGAACCAAATCGCAACCTTAAAGGATGCTTACTATATATTTTTTTCTGTCTCTGATCAAGATAGCAATAAATCAGACAGTTGAGTTCCTCTTAGGCACTAATTAAATCTTATCACACTAAGAAATGCGGACCAACATATCAAGTCTGGTGACTGACCTGTTGGACCACTTTCCAGAACTTCTAGGTTACAGAGTACTTATTGACCTCACCTTGCCAATCAATCAGCAAGTCTCAACAGTTGACCAGGAGATTCCTTTGCAGTGAAAAGATAAAAATAAATTAAAAAATAAAGACCCTGTCCTGACCTTTAAAATCTACCTGATCAAAAGCCAAGGGGGAAAAAAAAACCTCAAGCAAGATGCTTAGTTAATAAATGAGAACAAATTCATCCTTCTCTCCCAAGTTCTAAAAAAGAAAAGAAAACAAAGCAAATGACATCTGCTAAGTACCCTGAATTTTGATGGAAAATTATGGAATCATGGAGTCCCAGGTCTAAAAGGAGACCCAAAGATCCCACAGCCTAATGTCCAACCCAGTGCTTACCTCCCCTCCCCCACCAACATGCATCACAAATGAGGCCCACTTTCTGTTTGGACATTTCCTGTGATGACTTCCCAATCCTCTTTGGTCCTGTCAAGGACAGGCAGGCCTGGCAGGACAGAGATACAGTCCATTTCCTAGTGGCTTCCTAAGTCTGTCCTCATAGCCACATAGCACAAGTCTTTAGACATTCAAGAAAACAAAGATAGAGTTGTTCTGTGTAACTCCAAGGATAAAATTAAGAAATTATGTCATTTGAATAGTTTCTTCTCTGGAATCAGTATCTCCAGGTGCTTCTGCTGTTTCACACATTCTTTGACTCATTTGACAAATATGACACAGTACGTCCTGTGTGACACTCACTCTACTAGATATGGAGTAGGGAACAAAATATAGCCCCCGACCTCAGGTGCTTCATGACTAGTGGGAAGTCCAATAATAAATGAGAATGCCAACAGGTCAGTGTTTGCCTAAGGTCACACTGTTGGTGGAGGGACGTTCCACTGGCCATCCACACACCCCTGAGTGGTCAGAACTGAACGAGGCCTCTCTCCTTGGACCCTTGGGCCCTAATACCCAGAGGCTGTTGTAATAAGCACAGGGAATCCATAGCAACCCTCCATCCACTAAAGAAGCAAACTATAACACTGCTTCGCCCTTGCCCTAGTGTCCTTACTGAAGCCAGCATTCACTTGATTTTTTGTCTCCCTGTCTCCACTCTGACTCATGATACCAGCAAGGCTGACACGGGGAGAGCTGCATTCACCATCAGTCCTGCCTCATGGAACTAAGAATAGAGGAATGAAACTTGGACTCGAAGGTATTTGAAAACCTGGAAAGTCCTGAAAGACCACTCACCCTTAGCTTCTCGTGTTAGGGCTAACTGGAGACCAGACAGGCCAAGGGGCTGCCTAAGGTCATACAGCCAGGCAATGGCCAAGCCAGGACTCAGTCCTCCCACCCCCCCGTTAATAAGGCTCTGAGAAGGGATGAAGGGACATGCAGACAAAGGGACTTTTTAAGATGTGAAGTTTTTAGATGCAAATCACCTCTCCTAGTTAGCTCAGTTCAGCTCCCCACACGGTCACATCCCTTTCTCCTCTTGGGGTGTTCCCAGGGGGACTGTCCACAGGCTGCCTCCCCCGCAGCCTCTGTAGTTCTGCTTTCTGTTCCTTCCTTGCATCCGCCTCCACCACCACATCTCACCCAGCCTCTTTCCTTCTTTCCTTCCTGCATCCCACTGCAGCCGTCGCACTGCTTCTCCACATCCCACCACCAGCTCTGTAAGAGGAGAAGCTGCAGGCCCAGTGGCCTAGAGCATGGCCTCCAGAGCTGACTCAGGGCCACAACTGAGCAGGTGCCAGACATGCAGTGTGGAGGGCACCCCGCAACGCCCAGGGTCTCTGGTGCTGCTCATGACCCAGGACAGAAAGGCTCCATTCACACCCTTGCTTTCATCCCTTCACTCAAGCTCTTGCCACAGACTCTTTTACTCTCCTTCCAGCCATCCTTTCCCAATCCCGAGCCCTCTGGTCTGGTTCAGCCTTTGTCTCTTCATGCCTGAACTGCTCAAACACCGTCCTTATCAGCCTCCCTGCCTCCAGCTTATCACTGGGACGTACAGTGGCCTCTGTGGCTGGAGCACCCCCTTGACTGGCAACCAATCTGGCTTTGTTTTCTCCCCTGACTCTCCAATACAGCGTGTTCGTTCCAGGCACATGCCTTATGGATGCCCCTTCCAGCCATCAGCTAAACCCTGCCTCTAGGGCTGAGACACAGGCCTTAGCCTTAGGGGTTGGAAGGAGGATGCCCTCCTTCATCTTTGTTCTCTCACTCGAGTCCTGGCCATCCTTCAAGGCCCCATTCAATCCCACTTTCACCACACAGCCTCATGCAAGCCCTCGGCCTTTGCTGAGCACACCCTTAGCAGAACTTTCCCAGCACCTGGCGGTGGTTCCAGGTGTTGAGACATTTGTCAGGAAAGCTTACACTGCTCTGGATTGTCCTCAGTGTGATACATGGCTGTTCTTCTAGACGCTAGGTCTGTTACCTCCATGGCTGGGTGAGAAGATCTTGGACTTTGGGGTCCCGGCTTTGGTCCCTAAACACTGTGAACCTAGAAACGTTTTATAACTTCCCTGAGCCTCAGCTTCCTGCTTGGAGAGGACAGTGCTGATCTATCCTTCAGTTTGTTATTAAAGTAGATTAATAGTAACCAGCAGCATCCATTGAGCTCTTACTCAATGGATGGATGTCAGGCGCCCTTCTACTCACTTTCCCTGGGCTATTTCATTTCATTCTTGCAAAGCCCCATGACACAGGCTCTACTTATCATCTATTTCCATGGTAAGAAAACGGATGCCCAGAGGTTAAGCAATTTGCCTGTTCAAACTGCTAGCAAGTGGCAGAATCAGGATTTTGATCAAAGCAGCTGACCCCAGAGCCCAAGCTCCAAACCCTGGAGGGGACACTGAGGTGGGGCCATCGTGGCATTCCCACGTGCCTCACAGTGCCAGCTGCTGTGCCCACAGGCTTGGGGAGGCACGTGAATCACAAAGCTTGGGCTAGGCAAGGGGAGGAGCCCCTCTATTATGGGCATGGGATTGTGGCACTGTAAATGGAACATAAGCCCCAACCCAGGTACATGCCACAATTGGAAAGGCTCTCCCTAATAAGGAGGCCCAACCAGCATCTCAGCTTTCTGCCAGGGACGTGCAACCTTATATCCCAAGTTAAACCACCCAGCTCATATTAAACTTGAACTTGCCCTCCTGAAAGCATCACCCTCTACACTAGAGGCTCTCTTGGGTCTATTTCTTTATGGTAGCCATATTGTGTGGTTGCCATTAGCATGAAATAGAATTGGTATCGTTTTGAGGGTTTATTAAGACATTGTCAATACCCAAGACAATGATAAGTAACATTAATACAGCATTTACCGTGTGCCAGGCTTTGGGAAGCACTTCACATGTATTGTATTACTTGATTCTCATAAACACATGAGGCAGGCACTATTCTTACCCTTGTTTCACAGGTGAGAAATTGAGCTTTACACAAAGTCCTGGTCCACTGCCAAGCAGGAAGTAAAGAGCAGAGCCAGGATTTGAAGCCAGGGAGCCTGGTTCTAAAACCACAACCCACTCACTTAGGAGGCTCCCTGGGATGCTGGACGAACACCCAGTACTTTGGATCTAGTACTTTGTTTTTGTTTTGTTTTGTTTTCAAAGTATTCTTATCTTTCATTTATTTTTTAAAAGATTTTATGTATTCATTTGACAGAGAGAGAGAGAGCACAAGCAGGGAGCAGAGGGAGAGGGGGAGGGAGAAGCAGACCGCCCAAGGAGCAGGGAGCCCCATACGGGACTCGATTCCAAGACCCTGAAATCACGACTTGAGCCGAAGGCAGACAGTTAACCAACTGAGCCACCCAGGCGCCCCTGGATCTAGTACTTTGGACAATCATGCTTTTTAGTTTGGGAAATGGCCTGCAGGCTGTGACTTTAAGAGTAGGATGTCGTGAGTTGCTTGTAGGACCAGGAGATGGGTGTAGCTGGGGGAAGGAGGGGCGCCATCAGGCAACTTCTACCACAGGGTGATGCTTTTTTCTCTTTTCTGCCTCAATGCTCCATGAGGCCTGGATTGGGCCGTTCTTGTTTCTCCTAGGTTTTATCTGAAGGCTCAGTAGAGGGCCAGGCAGTTTACATGAGACTTCAGCTACAAGGGCAAACACAGGTAGCCTGGCCTCCAACCCGCCCCCACACTCACCAGCCATGTGGCCTCAGACAAGTTTTGCAACGTCTCTTAGCTCCAGTTTCCTTGACTATAAAATTGAGATCATAATGGCACCTACCACAAAGCACTGTTTGGAGGATAATTGAAAAAATACACTCATTTTAGCCCTGAGCACATAGCAAGTGTTTAATAAATGGAATCTATTATTGGTATCCTAATTTTCGTTCCTTCAACTCATTTGTTGGCTCATACTTTTATTACTGCATGGATTACAAATGTCAGATGTCATCCAGATACAAAGATAAATAGGCCTTGTTTTTCATACAGAGAGGCACAAACAAATGGTCATAGCACAGGGCAGAATGGACCACACGTGCCGTCAGGGTGCCAGCAGCACCTACAAGGGCCCAGAGGAAGGAGTCATGGATTGGAACCCGAGGGGCTGGGGAAGACCGTATGGTAGAAGTGTAACAGGGATTGCCACACAAAGAAGGAAAATGGGCCAGGGCAATAGCCCGGGCAGGGCAGAGAACGATCAGAAGTGCAGGCTGGGAGGAACACGCTGCCCAGTATCACTGTCAGTGAACATGGAAGACTGCTAGAGAGGTCCAGGGAAGGACAGGAGGGGGCGGCATCCAAACATGTTGACATAGAGCCTTGACTTTACTCCAGAGGGAGCCACTGATGATTCTTGAGGAAAGGAACAGCATGTCCAAACCTTATTTTAAGAAAATCACTAGAAACAGTACGAAGTATGTGTTGGAGAGGAAAGATAATGGGGACAAGAAAAGTAGTTACACAGCTTCTGCAAGTACTTTCAGCAGTGACCAGAAAGTGGGCCCTGGCTTCCTGAGAAAAGGCTCCACAAACACAGCTGACCAAGGCAGGGAAGTGTGTTTTATAAAGGTATTTTATGAAGGTTTCTATTTTAAAGGTTGAAACAAAAACATCTTGCCACCTTAAGTGCTGATCTTCAATTATCCCCAAAGTTAAGGTATTAGAAATGTATCGTCCTCTGTACCAGGTATTGGTATATTGAGAAGAGGACTTACCTAGTCTTCTTGAGTTTCTTGGAAAACCCCAGTGATTGCAGTACACTCTAATTCGGTATAAGTTAGCCCAAATCATAATTTAGTAAGAATTATCTTCTGTGAATGTCAGAGTTGGGCCCATTATTTGGCTCATAAAATAAAGCTCCTTCTTAGGGCCTATCATGTTTTTCCCAAGAGAGGGCGCTGTTGCTGCCATAACTTAAAATCTGGCCACTCTGGTCTAAACCCCTCCTTCGGGCCACCATTTTTTCTCTTCAATTCTTTTCCCTGTGCCTCTTTGGACTCCCCCTAGAGCTGGAGTCAGTGGTTTGCCATAACAGAGGCTAGAAATGGCAAGAAAATGTTCTGTTGAGGCCCTGGAGGATTCAGGGACCATCCACTGGGCCCCCTCACTGTGGCTGCTCAGGGGGATGGGAGGAGAGCCAGGAGCCTCTCTGGTACAGTTGCTGGAGCCACTCTGCCACGTGGACCTGTGCCTGGTTGATCTCCTACATGGCTGAGTGGATTGTATTTAATCTCTAATGTCAGTTTATGTGATGGGATGTATGCTAAGCTTCTCATACTCTAAATGTGTTTTGGAGAAAAGGGAGTCAGATATTCTCTTTGGCTGTCTGTAATTCAGATCTTTTTCATTCTTCAAGATCCTAAGCTCCTCGAGACCTGTTATAGACATTTTTATCCTGCCTGCAGAGCCCAGGACAGTACCTATACCCTGGCATTCAAAGGCAATGAGGTAGCCTGGCACTCGAATCCAGAACATGCCCTTGGAAGTCAGCCTGCAGGGTTCAACTCCTGGCTCTATTATTTGCTATCTGACCTTGGGCGAATGACTTATTTTCACTAGGCCTCAGCTTCCTCATAAGGTTTTTGAGAGAGCTACCTGAGTGAAAAATTCTGATGATATTGTCTGGCAGGTAGTAAAGCACCAGGTAAATGCTTTTCAATAAGAAAGTCAGAGTTAGAGCCACAGAGAATCCAGAAGTGATCCATCATCTTACAGACTGAGGCCCAGAGATGGTAGCTGTCTTGCCCATTCTCCGACGAGTTAGGAGCAGAGCCTGCATGGGACTTTTGGTCTATATGACTCTGTGTCCATTCCTCTTCTACTACACCATCCACGTATTGATTCATAGCAATCTTGAGAAGCAACATGGTATGAATTGCAGATGCCTCCTGGATTATTCTAAAGTCCCCAAAATGCTCCTTACCAAAGACAGACATGGCTCAGATGTACCATGTCTCTGCCTGTGGGACTTCCCTTTGAGAATTGATATGCTTTGAGAATTGATATTTTGAAAAAAGAGGAGTTGAAAGTGGATGAACATGAGATAAGTGTGATAACTGTTCAAGGCCAAGTAAACAAGACCGGGGAGCCCAAGGGCGAGGAAGGTGGGCGTGGGATAGTGGTGGACAGGGTGGGGCTGGCCGGCTGAGATTTATGCTTGTGCCCTCTGCTTCCCACGTGCCATTGCAGAGAACCCTGCTGACGAAGAGGAGCAGTGGTCCGATGACTTCGTAAGTATTTGCTTCTGGGACCCGGAGGGTGTTTTCCATCGGGGTCAGTGGGAGGCCTTTGCAGAGGCTTGTTTCTGAAGGACATGCTGGTTGTCAGCTGCACATCACAGCGGGGAGCTAGCTGGGCTGGAAGGGTCACCTGCAGACAAGGCAGCAAGAACCCCATAGTGGCTGACCTGACCTGGCACCACTACGTCCCAGGCTAAGTGCTTCATCCACATTACCTCACGTAATCCTCCCACAGCACCGTGTGTAAGCATTCTCATCCCCATCTTCAGTGCTGCTGTTCGGAGTACTCGCCAGCACAGCCAAAACAAATATGAAATGTTTTTAAATATTTCCATATCAGTTGACAAAGTCCTCTGCCCTGAATTCCCCAATGCCCCATCATTGCCTAGGTTTATCTAGGAGCCCTAAACAAACCAGCCCCAAAGAGTGAATGCCTAGCACAGCGGGGGGCCTCTGGGCCACTCTTTAGGGCCATGTCAGGACCTGAGCCATGCTAGTTGTCAAACATTTTGAATATCAGCCCCGCTCATTTCACTGGTAAAGAAACTAAGGCATGGAGAGTTTAAGTGACTTGCAGTTTCAAAATTCAAACGCAGGCCCTCAGATCTCAAAATCACGCTTTTAAACTCCAAGGTGCTTGCTGTGACCAAGAGGATTGTAGCAGATCCTGGGGACCACAGAGTGAGCGAGGGGCCTGGCCATGATGACAGAGGGTGATGTGTCAGAGTCAACCGTCAACCTCTTTCAGGTGGCTCCGCAGCCCACAGGGCCCCTGTGGTCTCTTCTTTCCTGGGTGAAGTCTTGTAGGGACAAGACATCCTAAAAACTTTTTATACAACAATTACCCTTCATTTATATCAAATTCATCCAGAATGTTAGCCTGCTCCACTCTGTTTGTTTTATCTGGACAGAATCCAAGAGGGCCTCCACACAGCCACACACCCCATTTTACAGATAAGGAAACCAAGGCTAAGAGAATGAAAAGCACTTGCCCATGGCCACTCAGTTACAAAGTGGCCCAGTGGAATGAGAGCACAGGACTCCTGCCCACTGGGCCTGAGGCCAGCTCCACACTGGGTACGCCACATGGAGTTTATTTGGAGTATTATGAGACTGGAGTACCTCCCTTCTCAACTGCAGAGAGAAGATTTGTAGAAAGAGGGGATGAGAAGTCCTCTCTGCAGGTCACTTGGGTGTGGAGTTCCTCCCAGGGCCTGGCAGCCACGGATCACTCAGATGCGCTACAGCGGTGCCCCCTGCTGGCTGCCCGCGCCCAGCCAGCGCTGAAGCAAAGTTGAGAGGGGTTCTGCGTCCAGAGAGGCCATGAAAACTGAGCTCTCTGGCTGGATAAAAAGAGCAAACGGTGGGGACTTAGAAAACGCAAATAAAATCAGCCTGAAGAGGAGGGGATGGCTTGTGTCCCAAGGCCAAACATCCAAAGTTAAGGTCCCAGCTGTAATAAAGATTGAGTAAACCTTCACTCACAATTATTTTGACCTTATTGGAGAGCCATTGTACACAGAATGAATTCCAGGCCTGTGGCCTCCAGGCCAGATGGACCTCTCCAGCCTTCCTCGCAACCCCTAAGCAGGGCCTTGTCTACCACGGCCCAGGTGTGCAGGTCTGCCCTCAGTCCTGTCACAGGTCGTGGTCTTGCCTGCTCGGTGATTTCAGACTCCTGGACCTTGGGCGGGTGAAGGAAGAAGGGAAGAGAGGAGAAACCAAAGAGCATCCCCATCCTTCCTCACTTGCTCTGCTCCTTCTTGTCCTTCAAGCTTGGCTTCACTGTCTCCTCAGGAAGGCCTTTCCTCCTCACATTGCTCTCCGTCTCAGGGCCCTGAACATTTCCTCAGTGCACCTATCACGAGTGCTAGCTGTTTTATGCTTGATTATCGACTTATTATCTGTTCTTCACTATTTATTTACTGTTGGTTTCCCCTGCTAAAATGTAAGTTCTATGAGGGCAGGGACTGTGCTCAGCATGGTAGCTGGCATACAGTAGGTGCTCAATAAATATTAACTGATTAACTGAATGAGTGAATGAATGAATGAACAATTTAAGAAGGTTTTTGCCTGATCACAAACCCCCTTCTTCAAAGTTTCCATCCCACTGTCCAACATACTGCGCTTGCTCAAGGATTAAATGAATGAATGAAAGAATTTTGTTTGTCAGAACAGAATAATTTGAGGGGAGGTTTTTTAAAACCGTTCCTTCAGAAGTTTGAATAGACTCCCTTCTAATTCCCTTGATTAAAAGGCACTCAATCATTTCACTACGCTGGAAATAGGAGAGGCTCATAGTACGCATCCCACAGAAAAGATCTTCCAAATGAAGGGCCAGCTCAGCACTTCTGAGCACCTATTTCCTCCTCCTCAGTCTCTTCCGAGTCCAGGGCAGCAGCTCAGCTCATTCATTCATTCCATGCCGGGGCCTGGACACCCCGTCTCAGCCCAGGTCTCATGGGGTTACAGTCTGGTAGGCAGCCCAGGGTCAGCGTTGGGCTACCGGGAGCAGCTGACGGGGAGTTGCTCTTCCTCTACCTTCTCTGCCCCTTCGGCCAGCCTGGTGCTCTCAGTCAAGCTGCTCTGCCCAAGGGGCTGTGAAGACCCCCGGGTCCTCCCCAGTATGCACACTGCTCCCCAGCCCCCAGGTAGTCAAGTCTAGAAAGGCCCATGCCGGCTCCACGAAAACTGACTCAACGTGGGCACCCAAACCGGCTCCCCGCTGGCACATGCGTCTGGGGGCCTACTGCTTCTTTTGGTTTCCAGTTGCTTAGTAAAGCAACCCTTTCTCAGTACATTCACTGATGTCTCCCTGGGATGCCGAAATACAGAGATCAGGTCCTTCTGTTGGCCAGGATGAGGAGGGTCCCAACAGCCTCAGGCTCTCGCCCTGGGCCGTCCTTTCGTTCCCGCTCCACCTTCTGGACCGTCTGTTTGAGAACAGCTATGGCTTCTCCAGAACACAGATCACAGACTCGAATTACACAACTCCTCCTGCCTCAGTTTCTCTGAAGGCTTAAAAAAGCTCCCAGGAGATTGTGGTAAGGGGCACATGAGGTAGGCAGTGCATAGAAATGTCAGTTATAATAATTATCATTGCCATTATTCTATTCAGCCGAACTTCATAGCCACGGTCAAGAAGGATTATTGAGCCTCCCTATCTGCTGTTATCGAAATTGGGAAAATCCCCCTACAAGGCTTTTCTCACCTTGCCCCTCCCTGTCCCTTCCTGACTCTTGGGGCTTAGGACAAGGACAGGACCTCCTTCTGTTCTCTCCCGGTGCTCTTCTGCCACCTCAGGGAAAGCTCTCTTTTCAGTGGCCTTTCTCTGCCCCTCTCCTGCTATTCACCGCACTCCTCCCCTCTCCCCCATCCCCCACAGACTGAGCAGGGGAGCAGCCCCCACTCCCTCACGCATCATTCATTGCAAACATATTGCGCTCCCCTCCAGTGCTGGCCCTGCCACAGGCCCTGAGGAGACAACAGTGAAGCCAACACTGGGCTCATGCCGCACTACCCCTGCGGTGGTGTGGGATTGCAGGGGAAGGAGAGCAGCAGGCAGGCAGGTGCACCGTGCATTCACTGGCAAGTCCTGTGTGGATCAGGCAGTGTGTCAGGCAGTGTGGGCAGAGGACCTCTTCAGTCCTGATCAAACATTTCCTGCACATGAATGTATGTACATGTGGAGTATAGCTAAGTGATCTCTGAACAAAGTGCACGAGAAGCTCGGAACGGTGCCCCTGGGAGGAACTGAGAGGCCAGGAAGGAGACTTTATTTACATCCTTTTGAACTGTTACTATGCCGATGTATTTTCAATATACACTGAATATTCAATATTCAATAATTTCAATACAGACTTAAATACAATTTATATTAAAAATGAAAAATAAAAAGGAAGAGAATGGACTCTGGGTCAGACTAAAAGCCTCGCCCCTGCAGCTTACCAGCTCCGTTTAAAAACACACAAACCTCATCTCCTCAAAGGTATCTGTGTACTCTGTACATCCCCTTACCCTCTCATTATTAATCTTTTCCCTCAACCCTCAGCATTCATGATAAATGAAACCTGTTGGTTATTCTATTTTATTGGGTCCTTTTTCTGTCTTCTTAAAAATGTATTTTATCTCCAACTGTTCTTCTTTGCAGACACACAGAGTTTCAGCCACCCTTCCTGTTAAGTGGCCCACATGCTCCCCCAGGATAGTGGTTCAGGTGATAAATTCTGGAGGCAGGAAGGCCCGGCCTCAACCCCAGCTTTGCCTCTGATGGCTGCCCAACCTTGCTTAGCCAACCCTTCCAAGCCTCGCTCTCTGGTCCCTACGCTGGGGGAGCAGCTCCCATCCCCTAAAGCCAGAGCTGTTCTGATGACCGAGCACAGATGGGGCACTGAGCATGGCGTCTGCACTTGCAGGACAGCGACTATGAACACCCAGACGAGCACTCGGACTCAGAGATGTACGTGCTGCCCGCCGAGGAGACTGGGGACGACAGTTACGAGCCGCCGCCTGCCGAGCAGGAGAAAAGAACCATGCACCCAGCCCTGCCCTTCGCCAGGGGCGAGTATATAGGTAAGGCAGCCCCCCAGACCCTGGGTGCTCAGCCTGCCAGGCAGGGGAAGGGGGACAAGGCAGGCAGGCAGGACGGCGGGCACCTCCCACTCTCACCACCTCCACACTGGTCATCTGGTCATTCAGAAACCACATGCCTCAAATGGAAAATGGCAATGTTGAAAACAGGTAAACGATAGAAGGAGCACACACCGATGGTTGCTCCCACCCCTACCCCACCCCAACTCCAGATAGTCCCATGAGAAGTCAACCCTGAGATTAGTCCCTGCTGCTTTTTGGTCTTCATGCACGAAATGTTCTGGAATTTCTCTTGAGATGTCCGTACAGAACAAGGATGATCTTCAAGGATCCCAGTATCTGCTGATGCCCCTCCTTCCTTCATGCCCACCCCTTCGCAGGCAGGTCACACTCTGAGTCTAGACTGTGGATTTTCCACTGGGGGGTGGGGGTGAGGGTGAGGAGCTCCAAGTCTGGAATTGGCTGTGGGTTAAATGGGCACAGCTCAGTTGTAGCCTCCAGACCTGAGTGTGGTTTTTGACGTCCCCCAAGAAGCCTGTGTTGCAGGTAACTAAGTTCAGCAGAGATGGGGGGGGCATGTCGGTGATGACCCTACGTGTAAAGGGCTCCGTGTCCATTATCATTGCCACTGACTGCCTCCTCACAGGGCACCAGGCATTGCCTCTTGCTTCATGACACAATTAACCTATTGAGCACCTACTATGTGCCAGAGCTATGCTGAGCCTGGAGCATTCAGCAACAAGACAGACAGACTCCCAGAGCTTTTATAGTTCATAGCGCAGTGCTTTACAGTCGTGGCCTACTTCACCCTCTCAAGAAGCTTATGGAAGAAGTATTCATCCTCACTTTACAAAGGAAGAAGGTGAGGTGCAGAGGAGGGAATGAACGGGACCCAGCTCTTGTAAGTGGTGGGTCTAGGCTGCACGCTGGACTGCTCAGCCCCTGAAGTCCATGCTCTCCACTGCTCTGCTTCACACACCGCCCAGCAGATTGGTGACCTCGTTCAAGCGTCACAGCCCCGGGAAGGAAGGGGCTGCAGTGGGCCCATTTTATAGGCTGGGAAACTACCATTCAGGGTGTCGCAGCAGCTCATTCAAGGCCATGCTCTTCAAACCCTGTCTTCTGTGTTTTGCTACTTCTGATGGGCTTAGATCTTACATTCAGAAATCCCGGTAAACTCCACAAGCTGCAAATAAAACTAGAAAGCCTGACAGAGTTATAGGCACAGCAAAGCAGATGCCCTGGAGCCTGAACGCAGCTCCACCACCCGACAAGAGGCTTCCCAGGAGGCATCCAAAGTGAGGTGAACCACACACCTTCCACAAGGCAGGAGCAGGCATCCGGGGGAGAGCAGGTGGGGTGTGGCAGGCGCAGCAGTTGCAAGAAGCTAAGGGTGTGGGGCGGGGGCAGTGGGGGGTGCAGAAGCCAGAGTGAGTGCCCGGGCTGTTCCCAGGATGAGGACGCCCAGGTTACTCCTATGCTAAGGTTCTCCTACACTGTGTCAGTCTGAATCCATGCTCAGCTCCCCCTGGGCGCCCCCCTGTTGCCTGGCCCTGCACCATGTCCCATCCGTTTGTTAGTCCTGTTTACTTGGCACCCACTCCGCCAGACACACTGCTCCACTGCTCCCACTGTTTTCTTCCTACTCCCTACAAAAACCCTCTAAGGTGGATATTATGATCTTCACTTTAAAAATGAGGAATGTGAGTCCTGGAGAGGTTGAATCATGAATAACCAGCCCAAACGAGCGCAGCCAGTGAGAGGCAGAGCAAGGGACCCAACTCAGAGCCATTTAGCTTTGGAGCCTGCACTCCAGAGAGGGGTAACTCACGGGCTCTCCATGATTTGAGGGAAATCACTGAGGGGAAGAACATGTAGGTTCACTCAGGTGAGTAGTTGCAACTCTGAAGACACCTTAGAATAACCTAGAAACTTTTGAAACCTATAATGTCAGGACCTTCCCTACAAGTTCAAACTAGTATGTCTGGGTGGGCCCTGCGCCTCGGCATTTTCTTAAAGTTCCCCAGGTGGTTCTTATGGGTAAGGAGGATTGAGACTCACTGCCGTTAAGTATTCATGGAGCAGGCCTCTCTGCTGTCAAGGGCATCCATCCACTCTGTTTAGCAGAGTGCTGGGCTGTCGGCTCTCCTGAGTCCTCGGGTCTCCATCACTCCCCTGGGAGAATGTTTTTGATGACATTCTGTTGGTTTTCATAATGTAAGTCAACAGGCAGTTGATTTTTTGCCAAATATCATTTTACACTTATAAGGAATGCCCCGATTAATCATTTGTGACTACGCAGACATTGACTACACAGACACAGAGGGTGGTTTTATGCTTGGCTCAGGGAATGATCCAGAGCTCCTTTCATCTTACACTTTGTTGTTGTTCCTTTCAAGACAATCGGTCAAGCCAGAGGCAGTCTCCACCCTTCAGCAGGACGCTTCCCAGTAAGCCCGACTGGCCTTCGGCAAAAGCAAAAGCCAGGCTGACCTCCACTCTGCCGACCCTGACTTCTCTTCAGAAACCTCAAGTCCCACCCAAACCCAAAGAACTTGAGGATGAGGTAATGTAAATCTGTCCCAAAGGCTTCCCAGTCCAGGTGGAAAGCAGGATGCAGGGGGAGGAGGAAGGGGGAGGGGGAGAGGGAAGAACCGGGATGGTCTGGCCACCTCCTCCGTGCCCCTCTCTCCTGGCCAGCACTAACCACCCACCCCTCTAACTCCCCACTGGTAAACCGAAAGGAGGTTTTTCTCTCCAAAAAGGGCATATATGGCCTTATTGTAAGCATTTTCACTTCCAGAGAGTGTGGGTAATACCCATACTGGACCTGTGCCCCTCTTATTAGCCTCCCTCTCTCTCTTTGGTTTCCTGCGAATCTTCTCCTTCCTCCCTAAGAGATTTCCCTATCCTTATTCTCCTTTACTACTCTGCCCCATCTGCCTTGCTTCTTTCCTCCACCTTTTCTCCTGTGAGATCCAGAGGTGTGCGCTGGGACACGTAGGGAGACCCCTAGTGGTAGGGAGGCCCTGCACAGCCCGTGGAGGAGCTGGCACCTCATTTCCCTTTGGCACCTCCTGCTTCTCACTCCCTTTTCTCTCAGCCCGTGCTATCCAGCGACCCACGTTGTCACACTGTCCCGCACTCCACTCTGGGTTTATTTCGTCATCTCCGCTCTGTGAGCTCCCAGGTTTTATGAGTCTCATTCCCTACGGATGAGCTCCCATTTGAAAAGGAACCGATAAACTCCTTCAGACTGTTGTAGGAATGACTGATAAGGCCTAATACCTAATACCTCGCAGAGGTACTTGCATTTTAAATAAGGACAAAGGCAAGCCCTCGAGCTCAGCCATTACAACAACCCTGCAAGTATAACGATCTCAGAAGCAAAATAACAATAAAGGCAACACTTAACCATTCCTGGATATAATCTTACCACAGCTTTTGAAGAAATAACTTTTTTTTAAAGATTTTTTTTTTTATTTATGTGAGAAAGAGAGAGCACGGGGGTGGGGTGGGCGCGGGTGGAGCAGAGGGAGCGGGAGAAGCAGACTCTCCACTGAGCAGGGAGCTGGACATGGGGCTCTATCCCAGTACCTCGAGATCATGCCCTGAGCCAAAGGCAGATGCTTGACCAACTAAGCCACCCAGGTGTCTCCAGAAATAGCTTGTTTCTGAATGCCTATAGATGACAAAACCTATAGTGTATAAACGTGTTGTAAAATGACCCACCTTTCCACCTTAATATAATTTGTAGCCCAGCAAGAGATGAAAAAGAGAAACTTTTAAATAAGATAGAGGCAGCATTTAGGCCCAAATTCCTGCTTTGACCCTTACTAGCTGTGTGACTTTGGGCAAACCAGATAACCCCTCCGAGCCTCAGTTTTTAATCTCTTCAGGTTATTTTAAGGGTTTAGTAAAAGAACAGATACACTGGACTAAATACAGTGCCTCACACGTGGAAGGATTGGCGTGTCATATGTTCCTTTCTACCAGATTCTAGATTTTTACAAAATCCCATTTTCTAGTTTCTCCTGAAAACAGAAATCTTGGCAACACAGAGCCAGTCATGGCCTCAAAGGAGCTGACCCTCATGGCAACCCTGCAGCTCAGCTGTGAATCCATGGCCCTTGTTTGCGCTGGTCATAGTCCCCAGCACTCGTAGAAGGCGTGCACCCAGCCTTCCTCCACACTTGTCCCCATAGCTGTGCCCTGCCTGCTTCTGTAAGTGTTTTCGTTTATGACTTTACTCAAGGGCTAGTTTCAGTCAAAGTCAGCTGACAAGAAAGGATGGCTGGCCAGTCCTCTGTCTGTCTGAGAGGCGATGCTGACCTTTTGGGGTGAGAAGAGGTTGGCAGGAAGAAGCTGAGCTGGAGACAGGACGTGGAGACCGGCTGTTAGCGGCTCACTGTGAAATCCTTCAGCATTTGGCAAATCTATATGAAGATATAAATTCAGACACGGAATACAAATGAATATGGTGCGTTATATAAGGCTCTCCACTTCCGTGAATAGCTGCGAGTGGACCCCTGTGGGGAGAGGCAGAGTTTTGCTAATAGCAGCCTTGTGGAGGTGGCTCAGGCAAGTCTGAACCAGTGGGGAAAGGAGAAGTATGGAGGAGGCTGCATTCTGGAATGGGCAGATGGACAGTCAAGATAAGAAAGAGGTTAAAAAAGAAAAAATAGGCCAACATTAAGATCTGGCTGAACCATTAGATAGGAAAAGAAGAAGTCAAGCACAAGCATAAATAACTAAAACTATTTAGCTCTGCTGTATAGGTTCCAGGAAAAGCATGGGGGTATAGACTAACCAGAGAGTTGGGGAGGGAGCAAAACCTAGGCGGAAGGAGCATCTGTGCTATAGGGACATGAGTGGCGGGCACGTGACGAGTGCTAGGAATCAAATGGTGTTCTGAGGACTTTGTATTTACCCCATTAAGCCCTCCCAAGAAACCCTATGAAATGGATGCTATTTCATAGTACTATCCATAGTACCCACTTTACAGATAAGGAAATAGTACAGATGAGGTGCAAAGGGGTTGAAAAACTTATCCAAGGTCACAGAGGCCAGGTTTGGAGGTAAAGAAAGAGATGAGAGGGGCACCTGGGTGGCTCAGTCGTTAAGCGTCTGCCTTCGGCTCAGGGCGTGATCCCAGGGAGCCCCACATCAGCCTCCTCTGCTGGGAGCCTGCTTCTTCCTCTCCCACTCCCCCTGCTTGTGTTCCCTCTCTCGCTGGCTGTCTCTCTCTCTGTCAAATAAATAAATAGAATCTTAAAAAAAAAAAAAAAAGGAAAGAAAGAAAGAAAGCGATGAGAAATAGCAATTAAGTGAAGAAAGGGTAGAGATAAGACAGAAAGAGGCAAGGCAGGAAGGTCCTAGAATGTAGTGGCGAAGAGTATGGATCTTTGAACTGATTCTTGAATCCCAGCTCTACTACTTTTTAACTAGGAGGACATGAGCAAGCCACTCCACTTCTCTGTGCCTTGGGTTCTTCAAGTATCTTCATCTCGATGTGAAGCTGACAATGGCACCTGCCTTATTGGGTTGTTGTAAGGATTGAATGAAATAACACATGGAAAGTACTCAGATGAGCACTTGCCAATAAGTGCTCAATAAATGCTTGGTTTTTGTTTCTCTAGAATCCATCTGGGCTACCCACCAAGATGGGTTGCAAAAACCACATTTGGGATCTGATTATCTCCTTTGCTTCCTAGCAATGTAAAATCACTTTCTCCCCTAATTTATGGTCAACTGATTATTGACAAAGTTGCCAAGACCATTCAGTGGGGAGAGAATCGTTTTTAAACAAATTGTGCCAGGATAAACATATATCCACGTGCAAAAACAGGTGGGTGGACTCCTCTCCCGCCATAGACAAAAACTAACCAAAAATGGATCCGACACCTAAATGTAAGAGCTAAAACTATAACATTCTTAGAAGACAACAAAGGTATAAATCTCTATGACCTTGCGTTAGACAGAGGTGTCTTAGGCACCAAAAGCACAAGCGACAGCAGAAAAAATAGTTAAAACAGGCTTCACAATGTCAAACTCTCGTGCTGCAAGTGACACCACCAAGGAAGTAAGAAGACAACCTACAGAATGGGAGAAAAATTGTGCAAACTATATATCTGATAAGAGGCTTCTATCTAGAGCATTAAAGAACTCTTCCAACCTAAAAATAGAAAGACAACCCAATTAAAAATGGGCAAAGGAGTCAAGTAGACTTTTATGTAAAGAATATATAAAAAGGGCCAAGGAGCAAACATAAAGGTGCTCAACGTCAACCACCAGGGAAATGCAAATCAAAATCACAGTTAAACACCACTTCCCGCCTCAGGAGAGTGACATTCAAAAAGACAGACAGTAACAGTGTCGGTGAGGATGTGGGGGAATTGGAGCCCTCACACGCTACTTCTGGGAATGGAAGAGGGGGCAGGCACCTCAGAACAACGGTTTGGCTGTTCCTCAAACCTAAACAGAAGCTACCGGGTGACCCAGCAATTCCACCACGAGGTATATTCCCAAGAGAAATATACATCTAGACAAAAACATGTACCTGAATGTACAGGTTCCTAAGCTCATTTCTATCACCAAGGGACGCCTGGGTGGCTCAGTCGGTTAAGCGTCCACCTTCAGCTCATGATCTCGGGGTCCTGGGATCAAGTCCTGCGTTGGGCTCCTGGCTCAGCGGGGAGTCTACTTCTCCCTCCGCCTGCTGCTCCCCCTGCTTGTGCTCTCTCTCGCTCTCTCTCTCTCTGTCTAATAAATAAATAAAATCTTTAAAACAAAACCGAACAACTACTCCTTCCCAGACAGTAAGCCCAGAGTGGACAGCCTCCTCCTCATTCACGTCTGTACTTCTTCTAGGTTGATTACGTGGTCCCCGTGGACGATGAAGATGAGAACTACATTCACCCTACAGAAGACAGTTCACTCCCAGCTGAAAAAGGCAAGAGTTTGTGGTTTTAAGCACCTGAAAATTGTGGGGGGGGGGGGGGGGGGGGGG
>NW_024426885.1:31243902-31256451 GCF_017311325.1 Ursus maritimus
GTGCGGCACACGGGACTATTTGATAGCAAGCGGCAGGGGGCGCACAAAGTCCAGGCCTGGCCTCTCTCTGTGGTGGCAGCCTCGGCCTCCCTGGCAGGGGCAGAGAGCGCCCGTGAGAGCCCCATCTCAGTCACGCCCTCCTTCCTCCACCCGCTCCCGTGCTTTAATACTCCCATCTCAAGGTAGGAGAGCATCTACGTTCTTATTTAAGTGTCCTCGCTTAGGATGGATTCTCATAAAACTTAATTCTCACAAAGCCACATGCCACTGTGTTGGCCTCAAAAATATTGCACGGGAATGATGTCCGCAGAGGAGAGAAGACAGGAGAGAGCGAAATACGCTCTGTGTCCTGACTCTAAATGTAGTGCTACCTCAGGCGAAGGGAGACGTGTTGTTGGTAAGCGCTCCGTGCAATAACAGAGTGACAAATGACCTTTAAAAGCCGGTGCCACGTACCCTNNNAGCAGGAATGGAGCCCAGCATGTTCACTCTGGATCGAGCTGCTGTGGAGAGCACGATCCTGTAGAAATGACTCCTCGTCAGAGCAGCGTCACTCATGTCACACACTGGAATCTGAAGTAGTCATACTCTGTTTTTACTCTGCCGTTCTGCCCAACCCTCTCCCGGCCTCCCCAGATGTCCCCAAGCAGCTTCAAGGCCCGCCTTAATTCTTCGGCCATCCACACCATGAAACCATAAATAGACATTAAATTGCTACCCACTCAAAACCCATAAAATCCAAGACAAATGGTGTGTATTGCATGTGGCGGGAGAGGTGGGAATTTGGTCCCTCCACTACTGGCCCGATACACTTCTCCTGATGAAGAAGACAAAACTCTTGCATCTTCTAGACCACCAGTCTGGCCAATGAAATTCCAAGCCAGTGTTCACTTTCACAAAATCCCTATCATAAAATAATCTGATTATCCCTTTAATCGTTCATATTTTTATTCTAAAGACCTTTCTTCTGAGAAGGCTTCTTTCATGGCTTACGTATTTAACAAGTGTGTTTCCCATACTTTACAAATTCCCTGGTCTGACCCATCATTTCCATGATGCATTTTTTCCGTTAAGTGTGACTCTCCCACGGTAAACTGTATCTGTGATTGTTATGTGCGTGTACATATTTGTGTGTTTAAGCTCCCATGGTGAATAGATCCACCAAGCCAAGTAACTCCTCAAAGCCAGCCTCTCCTCCGGGGACAGCTTCAGGTAAAGTACATGCAGGATTTGGTGTTTGGGGTTTTTGTGTGTGAAGTGGTTACGTTTGGGGGCTTGGTTCTTCAGTCTATTCCAAATAAGATAAACAATTCAGACTAAATATTAAGAAATAGGGGCGCCTGGGTGGCACAGCGGTTAAGCGTCTGCCTTTGGCTCAGGGCGGATCCTGGCATTATGGGATCGAGCCCCACATCAGGCTCCTCCACTATGAGCCTGCTTCTTCCTCTCCCACTCCCCCTGCTTGTGTTCCCTCTCTCTCTGGCTGTCTCTATCTCTGTCGAATAAATAAATAAAATCTTTAAAAAAAATTAAGAAATAATCACTTGTCTCTCCAAATTTCTTAATAATTGTGGCAAATTTCTTAATAAATGGTTGCCCCTATGTTGAAGGGACCCTGCCCCCACACCCCTGGGCCTCTGTTAGCCAAGTCCTGGTTTTCCTCCTATCTCACTGGGCGCTTTGCTGGCTTCTCCTTCTCCCCTGCGCTGATGGAGGGTGTCTGTACCATTTGGTCCTCAGCCCTCCACTCTTCTTTCGGAATAGTGCGGTGGTTAAGAGCTTGAGATTTGAACCAGTCAGACCTGGGTGGAATCCCAGTGCGACCGGTTGCCAGCCATACCATTTTGGGCCTGTCCTTTGCCTCTCCACTCTTCAGATTTTCTCCTCTGTCAGTGGAGATACGAGTACCGGCCCTGTGACAGGAGAATTCTGGATTGTGCATGGGAAAGCTTTCATGCAGTACCTGGCACAGCAGGTGCTCGGGCAAGAATATTATCTTTCACGTCTTTGGGGTTCATCCATTCTTCTGGTTTTACTTCTCTTGTCTAAGCCAATAACTCTGGTGTCCAACTTTGACCTGATTCCTCTTCTGAACAACTTGACGTTCCCACGGACTCATGCTCAATGCATTCATGGCCTCCCTCCCCGTGGGCAGCCCCATTCCTCTGTGCCTGTCAGCTGGCAGGCCACATGTCTGAGGGCCTGTGTTCTTTCCAAAGCCTCTGCTATGTCCTTTTCCTGAATCTGCTCTTCCATTTTAGTTGTGAGCACCCTCGTCTATTACGTTGTCACTTCACACCTCCTATCTCCTGTCTTAGAGAGTCTGCTAGCCGTATCCTTGCCTCTAGGCTTTCTCCTCTGTCACTAAGATGAGCTTCTGAACCCCTCCGAATGCCAGTTTTATTCCATTTCAAAGTTAGTTTTTACCATGTCACTCGTATCCAAACCATGAACACCCAGTGGTTCCTGGTTGTCTGCCATACAGATTGGCAGCCCCGAGGCCAAGGCCTGCGATGCTGAGTGGTGCCCACCCCCACCCTGTTCCAGCACAGAGAGGACAGGAGCCTCCTCTCCAGCCTTCCTTTCTTCTTTCCCCACTAGGCCCGTATCTATCACACACACACACACACACACACACACACACACATGCACACACTCCCTTCCCTCCCAGCACTAAGGGCTGAACACAGATATTGGGAGACTGAGCTCTGCTTCTAGGGACATGGTCCTTGAGAGAAAATGAAAGGAAATTATTTTCTTTCTAGGTCACAGACTCATTTCTCGAGCAATTGTTCACCTTCCTCAGAAGTTGTTGTTTATTCTCTCCCTCGAAAGCCACAGGCTCTTTATGTGTGGGGAGAAGAGGTCAGAGCCACCTTATCCAGCTCATCTTAACTTCTGGGAACAAATGTCAACACAACAACCTAAAAGGTCATGTCAAGGTTGCTTTGGTCCCAGCTGGAGTGGTGACGCCTGACTCCTGATAACTTGGGAGAAGGGTTTCTATGACCAGAACAGAAAACCTTTCCCTAAACATACATGAAGGCCTAAGCCCTCCTTTAGAATGATAGCTTAATGATCTCTGGTGTTTCCATCCTAAAATTTTCCTCTACTTTACAAGGACCTCTTCTTCCTAAAACACACCTGCTACTCCAAACAGCCTGTTCATCATGGGTTGTGTTTTTTGGTCTTGGTTTATGTTCTCACTTTCATGACACCAAACCCTACCCATCCTCACGGCCCAGCTTGAGGTCCCCCCTCTAGGGAGCCTCCTACGGTTTCTGCAGCCCGCGGAGAGCTCTTCTTTGCTCTGATGTCCTCCCATCTACGCTCAGCCCATGCCTAGTCTCTGATTATGCTGGGTCTCAGTCTAATCTCCGCAAGTACATTACAAGCTCCTTGAATGTGCCGCCTTAAATCTCACGTGCTCAGGAGGCCTTTCCTGACCTCACATGGGGTAGACCCCTTTGGTGTGCACCCCTGTAGTACCCTGCACCGCCCCTTTATCTCTAATCCCCCTGAGATCTCTCCCTGTCGTTCCTATAAGACCCTCGGCTCCATGTCTTGCTCATAGCTGTGTTTCCAGGGCCTAGACAGGACCTGGATCAGAGTGGGTGCTGAAATGGTGGTTTAGTCAGTTGGTTGAGAGTGAATGAGTCCCCCAGTACTGGCTGTGTTTAAGGAATCACACGGCACTGTCATGAGGGCATGAGCCCATTGGATTTACTATTCATTGATTTTTCTATTAATCTAGCATAGCTATATTTTAATACTAGAGGCGTCAGAAGAAACCCAACCTGAAAAAGAAAATAATCTCCTGGTCATGTGATTGTTGCATACAGATGGGAGGAAGTATCGGAGGAGGGAGGAGGTGAGATAATTTGGAAGGGACAAACCTGAACAGTTAGAATGAGTTTCTGAGTGTGCAGTTTCCAGAGGTGATTTTTAGAAAAGGAGTAATCAGACAACTTGCCCATGTCTTTGCATAACCATCTACTAGCCTTTAAAGACTTCAGGCAGTGCCTGGATAGGCCTCATGAAAGTGCTAAGGCCTCCAATCAGTGTTTCTGTCAGAGCAGTGCACCGTGACCTGGCCTCTGGCTAATGGATGTTTCCTTCCGCTCCGTGGTGGCTCATTAGGCGCTTGCCGAAGGATTGCACGGAGGATTAGGTGCAGGGCGGTCTCTCACTCTGCTCCTGCTCCACACGGAGAAGCGGTTTCAGGATCGCACAGACTCCAAAGCCAGAGGGCTTGGCTCTGACACGGCTGGGTTCCGGGCTCTGAACAAGCTGAGCAATCTCTCTGTTTCTTTGTCTCCTCCTCTGAAAACATGGAGAAGAAATGCCGCCTGTGCCTTGGAGGGGAGGGGATCAGGTTGAGTAAACATATAGAATCCCAGTCCTAAAGTGATAGCCCTTTGTGCCATTATTTGGAATCCTTTGTTTTGCATGCCTTGATTCATGACCAGTCTGGCAGAGGGCCCTGGACACATCCCAGGGGACAGTTGTGTCTTCCTTTCCGCATAGAGTTTTACCCTAACTCAGGGTGTCTCGACCTCTGCACAGCTGGCCTCTGGGGCTAGATCATTCTTTGTTGTCCCGGCTGTCCTGTGCACTGTAAAATGTTTAGCAGCACCCTTGGCTGTCCCTGCCCACTAGGTGCCAGTACCAACTCCTCCCCAATAGCAATAAGCAGCGATGTCTCCGGACATTGTCAAATGTCCCCCGGGGTGCGGGGTACAAAATACTCCCAGTTAAGAACCACTGTTCTAAACAAACTGAAAGACTGAAGTGTTTTGGTGATTTATCTCTAAATGTGATTTGGAAGAAAGCTCTGCGGGCCCTGGCTGATTCATTTGTAGCTTCTGTCAGAAGAGGGTAGACGGGGCATGCATTTCTGAACTTCCTCTAAGCAGGTAGCATTTAGAAAGTGTTCTCTCTCCTAAAATAGGGGAGGAGTTTGGGCATTTACAGTTCGCTGCTAATATGCAAGTTGAATTTTACCTGTAAGCCAAATTGTTCCGAAGCTGTTAGATTATATCTCTTTATTTGGTAAGAGCTCACACAGTGCCCGAGCTGCTCCAGCTGCGGCACAAGCCCCACTAATAATAATAGCTTCTAGAACAGCTAGAGGAGAGTGAAGTCCCAAGGGCTTACTATGCCAACATTGACATTGTTAAGGGTAAGGAAACTCACCAACATTGTATGTAAAACTGAAGAGAAGATGATGCATAAAATATATGTGGTAGAAGGAAAAACGAAGAGTAGGTCGTTTTCCTAGTTGAGAAACTTTGGTAAACACCAGCTGTGCAAACATTAACATCATTTTTCCTCAATACAATTAAAACAAAGCTGATTTTTCTCTTTTATTATGCTTTTGGACACATCTACCTTTATCGCATTCCCAATTTCTCCTTTGGAGTATTCCAGCCAAGAATTTGGCTCTGCCAGAAAGCAAGGATCCTGGTCACGAAGAGGGGACGAGGTTGTCTTAGCCCAGCTGTGCCCCTGGGTCTGACTTCAGGCCCAGAGCAGCAGAGAGGGCCACCGGCCCATCAGATAAGAGAGTCATTCTCCATCTTCCGATGGGAATCCACAAAGCCCTCTGTTTCCCTAATCCTTCCCCACATAAAGGAGGAACAGCAAGTGAATCTGACCTGCCAAACCACACCCCAGAGTAACATTAGGAGGCATTGGCTGGAGAGGAAACTGTCCACCTGGCTTTAAACTCAGCCTTGCTGTTCAACCACAGCCCTGCCGCTTAACGTCTCTGAGCCTCCGTTTGCTCCACGCGGTGTTATGTGAGGCTTAGAGGTGGCATTTGTAAAGTACCCGGCATAGAGCGCAGCACCTGGACACACTGTGGTGGTTGATAGCAAGATGCTAAAACAAAAATAGCGATAATCACATTTACGGAGATCCTCTAGGAGTTATAATTTACATATCCTAAAGCTCACTCGTTTTACATTTATAACGCAGGTTTTTTTATAAATCATTACATTTACAGAGTTTTTTCACCACCACTACAATCGTTTTAGAAAATGTCCGTGCCCACCCCAATTCCCAAAGACCCTTTTTGCCGGTTTCTGGTGACTGTCCTTCCCGCCCCCAGCCCCAGGCGACGCTGCTCTCCTTCCTGTTGCTATAGATTCGCCTTTTCCGGAAGTCTCATGTGGATGGAAGCATACTGGATCAAGCCTCCTCCATCTGGCTCTGTTCACTTAGCATGTTTTTAACCTCAAATACTTCAGTCCCTTTCCAGCAATATTAGTGTATATTTGGCTAATTCTTACATTTTCCAAGTTCTCCTATAGTCTTGAAACATTAATTCTGAGCTAGGGAAGGTAGGTGGTTGTGTCCCCATTTCACAGAGGTGACGAAGATCAGTGGCTTTTAAGAGGCCACCCAGCCAGTTTGGTGGCAAAGAAATAACTAGAACGCCGTCTTCCTGATGAGAGACCACGGGTTTTCCACCAGCTCTTGGATGACCACCACAGAGGAGGGCGGCACGCCCCTCCCTCTGATCGCAGAAGTGATTTACGAGCAAGGAAGGGGGAAGGAACATGTGGGCTGACTGAAGATATGAAGGGAAGGGAAGCTTAGTAGAGAAGCCAGGCAGTAAATATGACAGCAACAATGTACCCAGGCCAAATGAGCCCGTGGCATCGAAAAAGAGGAAAAACCCCTGGGAGGAAATTCTGACTTAGGCCTTCTTTCTACTTCCTTATTTTTCAGACAAGGGTGGTTTTCCCCCCCTTCCCTGAAATCTTCCATCAAAATCTATGAGTCGCCAAGGGTATTTTAATAGGGTCAATCAGGTACTAAGGCCTTGAAGAACAGCATCAGTTTGGTCCACTAGCCGATGAAACACAGTTGGACTCCGACTCCAGATGACATTTCAGTTCATTGTCATGTGAAATATTAAAAATTCCAAATGTAATCTCTTTTTCAAAATGTTTCCAAAATGTTTTCCAGAGTCACATCAAGGTCAGGTAACACCTACATGGGAGTCACTTGGAGGGGCCGTTCCCTCACGGGGTGCTGGGGAGGCAACACCACACACTCTTGGCTGTTCTTCTCATTCGTGAGCATTCATGGAAATTAGCCCCGTGTAAGAACCGAATGTAGGAGATGAGTGGGTGGGCTCTGAGTGAAGGCCTAAAGGCCTCTCTCTAGTAAAAGTACGTGAGAATGAGCTTTATGACTTCTATTCTTAATAGTTCTTGAGGCCCTTTTCTTGGGTTTGGGATAGGGGGTCTGTCAGATGAGGTGGCATGGTGTGTGCGTGTCCTCGAGTTATAAATTCTGAGGGGCAGAGGTGTATCTTGCTTCCCCATCTCTTGCACAACCCCTAACACAGTGCTCTTCACCTACCAGGATCTCAGTAATTCTTAGTAAATGAGGATTCCCTCCGTGCTCGCCCATTTGTGCTTTATCTTGCAAACTAAAATAAGACATACTGAGGGCAGGTCCAACCTATATTTACAGTATCCCCTATAGGTCCAATAGGAATTGTGGGCTTAGAAATGTAGTAGGTTCTAAATAAAATATATATTCAGTTCGATATAATTCAATAAAGAGCCTTTGTCTCCCTGAGCCATAATGTGCCGGCAGGCGAGCGTCAGCCTGAGAGGAGGCAGGCAGGAGACGCTGAGGGCAGCAGGCTTGGTGTCTGGCTCTCCCCCTCGCGGCCTGCTCTGTCCCAGCGGGGAAGGTCTTCCTGTCCTCAGTTCTTCCCTCAAGATTGTCTGCTTTCTGTCTTAGGTAGCCAGGGGGGAAATGAGGTACAGTGGGCAAGGCCGTCTGGGTCCCTTCTGTGACTTTGGAAGATGAGATTTGGGCAGTAGCTTGTCATTTGTCTCAGTCTGCCTGTCTGTGCAACGGGCAGAGGCCCTGAGAATTCCGAGGTGAATGAACAGCCGCTAGATGTGAGGGTAGGTGAGTGTAAGTCAGGGTGATTATGCAAGAGCGTGCCTGTAGGCACGTAGCAGGAGTCTGTGTCTCTCCGTCTCTAGGCACCGCTGGTGCGCACATCTGTGCGGCGTTCGTAGAGGCAAGTGTGTGCTCTTGGCTCCCTCCCGTAGGAACCCTGTGGGCCCTTCACCGAACCCGCAGAATCAGGGGGCTCTGCACTTGTCCCATGGGGGAAAAGAGAAAGTCATTTAGAAATGTCAAGATGGAGTCCCTAATTCACATCCTCGTTCCGAGCTTATAAACTGACATTATTTAAATATATCATCACCTTTGCCTACAGATTTTCCCCAATAGCATCAATGTAACCACCGATACGTGCTTAACTGAAAGAAACCAAAAATGCGCCTGTATTTCTGAGCTTCTCGGGAAGGCCAGCCTCACTGTGACCATCGGCCGCAGGGTCAGGAGTTGGGGACTAACCTGTGTGTATGTTTGTGCAGGTCGTAACAGTGGGGCCTGGGACACCAAGTCGCCTTCTCCTGCTGCACCGTCCCCACTGCCCAGGGCCGGGTGAGTACCTGCTGTGCGGTGTGAGCGGATGGTCTCCACCACTGTCGTGGCAGGGCCCGCGGGAGTCCACGAAGAGGCCCTGCCTGAGAACCTGGGGGGAAGCGGGTGCTTTTCTGCCACCTCCATCCAGAACAGCAGATACGGGTGTGCCTTGTGTCACAATAGGTGTGTTCCTGAAGAGTGTGCAAATGAAGGCCCTGCTCTGCTCTCCTCCACCCCCGTGGCATGCTCCGAGTTGGACGAGGGGGTCCCCTGCTGAAATTAAGACTAGCAGTCTTTCCTCCCCTAAATTTTTAGTTAAATCTTGAGTTCAGTGACTTGTGTTCCAGCAGACAGAAGCTCCAGCACCTGAATAATTTTGAGACCCACGAGCAGGTTGCATCTTCACTTTCTACTCCTCCACGTCTCTTTCAAGTAGTTAGTGATCTATAAACAAACACCCAACCGTATACACTGGATGGTTTGATCCAAGCCACACTGCCGAGGTTCCTTTCAAAGGTGAAATAAGAGAGTCATTCTTTCTTATTGAATTTAAAAGAGCTTTGTAAACTGTTAGGAGATGTAATAAATATCACAAACAGTGACCCCATAATTTTATATTGATTCAGTAGGATATTTTAAAAGCATGCTTACATATATGCAAAGCCGGCCTGCATGATTGTAATCTTAATTCTGCTTCTGTGTAAAGCAAAGACTTTTTTAAAAAAGATTTATTGATTAGAGAGAGAAAGAGAGAGAGTGCCTCAGGGGGAGGAGCAGAGAGAGAGAGAGAAACTAAAGCAGACTCCAAGCTGAGCTTGGAGCCCGAGGCAAGGCTTGATCTCACGACCCTGAGATCACGGCCAAGATCACAATTCTGAGATGATGACCTGGGCCAAAACCAAGAGTCAGACACTTATCCGACTGAGCCACCCAGACGCCCCAAAGCAAAGACATTCTTAAGGTCAAGGGTTTATTAACCCAAATTTCTCCCTTGGCTCTGCTTTATCACTTTGGGCAAGTTACTTAATCTCTCTGAGCCTCAGTTTCCTAATCTCTAAAATGTAACAATAATATCCATTTTAAGAGGTCACTGGGAGGTTTAAATAACAAATGAAAAGCTTAACCCAGTGCCAGGCACTTAGGAATTGTTAGTGTTCTTCTCCCCAGTCTTCCATCTCAGCCAAAAACAAAGCAAGAGAGAGAGAAGGTGAGAGAGAGGCTTTAAAATAAATACAGAAGAGAAGCATATACCCTTAAAATATTAGATTACAGTCTCTATCGGAACCAAGACAAATCAGAACGTTAGCTCAGAAAACCCCCTCAGGACCACAGATCACCGTGGTTCTCACACTTGCATTGGTCTTGGATTTCTCTGTTCGGGATGAAATCCTAGGCAGATGTCTAGTAGAGAAGAAGTCACTTGAGCAGGGCAGCAGTTGGCAGGGGAGGTGCTGGGGGCAACCTCCTCTACCAGGCTGTCCTCCTATCTCCACCCTTGGCCCCAGGCAGTAGCCCGAGGGTGCCGTTCGAGACTGGGAGGGCTCTGCACTCACACTTTGAAAATACTGACTCTAGTCCTCATTTTACAGACAAGGAAATTCAAAGCTCCAACAGGCCTCCCAGGCAAGAGCAAGAGGCCTGAGGTCACAGAGTCCTGAGCAGCAGGACTGGAAGGAGAGTTCAGCGCTCCTGATTCCCTGGCCACTGGCGCTCCAGTTTATCCCCAGTTAGCTCTTTGCCATCTGTCAGTGGACCCTGTGTGCAGCCAGGAGGATCCCGGCTAAACCCTCTATCCAGCCCTCTCTGCCCTTCAAGGACAGTCTCCCATCACACTCCTATCACGTTAATGATGCTAGTTGAAATTCGAGAGTAAAATGATAAGTAGTCCGCTCCGCTTTACTTGTGATGTTTTAACAAAGCCCCATCTTTTTATCCCCCAGGAAGAAACCAGCCGCACCACTGAAGACAGTAAGTTCATTTTGCATTTAAATGGGTCTCATCTGTCCAGCAAGGCTTATTCCCTTATTTAAAGCTGATAACGCTTCCAAGCTAAGGTGAACGCAGCAGTTCTGGGCAGAAAGTTGCTGCCCAGACTGTCCAAGAGAAATTCTGCGCTCTCGGTTCGCCCGCAAAGATGCCGCCTGGGAGGGGCTCCTCCTCACGTGACCCAGCGCGGCTCCACGGAGCGGGAGTGGCAGATCCGGGGTGGAAGCCAGGCTCCCTGCCTGCCCCGACATCTGCCTTCCCCACGGGGAGCCCCTGTGCCTGCTTTTCCATCTGCTGGCCTGGGAGCTAGCACAGAGGCCTGACGAAGCTCCGATTCTGGCCGGAATGCGGGGAACCTGGGCCAGCCCACTATTTGAGGAAGCCCACCGTGACCCGGTACCTACTCCGTAGCCTGACATTTATAGTCACTTAGCAAACACTGAGGTGGGGCCCTAAGACCAAAGCCAGATGCCACAGACCTACGGCCAGCAGCTACGGGGGTCACAGTATCCATCAACCCTGTTGACAGAGCAGGGAAGTCCCTACACCAGGATGACACTGATCCTTCCATGACCCACTTCTAGTCCATTGTCACATAATGCAAACGTTGGGCTGGGAACTTGGTGTTTTTTATCGTTGTCCTTGTGATTGAAAGAATAGCTATGCACCAAAGAAATGTCCTCCCCAAATACTTATTTTAATAATATTGCTTTGACATTTATTTCTACATTCCTCTGTATTGAATATCCTTGCCTTTTTTTTTAATAGATTCCAGTTGCCTGCCCACAAAGTGCCTCAAGTGTTTGTGAAGGTAAATCTATATTATTCTAAAGGATGAGTATGTCCTCTTAAAATTATTTGAATTAAGCATTTGTACATAAGTGTATTTCTAAATTGCTTTCACTATTTATAAGGCAGTTGTATATTTGAAACTCAGTTTTCTAAACAAAATGGCCTTCACTTTGCAAAGAGTAGTAAGGACCCGAGCTTTTGTGCCAGTTTCTTCGGAGCAAGGCTATGGTCTGCATGCTCTAAACCTGCCTGCTCGTAGACATATAACTTGCCAGAAATGGTGCCATGGCCACAGATAGGAAGCCTTAGTCAGAGCTATTCATGCATCCTAGAACTAATAGCTTAGTTAGGGTAATGAAATTTTTAAAAATCTGTTTATTCGAACAAGTTCTTTTGCTAAGTGTTCAAAATAATGTTTTCTGAATTCAAATATCTGTTTTAGTACATCTCCAAATGTTTTCCTTTGTCTTATCATAACCTAAAAATCTTACATATACTTTTAATTAGAATTTTCCCATTAAAAAAATACTTGTATTTGAAAAATACTGGGAGGAAAAAAAACCCAGAAAGAAGTAAGAATTACCCATATTCTCAACACTTAAAACACGATATAGAAGTTAGAGTCCTGAACCCATCTAATTCACAACGGGAGCTACCCAGGGTTCAAGCCGAGTGAGTGTTCTCCCTGTTTCCTGAGTTCACGTGGGCACATCTCCATAAAATGTCCTGGTTTCTCCGATGATGAATGGTGGACATTCTCTGAATGTGTCCTACAACTTGCCTGTCTGCTTTAACTGCTGCACTGGGTTGGTTTTTTGTTTTGTTTTGTTTTGTTTTGTTTTGTTTTACATGTGTTTCCCACTTCTTTTTTCTTCCAGGCTATTTCTGAGGTATCCCTTCCTTTCTGCTGTCTTCCTTTCTTTCGTCTGCCTGTCCGTTGAGGCTTTTGCCTTGCTGTCCTTCCATTCCTTAGAGTCTTCCATGCTTGTTGAGCAGGGAATAGGCTCAAGGAATAGTGGAGCCTTAGGGTGAGCCTCTGCAGGAAGTAAGCTCAACCCTGTCCAGATTCCATTGGCTTCAGGGGCCTTTGAAAACCAGCAGAGAAGGAGCCCATGGTGTGCCCCATGCAGCATGGGTCTCCTCGTTGCCAAACAGCTCCTAGGGCAAGAGCTTGGCATACCATCTGTTTTGTGACTTGTTTCAAGAACAGAGGCAACCATCATCCAAACCCAGTGTGGGTAAACAGCCTCTTCTCATCTAGGGAAGGAGGGAGGGAGGGAGGGAGGGAGGGAGGGAGGGAGGGAG
>NW_024426885.1:31256461-31257513 GCF_017311325.1 Ursus maritimus
GGAGGGAGGGAGGGAGGGAGGGAGGGAGGGAGGGAGGGAGCCCCCAGGACCGCAGAGGCAAAGCAGGTTGGTCAAAACTCAGCAGGCTGTGGGAACCAGGTGTGTGTATTGTTGCTCCTTCTGAAATTACCAAGCTGTAAAACCATGAAAAAAATATCTCACATAATTGCTCAAAGTAACTTGCCATAGACTTGAAACATTCTTCAGGGATTCAAGGCTTCCGAATTTTGCTGCATTACAAGAACCCCCAAAGTCTATCTTACCATATTTGAATCTTTGAGTTCACACTAGCTTTATTCCTTTTGGGTTCCTGTAATGGAAGACCAAGACCTTTCTTCCATGTGGGACACAAACCCATAGACATACCCAGATTTTAACACACCCTGGACCAAATTTGAGGAAGAATAAAGCATTAAAGTAATTTATAATCACATTTATCAGTGGTTCAGCAGTAAATTTCTTACTGTTCAATATAAATTTCTTACATTTCAGGTTACACCCATTTTCCTGTGTACTAGTTTTAACTCTACCCCTTCCTCTCCCACTCAGAAAAACACAATGAAATGCAAGTGAGATTAAATTATAGGGATGACCTTAGTTTTTCAAAAAGAGTAGATTATTTGCAAACTCTGATATTTTACCTTTTATCAGTAAAAATTACTTATACCACCACTTATGACTGATGACGATACGCCAGGGTGCTGTAACACCTGTGTGGGGGACGCCGGTGTGGTTCAAACTGGTTTGTCTCTGGCTGCCACCTGTACTCACACACTTGAAGGTCGACCCCATAGGCTCGGTCCCCATGGATATTGCTGCAGAGTGGTAAGGTGTGCCTAACGCTGCTGGGTAGGAGTCCTGGTCCTCATCATGCAGACACATCACCAGACTGACAGGTGCATAAACAGCATCCTGGTGAAAGACATGTTCATGGGAAGACATTGGACCAAACCTGGGTCTTCTCAGTTGATGTTGCTGGGTTTGGACAAGGAGACAGACGTTTCATTCTAGCCTAATATGAGAATTTTCTTAATGCAGAAAAACCTATACCT
>NW_024426885.1:31257519-31517544 GCF_017311325.1 Ursus maritimus
AACGCCACCGAACATCCAGTCACAGACAAGAAAACATGCAGTCATCAGCGTTTCCTCCTGCCCAGAAGTAAGAACACTTTCCTTTAAAAATAAGTTTCCCCGGGGGCGTCTGAGTGGCTCAGTTGGTTAAGCAACTGCCTTCGGCTCAGGTCATGACCCAGGGTCCTGGGATCGAGCCCCGTCAGGCTCCCTGCGCAGTGGGGAACCTGCTTCTCTTTCTCCCTCTGCCACTCTCCCTGCTTGTGACTTCCTGCTCTCTTTCTATCAAATAAATAAATAAAATCTTCAAATAAATAAAGAAATAAAATAAAAATAAGTTTCCCTAACACCTGTATTGTCACACTGCACAGTGACACTGGCTTGTATTGTAAAGATCTGACATTTAATTGCATTGCAATTAAATTTTTTAAATTTTAATTTAAGCTAATTTACATTCAATTAACTAACATATAGTGTATTATTAGTATCAGAGGTAGAGTTCAGTGGCTCATCAGTTGTTTATAACACCCAGTGCTTGTTAAATTTTAAAAAGTGTTGAATAGGAAAAAAGCTTTAGAAGAACTGCTTAGAATCACAAAGACCTAATATTTGGGTTAATTATTGGTCTTAACTAAAATCTAACACCTTAGTCAAGTCTCTTCCTTTTTAAAAACCAAAGGGGACAGTTTTACTTACCTTGAAGGCTTTGATGCCTTTCCTCTCTTTAGATAGGTTTTATTGGCCATTTGTGTTGACTCCTTTATGATGCGTCTGCTCAGAGCATCTTCCGTGCAAGCAAAATGTCAAACTTATTCATCTTGTGCTTTGCCTTTTAATTAATCTGAAATTCTTCCTTTCAGACAAATCCATCACAAACCCATACCTCTGCCAAGTAAGTACAGTGAAGTCATGGAAAGCACGATCAGGTTGTGGGTAAGGCTGGCTCCTCGTGTCTCAGCAACATGTCTGGCTGGAGGATGTTAGTTCCTCTCTGGCTTGTTTCCTTTTCTGTTAAATGGAGCCAAGAATATTTATTTCACAGAGTTATTTTCAAAAGTAAATAACTTTGGGATAATTTTTACTTTCTTCCTTTTTAATATTGATTGAATAGTTCACTGGTCATACTAGTCATCTTTTACATTCAATTTTTTAATAAAAACAGTACAACCGTTTTCAGAATAAGAGGGTTAAGTACCTGATATAGTGCTTTGAATGCAGAAGGTCTGCAATAAATGATAACTATTTAAGTTAAAGCTCAAGTCATGCTAAGGGGTCCACCAGGCCCTACATATCTGGTCTCTTCCTTACCTGCTGGCTGATTCCATCCCTTGTTCTCTCCCTTTCCCTCCACACTCCAGGCACAGTGGCCCCCTGTCTATCCCTCAAATATGCTAGACCTTTGCATGCTGCTATTACTCCTACCTGGAACATTCTTTCCTGAGATAGTCACATGCCTCCTCCTTCTCTTCCTGCAGATCTTACCCGAGTGTCACCTCAGTGAGGCCTTCCTGACCAGCCTATTTAAACACACTGCTTGTCCAAGGCTAGTCCCCAACTCCCTCCCTGCTTATTTTTCTCCATGTACTTATGACTCTGAAATATTGTGTATATATTTACTTATGTCTTTATTATCTATTTTTCTCACTCCATTAAAATTTAAGCTCCAGGAGGGCAGGGCATTTTGCTGTTTTGTTTGACTGCTGTATATCCATCCCCAATGTTTTGATCCGTGGCAGGCACACAATGATGAACCAATGAGTGAATGAATGCAGTGAAGTATTTTCTCTGTTTCATGTGTCTCCACATACAGACTCTAAATTCCTTGAGGAAGTTCATGCCATAAGGCAGCAGTTCTCAAATGTTTTGGTCTCAGGACCATGTTAACACTCTTAAAATCATTACAGACCCAAAGAACTTTGGTGCACACGTTTCTTTCTATTGATATTTAATGTATTAATTAAAAACAGACAATTAGGGGTGCCTGGATGGCTCAGTCGTTAAGCGTCTGCCTTCGGCTCAGGGCGTGATCCCAGCGTTCTGGGTTCGAGCCCCGCATCAGGCTCCTCCGCTGGGAGCCTGCTTCTCCCTCTCCCACTCCCCCTGCTTGTGTTCCCTCTCTCTCTGGCTGTCTCTCTCTCTAATAAATAAATAAAATCTTTAAATAAATAAATAAATAAATAAATAAATAAATAAATAAAAACAGACAATTAGAACATTTATTAATCCATTTTAATTGAAAGTTTTATTTTTCATTTAAAAATATTAAATTTATTACGTGTTAACATAAATAACATATGTTTTATGAAAAATCACTATATTTTTCAAACAAAAACACTTTTGTGGGAAGAGTGGCCTTGTTTTATATTTTTTAAATCTCTTTAATATTTAGAGTAACAGAGACAGCTGGATTCTCATATCTGCTTCTATATTCAAGCTGTTGCAATGTTTTTCTAGCTGAAGTATATGAAGAAAATGGGGCTTCACAGAGATAAGGATTTGGAAAAGACCTCACAACCTCCCTGAAAGAATCCTGGGGATTCCCAGGGCCCCCAGATCACGCTTGGAAAACCACTGCTATTAGGGATTTTTTGTCATGTGTGTGATTTTTCAGTGCCTGTGTCCCCTGCCACACCTAGCACAGTGTTGAAGTATAGGCACCCTGACTGCTCAAGATGCAATGAAGACCCATTGATTTTTCAAATCCCTTCCAGGATTTCCAGAAGGGGGAAGCTCAGCTGTGGATGGCCTATTTTCATCTAACCCCCATTTGTCAGAACAGGTATGAATGAACTGTTATTGTTACCATTAAAGTGCAGGAAAGGGAATGTCTTCTAATTTCTTCTTGTAAGGGGTTTGGGGTGAAGCTTGAGGACAGACTATATTTTAAGTCAGCTTGCAAGTTGCCATTTGCTGATGGGTACAGAATGCATTTTGTTTTCACGAATTAAGACCCTGCTCCATGTATTCCAATTTGTATTCCAGATGCCCTAAGTAACAATTTGTGTTTCTTCAAAACTAGCAAAGAAGTGTGTTGTTTTATTGTTCTTCCTCTCACATAGATTCTATTTAAGCTGTGCAATTTTCTCAGAATAGATCTA
Source organism: Ursus maritimus (assembly GCF_017311325.1). Classification (NCBI taxonomy): domain Eukaryota; kingdom Metazoa; phylum Chordata; class Mammalia; order Carnivora; family Ursidae; genus Ursus; species Ursus maritimus. The sequence continues at coordinate 31,260,597 of NW_024426885.1, forward strand.
TGGAGGCATATGATATTAAAACACATAAAGCAGCACAGTTTTTAAAAAGACAGAGAAAGAACTCTGTATGCCCTTGGACAAGTCTCTCTAAGCTTTCTCAAATGTAAAAAGGGATGAGAGCATGTATCCTTCTTGCCTTCAGAATAGTTAAAAGAACCCAATAAAATAACATTTGGTAAAAACACTTTGGAAATTAGAAAGCACTCCACAAAGGAACTATAGAAAGATCATGATAATCAGGGAGCTTACAACTTATTTAGGAGAAAGGAATAAATGACTCCGGAATCTAGCAAGACTGATTGATTGATTGATTGATGATAATGCTCAAGTACTAAGGTTAGCAGCTAAGGCCAAATGGAAAAAAAGTCAGTTATATAATCCTGTGATTGATCAAAGGAAGCAGAAAACTTACTTTCAAATTGCTCCTCCAGATATAGTTAGGTCTGTCTTGGTAATGCAAAATGGGACTTTGTTTCCAGTGCACAGAAGGTGCCCTGTTATTGAAGGACCATCTCGTGCTTAGCAATACCCTCCATTTCACAGGAAGCGGACATTCACTGCAAGCCGTGGTATGCTGGTGCCTGCGACCGGAAGTCTGCTGAAGAGGCTTTATACAGATCAAACAAGGTCTGACCATTTTTAAGTCTCATATTCTGCTCTCAGCCTATTATAGGCACAGCTGTCATTCCAACAATTTGCTGACTAAAGAATTGCAACAATTATGGATGCAGGGATTTTTAAAAATTTACTTATTCAAGAGCAATTGCCATTCTCTCCTCTCCCTCAAGCATCTCCCTCTTTGTTCTTCCATCTCATTTCTACTGTCCTTTCTTTGCAAGGATCCATAGGCTCCACTGTTCTCCAATCAGTGGGAGAGAAGAAGGCTCCAGGGGGAGATCTCTGTAAGGTTTGGTGCTACATGAGATCCATTCAGGAGTGAGAAGTAACAAGCTATTTTGGATCAATGCATGGGTTAGAAGATTGAAGTCAAGACGGCAAAAAATACCTGGAAGTAAATTTTTGGAGAGTCCAAGCCCAATCATATAGGAACACTAGGAGCAGTTTGGAAAATCCAAAGTTAAAATGCCACTTCTCCTTTTCTTTCTCTTTCCTCCTCCTATTTTCCTTCACTTGCACCCTACTTTGTTGGAATATATAACATTTACTTACTGCTTTCTGCTACCTTTGCTTTCATCCTAACTCTACAATTAAATATGTTAAATGCTTTCCCACCAATCCTTTGCTGGCTTCCCCAGTTATCTCTTTTTGTTTGACAAAGTTCACCTTGTAATAGATTCTCAGGAAGGACTATATTTACATTATTCCCTGAGTTCTTCCACATTCAAAGCTGTTTATAATCTGATAACCTGGAGGATATCTTGGCTGGTTATAAAATCCTTGTCTTGAGTTTTTAAAAGTGTTGCTTCACCGGACTACCTTATTTTATAGGATGCTTTTGAAAAGTCTGATACTAATGTTATTTTCTTGCCCTTATATATAATTTCATATTTTAGTCAGAAGACTCTGCAGAACTTTTGTTTATAAAGTCTAATAGTTTTCCAGAATGTGTCTCTGAGTTGACTTTCAGGCCAATTTTTTCAGATAGATGGAACCCCTTTCAATATGTAGATTTAGTTACTCTTATTTCCAATACAGTTTCTTAAATTCCAGTCTTAAAAAGTAGTTCTGTTCTATTATTTTATTTTTCTTTAAGGACTCAAATTACATGCATTTTGGACCTTTTTTGTCTTTCTTTCATTCCAACCACTCTGACTGTATTGTATTTCTTTTTTTTTAATCTCCTTTCTCCCCCCGCCCCCATCTGGGTTACTTCCATGCCTTCCTTCAGTCATTTATCATATCTTCATTTAAAGGTATCGTCCCTTGGGCATCTTATAATTTCTTCATTTCTGAGGTAGGTTTGCCTTTCTCTTCAGTTTCCTTCCTGAGTTTGATCAACTCTTGTTGCATTTCTTCTTTCTGCTTTTCACCCATATTTTGTTAATAATTTTTTGATTTATGATTCTAGAACATTCAGTCATTTTTCAAGTTTTTAAAATCATTTATTCATTTTAAGTAATCTCTACACCCAACAGGAGGCTCGAACTCATGACCCCAAGATCAAGAGTCACATGCTCTTCTGACTGAGCCAGCCAAGCACCCCTAGAATATTTTATAAAATATTTAGTTTAATTGGTATTTTGTGTTATTTTTTTTCTGCTTCAATATAAGTTTTAGGGAAGAGAATTTCATCAGCTGAAATGTTTTGATTCCCAATTTCAGCTTTCTTCTCATAGTACTTTTGAATGGAATTTGTCTCATATTTTTTTTATTCATAGGTAACCTGTAGACATGGTTCCTAGTTCAAGAGTGCTCTCTATATTTAATCTTACTGTGTCCCTTCACACATTTCTAAATATATAAACATAGCATCTTATTTCATGCATCAAAAAGCTAGCATAGACTTCACTCAGGATTTTCTGTGAGTATATATTTTACTGAAGTATTTTCTTGGAAAATAATAAAACAAACTGTTATCAATAATAAAAATCATATAACTCAATAATTACCTTTTGCATATAATATAGGTATAAACTGATTTATAACCTGTGAAAACCTAAGTAATACCATAATTGTGTTTTTCTTTTAATAAACAGGATGGATCATTTCTTATTCGGAAAAGCTCTGGCCATGATTCCAAACAGCCATATACACTAGTTGTATTCTTTAATAAGCGAGTATATAATATCCCTGTGCGATTTATTGAAGCAACAAAGCAGTATGCTTTGGGCAGAAAGAAAAATGGTGAAGAGGTCAGTAACTTCTCTTTTAATCCAACTGTATACTATGTATTGAGCACAATGGTATCATAGCATATTAGGTGCTAGAGATGAGGAGAAAGGATACAAGAGTACTTGGTGCAAACCTTGCATACATGTCATGAAAAGAAAAGAGTACAAGACAAAATACTGTGTTCAGGCAGCATATTCTATGAGAAAACAGAAAGGAGGGAAGACTTGTATGACCTAAAGGCTGCATCTTAGTCACTTCATCCTGACTTAGTGCACTCTGATTCAGTAGTTTGGTTCAGCAAAACATAGAAATCAAAGTTGAAGTGTCAAGTAGAATCGATGTCAGTGTCCAGAGCTCCTAAGTCAAGAACTAGGATCTCAACTCAAGTACCAAAATAGATGACCAGGGAAGGAGCAGAGGAGTGCAGCAATTTGTGTTGAAATATTAGACTATAACCCTTAGACCAGAATGAGCTTTTGGGCCTGTAGCAAGAGAAAAGCATTACAGTACGTCTTGAATACTAACCAAATATGAAGCCCAACTCCTCTTTAACCTGGAGCAAACTCAGTGCTTACCGTATCTCTGTTTAGCCAGCTTGTTTTTATAAGAAAGCCCTGAAATATGGGCTGGAATAATCCATAAACAAAGGGAGTGACACTTGTTCTTGCCTTGAATGATAGATTGAGTTTGAGTAAGTAGAATGAAAGTTAAAGATGAGAAGGAGAAAAGTGGAAAGAACAACCTACACAGAGAAAATAGCACTTAAAAAAAAGTTAAGAAATACTTCTTTTCAATACTCTTTCAGAAAGAACTATACTCATTCCAAACCCAGCACTTGTTAGAAAGCATCTGAATTGTTAGAAAGTATCATAATTGCTGAAGTGTTTGTCCTACTAGATGAGACCAGGGACTAGACTAGGTCTTGCTCATCTCTGTGTTTCCAGAACCATAGAAGAACAGCTGCCTTCAGTGGATACTTGATTAGTACTTATGAAATGAATGAATGTATTTGTTGATTGAGTGATTACAGGCGGGAGAGTTGCATTTGTAAAACAAACTGGTAAGGTCTTCTGTCAATGAGTGTATTATTTTGCTTTTTTTTAAATTGTGGTTAAAAAAACTTCATATCCTAAAATTAACCATATTAACCATTTTTAAGTGTACAGTTTAGTAGTATTAAATATATTTACAACACTGTAAAACAGATCTCCAGAACTTTTCATCTTGCATATCTGAATTCTATGCTCATTGAAAACAGCTCCCCTCTTCTACTCTCCCAGTCCCTGGCAATCACCATTCTACTTTCTATTCCTCTGAATTTGACTACTTTAGATAGCTCATAAAAGTGGGATCATACCATGCTTGTCCTTTTGTGACTGGCTTATCCATGCAGCATTATATCCTTAAGATTCATCCATATTGTGTAGTATGTGACAGGATTTCTTTCTTTTTTGAGGCTTCATAGCATTCCATTGTACTGTACACCACATTCTGTCTATCCGTTCATCTGTCAATAGACATTTGGCTATTGCTGATGACTATTGTAAATAATGCTGCTATGAATGTGGGTGAGCAAATTTTCTTTGAGACCCTTGCTTTCAGTTCTGGGTATATATCCAGAAGTGGGATTGCTGGGTCATATGGTAGTTCTACCTTGAAATTTTGAGGAACTGCCATATTGTTTTCCATAATGATTGCCTCATTTTACAATCCTACCAACAGTGCGCAAGGGTTCCAACTTTTCCACATGCTTACCAACACTTGCTATTTTCTGGGATTTTTAAATAGTAGCTATCCTAATGGGTAAGAGGTGATATCTCATTGCAGTTTTGATTTGCATTTCTCTAATGATTAGTGATTTTGAGCATCTTTTCTTATGTTTGTTGGCCATTTGTATATCATCTCTGGAGAAATGTCTATTCGAGTTCTTTGCCCATTTTTAAATTGGGTTATTTGATCTTTTTGTTTTGTGTTGTAGGAGTTCTTTATATATTCTAGATATTAACCCATTATCAGTTAGATGACTTGCAAATATTTTCCCCTGTTCCACGGACTGCCTTTTCATTCTGTTGATTGTGACCTTTGATGAATAGAAGTTTTTAAATTTAATGTAGTCCTATTTGTCTATTTTTGTTTTTGTTGCCTGTGCTTTTGGTGTCATACCCAAGAAATCATTGCCAAATACAGTATCATGAAGATTTTCCCCTGTTTTGTTCTAGGAGTTTTATAGTTTGCTTTTAATAAACTCTAAGATAATTATAAAATGCAAAACTCTTGAATCTGAAAACACAAAACATGGATCAAGACCAAACTTGGGTTTTAAAATATAGATTGCATTATCATTTAATACCAGTTAAACTTTAACAGAACTGTCTGCCTTTCCCTACCCACAAAAATCTTCATTCTCACTGAAACCTTTATCTGAAAAATCTTTTAAGATAAAACTTCTTCAGGAGTAATCAGTGTAGGGGCGCCTGGGTGGCACAGCGGTTAAAGTGTCTGCCTTCGGCTCAGGGCGTGATCCCGGCGTTACGGGATCGAGCCCCACATCAGGCTCCTCCGCTAGGAGCCTGTTTCTTCCTCTCCCACTCCCCCTGCTTGTGTTCCCTCTCTCGCTGGCTGTCTCTATCTCTGTCAAATAAATAAATCTTAAAAAAAAAAAAAAAGGAGTAATCAGTGTAATAGATAGTGGTGATCCTTATAGGACAGAGTGAATTTGGATGGATGGTTTCATTCTAAGCTTCCCCAGGCAGGCATCCAGTACTTTTGGAAGAAGCTTAAGGGTGGGAGAAGGAGCTGTCCTGTTATGAGGTCCTGAAATTCTCATAAATTTTGAGCTTCCATAGGGGCTCTGGACTCTTTTGTCCTGCTAAGGAAACTCTGGTAAACAGGGATTCCTCTTGGCCTAAAGAGTCTTTGTCCCTACCTAAGGATGAATAGAACAGAACTTCACCCCACTCCCCACATATCCAGCCTATAGATACCAAAACGAATAGCATACTATTATAATGGTATCTGGAAATGCTGACAGAGTCCATTAAAACTCTTACTTATCTATAATATATATATTATATAAGATTATTTCTCCCATAAACTGAACATCCGAATGAAAAATGAAAACTCTGGTTACATGATATCAACAATGTGGATATTGTGAAAAGTCTGTTTGCCTGTATTTGTGTTTGGGTGTATATGGGTAGAAAAAGAAACCAACTGATTAACTGTTTAACTATTTTTACAGTTGTTTTGGCATTATGTAGATACGGTATTAAGTAATTTTATAGCTTTGATATCTGTTTGCTTTATTTTATGGACCATGAGATTTTGAGTTATCAAACAAGTTGTTTTTCTGCCCATGCATGAATATCTCAAATACAATGAATTACTGTAGACATTCAAAAAAAAAAAAAAAAGGGAAGGGAAACTGCAACTCAGTTATGCTCAATTCTACATTCAGTATGCCTCAGCTCTGCTCCCTACTTCACACATTTCAACTCAACTGAACTCCCTATTTCAAACATTTCAATCCACAAACACTCCAACAAAGAAATACTCAAAAATATTCAGGGACTGGAATGACAGGATGAGATGTTTGTTTGTGTAAATATAGCAACTCTCTAGTGTGTTTCCTAGGTTCAGAAAACACTTTTTCACTTGGAATCCACTTCAGAGAGGCCATGGTATTTCATTTCCTGGTTCTTTAGTCCATCAATTTAACTTCCAACTGCATTCAGGTTAACAACATGCTATCCCAAGCAAACAGGATGAATGTCTTTATGAATATCATAAAAGAATTTCATTGGCAATTGCAAAAGGGCTGAATGATTGAAGAGCAAGTTAAAAAATTGAGTAAATATACTTGAAGGTCCCTGTCTCTAGTCTCTCCTCCCTAACCTAATATTCAGATAGCCAATTACCTAAAAGACAATTGGTATTTCATTTGAAAAAGTTGACCAGTATTCTGAATATTCAGTATATAGATATTTGGAAGTTATCCAAATAATTAATTAAAAGGCTTAAAAAACTTTTATTCTAGATATTTGTCTTTATATGAAAAATTAAAAGACAATAAATCAGTTGGTGATAATTGCTAAATCTATGGCAGTGTTGCAAAACAATTACTGCTTTTTTGAAAATGACTCTAAATGCATTTATTTATGACTATGAGCTTGTAGCAGTGAATGAAATCAATGCATTTCATTTCCTGTTCTGTGTTATATTTATTTTTTCTTTCATTTAAAATTTTGATAATTTTTCAGAATATTTGTGATAACCTTAAATTAAAATCCATAGACAATAGGAATTAGCACACAGGATAAATATGTACAGAAGAGCCTAGCATGGATTCCATTATTAATTAACTCTAAACTAATTATTAATTAGTTCTGGGAGCTAGAGCAAAAATGGAAATATGAGAATTTATAAAGCTTTATTTATTCAGAAAGGAAAACAAAAACCAAGCATGAATTAATCTTGGAAATAACTCATTTCTGACACTAAATTCTAGGGTAAATTTATTACATCGGTTCTTATATCTAAGACTTGTGCAACATAACAGATAATCTATGCTTCGTAAGGAATGTACAGAAACTCAGTGTGTGACAGTTTTACAGTTGTTACTAAATAAAAAGTCATTAAAATATTACATCATAACTCAATGAAGTAATTTCTCTATGTGGTTACACTAATTGAGGCTGCCAGTGTTTTTAATGTAACTGAATATAGGCAAGGCCAGAGTCTGCCACCTCGAGGATAACAGCCTTTGTTGAATTAGACTTTTTTGGGTAGAATGTCTGCTGAGACCTAGTAACACTGACTACCTTGAGAAAGTGGGAGAAGATTGGCGGAGAAGAGCTCAAAGTTAACATGAATTCCAATGTTTAATTCATCTATGTTTTCTTGCTCTAGTACTTTGGAAGTGTTGCTGAAATTATCAAGAATCATCAACATAGCCCTCTGGTTCTTATCGACAGTCAGAATAATACAAAAGACTCGACGAGACTGAAATATGCAGTTAAAGTTTCATAGATTTTTTTGAAAAAGGTAATCATCATTGCTTCAGACATTTTCCTTATTTCTACTTTTGAGAAAAAGTCCCCAAACTTCATATTTTGGATTCTGAATCATCCAATAATAAGATAGAAGATGGAAGCAGCTCCTGAAGTGGTCATCCATTTCTTTATAAGAAGCTCACACGGACTGGTTCTATTCCCTGACCTGATGAACTGTGAATATTTGGTGAGGTTGAGTTATCATACTACTAATATTCTCCAAATAAACGTCTTTATTTAAAAGATATAGGTGTAAAGTCTTTTTAGTCATGTAAGAAAATAACACTCTATTTTCAAAATACGAAAATAATACTCTTGGATTTAAAACAAAGCTGCTGGAAATTTGGGCCACCACAATGGTCACTGGTACACTAACGTAATGTCTACTGCCAATGCTTGACAATCATGTCTTGGTTGAAATTGTAATGTGTAGAAGATAAACTATAGACAATGTACAATACTTATAAGTACAGATTAAGGGGAAGTCTATTTTGTGAGTGGGAAACTGCAGCTAAGCCATGGGAGATGTATATACCCAGCCATGGGAGATGTATATAGATATGAACTTTCTAGAAGTTCTTGTCTACAATTATGTTATTAGCTTTGGTTATTAAAAATTATACCCTCTTTGATCTGCATGTCTATTAAATGGGCCCTAAGCTTGATATGAGGTTCAAAGGGGGATGAGAGCAAAACTAGGGAAACACCCCACAGAACAAGAGCAGAAAAGCAGACATTGATGGACATTGATGAACAGAATGAAAGAGATACCATTATGAACAGTCATATCCAATGTCTTAGATCATCCCAGAAATGTAACATACTTTGTCATATCAAAGCTTCTCATTCTGTGTACTTTAAACAGGAACTTAAATGATAAAGCAGCTAATTAAGATAAATCTAATAATTAAGTGAGAAATAACTTGATCACTGAATAAGATAGTGAAATCTGAAAAGATTTTGAAAGGCTAGAAGGCAATATTTCAGAGTAACACAGAGACCCACTTGTAAAGATAATTGTATTTCTACCCTCTAGAACTGAGAGACAATGAATTTCTGGGTTGGGGTTTTTTTAAGTCATTCAATGTATAATACTTTGTTAGGGCAGCCCTAGGAAACTAGTACAATCTATATACATTTTTGACAGTGAAATCAAATATAAATGGGTTTTGAAAATTTTGTATGGAAAGGTTCATTTTTCCTTTTAAAACTACATGATTCAGTGGGTTTTACTATATCGAGAGTTGTGCAACCATTACCACAATCTGTTTAGAACAATCTCACCTCAAAAAGAAATTTCATACCCATAAGCAGACACTATTCTCCATCAATCCCCATCATGGTTAACTTCTAATCTATTGTGTCTTTATAAACTTGCATACTTATGACATTTCATATGAATGGAATCATACAATATGTGGTCTTATGTGACAGCTTTCATGTAGTGCATTTTCAAGGTTCATCCACTACCAATACTCCATTTCTCTTTATCTCTAATATAATACAGATATACCACATTTTTTTCATTCGTTGATGGACATTTGAGTTGTTTCCACTTTTTGGCTATTATGGATAATACTACTCTAAACACTTATGTACAAATTTTTAGGTGAATATGTTTTCTTTCTTTTGGGTATATATCTAGAAATGGAATTGCTGTGTCATATGGTAACCATGTTTAACAGTTTCAGGAATGCCCAACTATTTGCCAAAGCACCACTTTACATTCTGACCAACAATTTATGAGTTTCGGTTTTGCCCCATACTCATCAGCACTTGTTATTGTCTGTCTTTTTGATTATATCCATTTTAAAGGGTGTGAATTACTATCTCATTGTGGTTTTGATTTGCATTTCCCTAATAACTAATGATGTTAAGCATATTCTCATGTGATTATTAGTTATTTGTATATCTTCTTTGAGGAAGTATCTATTCAAATCCTTTGACCATTTTCTAATGTAATGGTCTTTTTATTATTGAATTATAATCATTTTAATATATTTTGGGTACAATTCCCATATTAGATATACGACTTGAAAATACTTCTTCCCTTCTGTGGGTTGTCTTTTCACTTTCTTGTGTTCTTTGAAACCCAATTTTTTTCATTTTAATTAATTCTAATTTCCAAAAAAAAAACCCTACTTTTTCTTGATTTCTGTGCTCTTCGTGTCTTATTTAAGAAACTGTTTTCTAACCCAAGATCATAGAGATTTACACCTACATTTCTTTTATAGTTTTATCTCTAACATATAGATCTTTGATCCATTTTGAATTAACTTGTATGTACAATGTGAGGTAGCATACAAATGCATTCTTTTGCACATGGATATCCAGTTGTTCCAGCAATATTTGTTAAAAGACTATTCTTTCCATATTGAAATGGCTTGGCATTCTCGTCAAGAGTCAATTGACCATAAATGTATGGGTTTATTTCTGGACTCTCAATGCTATTCCATTGATCTACATGTCTATTATGTCAATACTCAAATGTCTTGATTACAGTAGCTTTGTACAACTTTTCTATTCAAAATTGTTTTAGCTATTGGTTATTCTGAATCCCCTGCATTTCCATATGAATTTTTACAATCAGTTTGTCAATTTTTTCAAAGGCAGCTGGAATTCTGGGAGGTATTGTGTTGAAATTGTGGTCAATTTGGGAAGTCTTTGAATCTTAACAATATTAAGTCTTCTGATCCATGAACATGGGATGTCTCTACATTTATTTAGGTCTTAATTTTTTTCAACAATGATTTGTAGTTTCAGTGTAAAAGTCTTGCATTTCTTTTGTCAAATTTATTTTTAGTCCTTTAGATGACACTCTAAATGGGATCTTTTTTTCTCTCAATTTAGGATTGTTCATTGCTAAAATCTAAAATCAAGTAGAACTGTTTTTCTACTGATATTGTATTCTGCACCCTTACTGATCTCATGTATTGATTATAAAAAATTTTTAGAGGATTCCTTAGGATTTTCCATATACATGATCATGTCATTTAAAATTAGATATTTTTAATTCTTCCTTTCCTATCTGGATGTTTTTTCTTTTATTTGCCTAATTGCCCCCACTAGAATGACTAGTATGTTTAATGGAAGCAGTGAGAGTGGACATCCTTTCTTGTTCCTGATCTTAAGGGGAAGGTTTTTCAGTCTTTCACCTTTAAATTTGATGTTAGCAGTAGCCCTGAAGATAAAAGTCCCATTCCTGGCAATAGATAGAACAGACCTCAATCACAAAGAATTGTAATCATTTGTTTTGACTAGTCTGGTGGCTTCCTGGAAGACTGGCTTTTGTCTGACTGAAGTTTGCCTGGAGCTAAAGCTGCTACCAAGGGGCAATGTTGAAACATTAACAAGCAAATGTTTTGGTTACTGCTGCCTGAGGTAGCATAACATTTGAGGCAAGCGACAGACTGACCAAACCTAGGGAGGACAGGCTGGGGAATGAATGATGTCCATAAGGGCTTTGTAAAGTTACAACATACTCCTGGGAATCTAAAACACCACATGCACAGTCAGGGCAGTGTGCGCACTAAGGAAAGCCCTGAGAAGGCCCCACGCTGTCATCTCTGACTGACCTGGAGGCTTTGCCAAAGTAGAAAGTGGAGGCTGAAGCACAGTTGTAAACTGCCTGGCTGAATATTGGAGGCGCACCACAAAAACACACACAGTCCCTGGCAAATACTGGGAAATTTTTTCATTCTGGGTGTTTAAGGAAATGTCTGTCCAAGATACTTTCATGGCCACACATGACAAAGAATACAGACTCTACAAAATAAGTTCAGAAAAGTTACTAGACAAACTACAACAAGCAGCAACAACAAACCCTGGGATGCAAGAGGGGATGGAGAAGCTGATTTTCAGAGTTACCACATTATAACATTTTCTTAAATGTTCTGTTTTCAACAAAAAATTACAAGGCATGCAAAGAAAGAGAATAGTACGGCTCATACACAGGGGGAAAAGCAATCAATGGAAATCCTGAGAAAGACCAGGCATTGGATTTTCTAAGCAAAGACTTTAATGAAACCATGGTTAAAGAATGAAAGGAAAGTATGTCTCAACCAAATAAAGAATATAAATAGATATAAGTAGTGAAAAGAACATTTAATTTTAGATCTTTCAATTATAGAGTTGAAAAGTATAATAACAGAAATGAAAATTTCACTTAAAGGGCTCAGCAACAGATTTGAGCAAGCAGAAGAGAGAATCTATAAACTTAAAGATAGATCAATTGACACTGTCCAGTTTGAGGAACAGAAAAAAAAAAAAAGAAAAATGAACAGAGCTTAAGAGAATAGAGCCAACAAGCATAACAGCATATACATAATGTGAGTCTCGGGGAGAGAAGAAAAAGAAAGCATTAAAAATATTTGAAGAAAACTTCTTAATTCTGATGAAAAATATTAACCTACAAATCCATGAAACTCCAGGAACTCCAAGTTCTCAAAGATATGTACACCCAGACATATTATAATCAAACTAAAAAAAAAAAAAAGAAGAAGAAGAATCTTGAAAGCAGCAAGAGAGAAGTGACTCATCACATACAAGGGGTCCTCAATAAAATTAACAGCTGACTTCTCTGCCAAAACCATGGAGGCCAGAAGCAGTGAGGATATAGTCAAGATGCTGAATGGAAAAAACTGCCAACCAATTTTATAGTCAGCAAAACTACGCTTCAAAAAGGAAGAAAAAAATTAAGACATTCCCAGATAAACATTTCTAGCAGACCTGTCCTACAAAGAAACACCAAAGGAAGCCCTTTAGGCTGAAAGGACACTAGATGGTAACTCAAACCCCCACAAAGACAGAACTGATAATGATAATTTTATAAAAGACAGTAAATGTATTTTTTATTTATAACTTTTTCCCCCTCAACTTAAAAAGTCAAATGCATAAAGCAATAATTGATGGGCACCTACCTTATGATATAATTTGTGATAATAACAGCATGAGGGGAGGAATGAAGTTGTGTAGAGCAAAGTTTTTATTATTGAAATTATTAAACTAGATGAAACAGATCACCTCAATCTCTTCTAATAAAAATTGTTTTAAATTGTCTATTTCTTATTTTTTCATTTGTAATTTTGGTGTCATATCTAAGAAAACTGCATAAACAAAGGTCACAATACTTCCATGAGTTTTATAGTTTTGCTTACATTTTGATTCATGATCCATTTTGAGGTGACTGTTGTGCATGTAGTGTGAGGAAGACTTTTTTTTCACTTTTTTTTTTCCATCTGTGCTTCAGATTTGGTAATCTCTCTCCATCTATCTTCAGGTTTCCTGATTCTTCTGCCAGTTCAAATGTACTGTTGAGCCTCCCTAGCAAAAGTTCCACTTTGGTTATTGAAATTTTCAACTCTGGAATTTTCATTCAGTTCTTTTATTTCCTATCTTTTTATTTTCATTTGATGTGTCACTGTCAGCATACTTTCTTCTAATTCTTTAAACTTGGTTTCCTTTAGGTCTTTGAACATATTTACAATTGCTGCATAACACTTGTCCTATATCTGGTATCCCTCAGAGGAAGTTTCTATTGCTTGCTTTTGCCCACGTCACACTTTTCTGTTTCTTTGAACATCTCATAATTTTGTGTTGAAAACAGGACATTTTAGGTAACATATTGTAGGATTTCTCCATGGTGGTTCTCCTGACCACTCTGGGCTAATTTTTATTTAGTGACTCGTCTGGACTAATTCATGAAGTCTGTGCCTCTGATGTTACTGCTCAACTTGTTTCTCCCTCATTTTTAAGACTGACTTCCTAGGGGTTGCTTCTGAGTCAGCATCATTTAATGACTAGCTACTAATTAACAAGAGGTTGTCTTTAAGCCCCCTGAATTATGGATATTTACACCCTTCACCACTGTGTGGGGCTTGGCGTTTTTCACTATTTAGGGAGTTTCCAAGTTTTGCCCTACATTCTGTCAGGGACTTGTAACTCAGACATTTCCCCTCTCACTGCCCCTATGCGGCTATAGCCTTGAACCTACACACATTATTTCTGATCACGAGGGATGTCTGTAGTTTTACCCTCTCTCTTGGTCTCTCCCCCTGATCTTGTCTTTAAGCTTTCTGGCTGACATCTATTGGTATCACCAGCAGCTGTTAGCCTCTATTTATTGGTAGCTGATTGTCCTATAGTTTTCAACAATATTCAGGGGCACAAACTGCTCCAGTCTGTTCTAGGTAAAGTTAGGTCCCTGGTGATGGCAAGTGTGCTGTCAAGTCTTTGAAGCTCACTCAAACCTTCCCCTGAACAACCCCTTTGCCTTTGTGCTATGGAGCATGGGGGGGGGGGGTGCAGTGGAGTATGGGAAACCAGCTTTGTTGAATGTCTCCCAGATCCTCCCTGCAGAGCAGCTGTGTTAGGGGTTAGAGGAGAATCTTCTATCACCTCCCAGTATGGATCTTCTATAGCCCAAAATCAGGGAGGATGGAATCTGCTAATGTTCGCCAGCTGCAGAATGTACACAGAATAGCTCTTCTGTCCCCAGAAAGCTGGGACAGATGTAAGCTACCATTTGGACGCCAAGCCCACCAGAGCAGGTCTCTTGCAACACGGTCTTGTGGGAAAGGGGACTTGCACTGTCAGAGTAGCTGTCCTGCCCTGATTCTCTTATACTGCAGGATTTGGGAGGCATACAATGGGTGCCACTAATCAGCAGCCATCTTCCACTTGATGTAAGCCTTCTGTGGAATACCTGTGTGGGAAATGGGATCTACCAAATAGAGATATATTTAATCTTACACCCAAACTGTGTATCTCCCAGTTAGGTTTTGTGGTGTTTCCTTTGGCAGCTTCACATAACTTTTAAAGTTATTATTTTGTGGCTCTTACTATAAATGGGTTTTCTTTTTATTATTTGCCAACTGATTACTATTAAGTGTTCAGGAAAGCTAATTTTCACTGTACTCTGGATTTTCAAAATATTGAAATCAAGTTATTTGCAAATAGTATTTTGATCTCTATCCAAGTTTTCCATTTTGTTTTCCTATCTTTTTACATTAGTAATAACTTATGAAGTAATTGATGACAGCAGCAGGCACCTTAACTGAAAGAAGCAATTTCAGTCACAACCCTGAACATTACCTTCACTTTTGGTTAAAGGACTCTAAAGTATTAAGGAAGTATTCTTCTAACATATTAAAAATGACATTACTAGGAATGAGTATTTTTTTGGTAAGTACATTCTTAACATTGACTAAAATCACTATTTTTGAAATTGATTTACCTAACATTAACATTCTTTCTACACTACTCAAACATTTACATTATCACAATAATGGTATGTACTTTTTAAAGAAAGAAGATTTTTAAATTTGGGGCACTTATTAACAGAAGCTCAAAAGACAGAACTAAAAAATAATAATTCAAAGAAGACTTTGTCAAACATCTCTTCCAAGATATTGACTACTTCTCAATTATCCAATTAAGAGCATACTTAAATCAATGAACACCAAAATCAACCAAACTGATCCTATTTTAACTCTGCATTATAGGAACATTTTTCTGCTACTGCTACATTCTCAAGTAGCAACAAATAATGTCCTGAAAATTCCACCAGCAAGTTTCACTAGATAATATCCTCAATGGAGTCAAGGCACTTGGCTGAAAACAAGAATCCTCACAAATTGCTATGCAATTAAAATGGGACATATCCCAAGTTAAATAACCAGATGCCAACGGTGGAAGAAAAAAAAATCAGTAAAATTAGCTGTATGGAATTAATATTGTCTTCACCTCACCTCCATTCTCCCCCAACCCAAGAACTTTTGTTACTTTTCTTAACAGCTATTTCAAATCACTTAAAGAACTAGTACCTATTTCTCATCTAACCTGGACAGAAATTCCCACAGTACCTGTTTCATTTTTAATCCCTCCATAAGATGCATTACCCTTTGCACACAAAAGACCCATCTATTTTACCCACTAATCCTTTTCATCACACTTACATTCTTTTCACTTCTAAATACATCTACACTGGCAACTTATATGCATATTTTAGTTTTCATACTTTGTTTTATACAGCTGGTACACATCACAAAAAAGACTATATCAAACTTGTTTTTAATTTAAAAAATCCCATTCCAAGAGCAGACCTTTGAGAGAACTAAGCCAAGGGTTAGTAAACAATATGGTGGGCCAAATTCAGCCCAATGGCTCATTTCTTTAAATGAAGTTTTAGTAAAACATAGGCATACTCATTATGTACTGTCTAGGGCTGCTTCTGCATTGTGATAGAATTAAGAAGTTACGACAGAGACTAAATGGCCTAGGAAGCCTAAGTTATTTACTAACTTAACCTTTACTGATAAACTTTGCTCATCCCTTAACAAAATCGCAATTTTTCATTAAAATATACATATGTATCACACTTCAATCTACTGAGTGCTTAGTAAGAAAGGTAAACTTTTTAAAAATTAAACTGTTTTTTTAATTGAAAGCCAAATAGAGAGGCCCATTTCCAATGGAGATGGACAAATAGGAAAAAAATGAAACACATTCCTAAGAAGTTGGATTGCAAAAATAAAACTCTTCCAGTTGTAGTAACAACCTCAAACTACTGAATATTCATATTTTAAAGAACCACTTTAGTTCAGTTTCAGCCAGAAGAAAAAAAAAAGGATGGAGGGTTTTGGTTCTGGATTTTTCACTCTGGCAATAAAGAGGCTCCAAGTAGGTCTGCCTTCTTTAGAATAACCTAACTAATCAGAAAATGTACTAACCAGAGTACCTGGGGCATGAATCTTTTTAAAATGGCTTTTAAAACTTTAAGGCAAAAAGTATGTATCATAACATTAAATGCATTTTTACTGGTATAGCTATTCTGAAATCTATTTTTATAACGCTGCAAACATTGGCAAGATTGTTGCTTCTCTCTCTCCATTCACGGAAGGCAAGGAATTATAAATCTACCCGTAATAGCAGAGCCCCTCAATTTTACTGCTCTCAGGGTACTGAAGAGCATTAGCCTCTCTCTGACTTTCCTTATCAGCATAACTACAATAACTTCATGATAAGTGTTACCCTTCTCAAACAAAATTTCAAAATTTCACCTATGATTTTGGGGGTAAAAATCCACACTTTATTTTACATAGTTCCCTAGCATTTAAAGAAAAAACGTCTTTGAAATATAAATATTTCCCATTAGAATAAAATTCCCATTTGATTTTAGTACAGTAAAAAAATTATTGTGTAAACACAAATTAAGATAAATTTAATTGAAGAAAATGTTCATTACAGAAATTAACATTGCTTACCATTCTTTAAACACCATATACATTATTAATATATACTGTATATTTCCAATCAACTCCATTCTTAGGCTCAATTTAAGAAACACAATTGTAACAGGTTTTATACAAAAAATACTTCACTAGGAAAGTAGACAAACTGCACAAAAAAAGTACATGTATAATGTGCATAGCAAGATAGCTTGAAGCATCTATGTATGGCTTTCTTTAAAATAAAACTTTTGGGGGAATGGGCCCATTTGGGACCTACTGTTACAGTTGACATATGTAAACTGTTTCACATCTTTTAGGCACTTGCTAACAATAGTGTTCAATCCCTGAAAAATGAATTTACCCAAAAAAAAAAAAATTCTACATCTAAAATAAAAACCAAGAAAATAACATGGGTAAAGTCTTACATAGTCCTTTTAAATTAAACAACCAGTTTTATTAGTGCATGCACAGAACTAAACTGAAAGAAAATAAACCTTTTATGTCAAAAATCTTCTGTGCAAAATTTACATAACTGAAAGATACAAAAATATGTACAGGTTTAAATTCTTTCTTATATACAGAAAAGAAGCCCTGAAGTTTTCAATCAATGAAAATGTTTAACACTTGTAGTAACAATATAACAAAAATTATACAGTAATTTGTAATACAACAACTCCATTATCCAATAATCCAACAAAATTTGATCCAAACTTACACGGTGGAGTTTCAGTCGATGATTCTGTTGTCATGAAAATATCCATTTTAAAACTCTACCTGCTGGGTATATCCCCTAGGAATCTGTCCTGAAGTTTCATGCCCTGCCACTGAGTCCACTATTAATGCTTCTTCATTTTCAACTGCCAACACTCGGTAAAACAATCTGCTTTGGGTTGTCAGTGAGACTAAAAAGGTGCTTACAAAAATGGTTTGTCCCAGTGTGTACATGTTCAGACACCTAACAGTAATTAAACAGTAAAAATCTGATTTGCTTTGCTAATCTTGCTTCAAAATATTGTTCCTGTAGAGTGATTCTTAATTTTCAAGAAAAGCCATTCCCTTGGAAGTGCTTCTATGTTCCACTTTTTAAATGGATGGAAACCAAGATAAAAATTGGCCATTTGGTTTATGGGGGACAAACAATTTAAATCAAATAAGCATAGTTCTGTGCAAGAGAATCACTGAAGATTATCACCAAATTCAGAAAAATGAGTTCAAGTTCTTTAATCAGACTTTAAACTGGACCAAGAGAGTTTAATTCTTCTTTTGAGGCCGCCCGTCTACTGCAATGCTTGACAAAGCCATTTAGAAAAAGAAAATCACCTTGGGAAGGTATTCCAATTCCTGATATGGGACACAGCGTAAGAGAAAAAAGATTTGCTTATGAAAAACTCTTTTCAAGCATCATGAGGTGTAACTGTAGTTAGTTAAATGTACTCTCAGAGGAGCCTAATACCCTTCAAAAGAACTACATTTAGCAGATGTAAAGTTAAGTTCTTTACTCAAGCTCTTAGTGTATCTTCACAAATGAGGAGAAACTCCTCCAGCTCCGTGGTGAAAGAGCTCCCCGTCTTCAAAGGAGCTACACTTATCAGATTCGTAAGGCTGGTGGAAGAAGAGAGGGAATGGAGCTGTCAGCCGTTACCCTCTACCAAGAGTCACTATATAACTAAATTGGGAAAACTGTTTTATTGAAATGTTCTTTAGCCCTAACTTCCCAAGGACACATTTTTAAAAATTAAATCAAGGTACATCTGTGCTGCAATTAGTTTCTTGCAAAACTTGTGTGTGCAGTGATAGCATTTTCAAATATCACACATAAGCTTTTTTAGTCTCCCATGGAAATACAGCCACTTTTCAGATGCTCAATTTTAGGTACTATATTGAAGTAGAAAATGTCTGCCTTAAGGTAATTCACACCATGTTTTCTTCTAAGATAATTTTACTTTTCTTTTCCTTGGTAACTACAGTAAATTATTCTAACATATTCCAATCACGAGTGGCTTCCATTAAATGTCTCTGCCCATGACCAGCCCAAGCATCCTGATTGTCAAATACTCTACCACAAAACCAACAGTTAAATTTAGCTTTCAGAACATTTTCAGAGGTAGTTTTCACAATCTGATAATTGTTTTTGCTTGTCTTTTTGAGGGTTAATTTTAGCACAAATCTTTCTTTCACAGAACTAACAGGTTTCAATGTTTTATGCCTTTTGGAAAACTCTTCATAAACTGTTTTTGAGGCGTTATCACAAACTGGCTTCAGTAAAGCACTGATAGTTCTTTTTGACAATGAAACCTTAAGTACACGTCCATTAAATTTAGCGATAGTTTTCATTACACTTACTACTTCTGGTGCATCTGCATCAGGATGATTCAAAACTACAACTGGCTGGTTTCTCCTAGGACATTTCACAAGCTGTTTGGAACTAAAGGGGAAAAGCCGCAAAGTTCTGACTGAATCTTTGGAAAGCCTTGGTGTGCTAAATCCAAAGGATTCACGGGCATCTTCAGGTTTAGACTTTTCTTTACACTTTCTATGTAATGTTGCTTTTTTTCTTGGAGGTTCTTCGTAACTATCCCTACACTTTCGTTTACAGTTTCTGTTTCTAGATACAAAGGCAGTGTCAGAATCTTTACTTCTTACATGAGTTTTTATTCTTGAAAATTTTTTTTTTGAAGTCTTTTTTCTATTGAAGTTTTTCTCAATTGTACAATTTGTTTTACACCTTAATACCCTGGTGTCTGAACGGTCAGTGAAACACACAGGTTCCTCAGAAGGTTCTGGGCATGTTGCAGTAGAAGTTATCACAATTTCATTTGCTGGCATCATATCATCTAGTAAGAAGGGTAAGGCATCTCTAGAAGATTCTGGCTCTCTCTGCTCTCCTCCTGTAGTCTGGTTAGATGGTACCCTGTCTTTCTGCAATGAGGATGCAGAGGTGCTTACAGACAGATTGTTAGCAGCAGTCACATTTAAAACAGGGTTAAAAATTTTCAGCAATATTTTTTGTGGTGTTCCTTCAGGTTTCTTTGGCTGTATGTTTTGATAATACGTACTATTTTGGACTATTTTAGGCTTAAGCAGCTCAGTCTTATTTGGCATCACACACTTTAAAAAAACAGCTTGTTTGCCATCAGGCAAGAGGGTATAAAGAGGTGGTTTTGGAAAAATCTCATTCTGCTGTTTTGCTGAGTCCAAGATATTCAACTTAGTGCCCTGATGTTCAGACACTGTATTAGGAATAGGAACAGCTTTCACTGAAGAATTTGCTGATGTTTTGATAATATAAGGGCCTTTTAATGGTAAAGTGTTTTCTGAGCTACTTTTCATGCTCAAACAACTGCCAATGCTGGAACAAAGTGCAGGTGTCAAACAATTACTGTTTGGTTCTACCTTTAAAAAAGGTGTTCTGCAAGGCTCCTTAGCTGTTGTTCCACAAGCTTGAGCACTCTCAGTTTTGACAGTGGAAACACCTTCGAGTTTCCCATTATTAAATGTTAAAATCATCCCAGGTTTCTTGTTTAAAAGAAGAGAAGCAGGTACACCTTGTGTATTAACCAATGGAAGTGGTCTTCCTGAAACAACATGCAATCCAGGCTTGTTAGCAATGTGCAATGGTACAAAAAAGCCTTTTGGAGTCTGAACAAATATAGCCTTTTTTGGTTCTGAATTCAGAAGTGGGCTCTGCCTATATAAAGAACCTAAATTTTGTGTAGTGGCTCGTAGTTTATCTTTTACGAGCTGCTGTGTTATTATTGCATCTGACTGAGTCTTAAGTAATGTGCCAATACCTGAAATTCTAGGTGTCTTTTCTGAATCTCTCACATCCTGTGGTATTGACAGATTTTGTTTTTCTTTTCCACATTTTAAACTCAGATCATTTGCAGGCACATTAACCCCTGTACTACCACATGGAATTGGAAAGATGCCATGTACTCTGAAGTCTTTTGGAGATTCAACTATTTTGCCTTCTCCCTCAAGCTTCTGAAATGACTGGTCACAATGAAGTGGCAAGCCTTTATCTGGAGTGTTACTATTACTAGAGTCTTGTTTTACCTCAGATTTTGTTTTTAATCCATCCTGAAGTAACTGGTTTACCTCAGGTGGCAAAAATTCTGATGCTTGTTGACTCTGGAGAGAGAAAACAGATGTGATTCTAGGCATCATAGGTGACTCAACATTAGAAATGCCATCCCACTTCGATTTTTCAGTCATGCTCTCTAAATTTTGATTTTCATTAGTGTATAAGTTCTGTCCATCAATGTTTTGTCCTTTTTCTAAAACACACTGTTCTTCAATTTCAGCTTGCATTTTTAAAGTTCCATCTTTAGTATTTAAAAGGCTAATAGATGCTAACATGCTATCTGGATTTGAGCTCTCCTTCCTCACCAGTGATAAAACGGATTCACTTATTGGATGCTGAACAACTGTCTTGCTTGATGAAGGTTCTTTTTGAGGGTTTTCACATGTTCCTGTTCCTGAAAACCTACGACGTTTATAAGAATTATTTACTTTTGAGTAATTATGAAAGGGCAATGATCCTTGGTTGGAAGATTCAGCAGGTAACTCAGAGTTGACATAATTAATGCAATAGTTATGCATATCTCCACTGTTGTATGCATTTTGTTTGGTAGTAGAGTTGACTTTATCTGGACTTTTAATGGCAGCACCTGATATCTCAGGGTGACTATGAGTAATATAACTTCCCCATAGGTCAATATTATCTTTTGTTTCAACTTTTGTGGTCAAATTCACTGATGCTGAAACCAATTCTGATGCTGACAAAGACACGTTTTTTTCATCATCCATTGTTTGAAGCATATTACTCGTTTGAGATAGCAAAGCCATTTCTTTTTCTGACGTTACTTTCCCTGGAAGTATAGGAGGAGATGAACATGAAAATGGAGTAGCTGCTTTCATGTAAACGGTGTCACTTAATTCAGCTGTTACTCCTGCTAAAAATCCAGCAGTGTCCAAAGTCTGGGGCTGCAAACTGGCAGTACTGTCCTTTGCAGCATCTGACTGTAAGCCTGGTGAATATAAACTCTGTTTATTGGTAGGTAACAATTTTATTACAATATGTTGTTTTCCATCCACCATCTTAAAGCCCATAAAATCAGCGCTGTAGTTAGCAGGAATTGTTATTCTATTATTTTTCACCATTAACACCGTAGGTCCTTGTACAGCAGTCTTCAAGAAACCTAGAGTAGAATTTGACCCCTCTTCAGCTCTATTACAATGCCCAGTGGACAGAAGACTTGGCTTTTCTGACTCTGACTCTGCAGGTTTATCATTATTCTCACAGTGTGGTCTTTCATCCTTTTCTTCATTTAAATGCTCTTGAACAAGATGGCTCTGGTCTTCAGATTTAGCCGGTGTTTTGTTCACTTTTTTAAGCACTGGAGTGCTTTTTTCTATACTTCTGTCACTTCCATTGTTGATCTTCTTGCGTTTCCAGAATGTCTTCCTTGATGCATCTATTCTGTATCTTTTCAGAATCAGCTTAAGTCCTGCTGAAGTTTTTGCCATCCTCTTTTCATATTTGTCTTTTTCCAGTTTTTCTTTCGCATATAAGTGTTCCTTGTGCAAAGTTATAACATGTCTTACCAGGTGCTCTCTCCTAGTGGCACCATAGCTACAATATTGACAAGTGAAGGGAAATGTACCAGAATGAACATGAAGGTGCTTCTGAAGCTCTCCTTTGGTAAAACATACATGATGGCACTTACCACATTTATAATGTATTTCGTTATGTCTATGAATGTGCTGAACAAATGTGCCAACATCCTGGGTGGAGAATTTGCACTTTTCACATTGAAAACTACCATTTACACAATGCGTGGATGCAAAATGCTTTGTCAAGTCTAATAAAGTATATACACTCTCATTGTTACAAATGTCACATTTTACTAAAGTGCTTCTATGTGTCCATCTGTGTTGTTTAAATATCTGGAAGTCATTTGCTGAAAAACTGCACATTTCACAAGGATATGAAGGTAATTCACCACGGTGCCACATTTGAAAGTGTTTCTGCAAATCATTCGGACTATATCGAGTGCTATCTCGGCATTTTAAACAGTTGAAATTGAGTATTTTTGCAGACATTTTTAAACCCTCTTCTTCAACTCTCTCAGACTTATGGAGCAACATACACTCCTCTACACAGCTTACAGTCTTTACACTGACAGATTTTCTTGCAGTCTGTGGTTGACGCTGAAATAATTTTCTGTATTTGTCAACTTCATGTTTCAAAAAGACTTCATTTGGAATATTTATCTTCGGCAAATCAATTTTCACATTTTTTAGTTCATAATGAAAACTACTTTCTGAAATTTTTGGCCTAGGTACTGATCTGAAAGTATCCACTATCTCATTTTTCACATCATAATCTTTTCTTAAAGTAGTTTGTTTTTCATCAAAAAATAACGGTTTCTGTTCAGATGGCATGATTTTACCAAAAAAATCCCAACTTCTTTTTTCTCTAAAAACTGAAGTTACTTGTAATTTATACAGGAAACAATACTGTGCCGACACATCTTCAAAATACCAGAATTTTTCCCACATTAACTCACCTAAAATCAAACAAAGAATTGAATTTTCATAAGCATCAGTAAATTTCATATTTTAAAGTTCGATACAAAATAGGAATGCTGATCAAACACATACATAAAAGATATAAAGGACCTGTTAAGTATTTTAAGAACAGCTTACCAAGAAGTAATAGCTTGAAGTAGAAATAACACTAATCTGGAAGTCAAGAAATACAAGTTTTACTTCCGGCTCTGCTCTCTGACACTGGGCAAGCTTCAACTTCTCTGAACCTCAGTTTTGTCATCTAAAGAAAACCACAATTGGATAAGCACCCTTAAGCTCTAAGATTTTTATATTAAGTTGATATTACAATATTTAAGCAGGATTTTAAAAATCTTAATGAAAACCATAACAATTTAAGTTACAATTACACAAACGTCTCCAATTACACACATGAACTATTAACTTCCTCACCTCCTTAGCTGACCCTATGACTATTACCTTGTGAGACATTCAACAGGCTTCTCTCCAGATTTTCTATTTCCTTAGTGCTTCAGAGATAATTTATATTTAAAATAAGTTTCATTTATCTAACAACAACAACAACAGAAGACATTATCTGGTCTTTCAAGTTATCATTACTAACTGATAAAAAAAAGAAAAGAGAAAAAAGAAAAGAAAAAGAAATGAAAAGGAATAGCACATTTTGCTGGGATACTATTAAAGTCTACCTACTACCTTCTTGGTTCCCAACCATTTTGGCTATTTGGCTTTTTGTCCGTAGAACTCAGGCAGAAGGCAGCAAGGAAAGCTCCTGGCTTATGAGAATGCACCCATTACTATCTGCCTCCATTAATTTCAACACTTACTCATTTGTGTTACTCTAGACAAGTCTCAATCTCTGTCTTCGTTTCTTCATCTATAAAGTGAAAAAAAAAATTAGTACTTTCCTTACCTTTCACAGTGGTTATTGTAAAGATTAAATGAGAAAACATATGAACAGTATCCTGTAAAGTGCTCTATCAACTGTAGCTATTATTACTGTATGTGATCACCATGAAATGACCCATTATGAGTTAAAATGCAAAGGATTAAAAAATAGTAAAGTAATAAGATGTGAGTAATATATTGCTGAGATTGGAATCTGAGTACTGCAGGTTCAGTAAAATATCAAAATGTGTATTAGAAGAATTATATTTTCTTACTTTTGTGATCTTAAATATATATGTATGAATAACAGACAAAATTAGATAAGCTAAAGAAAATAAAGTATAAATCAAATTGAGCTTCATCTGTAATGTCTAGTCAAAGGTCTCAGCTTTAAATTTCAATTAATCTAGGAGTGCCTGGCTGGCTCAGTAGGTAGAACATGTGACTCTTGATCTTGGGTTTTGAGTTCTAGCCCCACGCTGGGCAAAGATTGCTTAAATAAATAAAAACTTAAAAAAAAAATAAATTTAATGAATCTAAGTAACTAGATACTCTACTGTGTCAGGAAGGGAATATAATTAAAAGCGAAATTACATATTAAGAGACTCTTTTTATCTCTTTCACACTCAGTAATTTTGGTTGGGTCTAAAAAACACACTCTTTAATAGTCTTTAAATATATATATGCTAAACTG
The DNA here is from genome assembly GCF_017311325.1 of Ursus maritimus. NCBI lineage: Eukaryota > Metazoa > Chordata > Mammalia > Carnivora > Ursidae > Ursus > Ursus maritimus. Next base: position 31,285,826 of record NW_024426885.1, read on the forward strand.
ATAATGAATTCATTAGCAGGGTACCAGTTTACTGAATTTTTTTTTAGTAGTTAGAAATCACAATTTCATTATTCAGTGCCACACATTGTGCTCTGACTCATATCATTTCCTCAGAGTTCATCTGCAAAGGGTGTTAGGACTCTCAGGAACTGCACAAAATATGGAATGCTTCACAAATTTGCATGTCATCCTTTGCACAGGGGCCATGCTAATCTTCTCTGTATTGTTCCAATTTTAGTATATGTGCTGCTGAAGCATGCACTGGTTTTACATAACTATGTCTAATTTAGTAAAATATTAAAATTTTTACTTAAAATGTTTTATTATATTATTCAAAGCAAAATGTAAATACTTTTTCTTCAAAAGTAAGAAAAACTAAATAACTGGCTAGAATAAAGCTCAATGACACCTGGTGGACATTCCATACCAACTGAGAAGATTCCCTACAGAGTTTCCCATTCTCAACAGTGACAACCATCATAATCACTGGTGGAAATTTCACCATACCAGAATCTGAGGGTGAGGTTCAAAGAGGTGAAACTTTTAAGCACACCTATAATGGTTCTCCATTTGTCTGAATACCATATTGTGGTCATTCTGGATTATCCATACTCAAGCCTTTCTATTATACATATAATCAAGAAACTATATCATGGGTTTTATTACAAAAGGGAAATTGCTTCTTGCAGTAATATTACATGAGTTCAAAAATATATGTGTAATGCTAAAAATAGATCGATAATATTTCTAAGTATCAATTCCATTTCAAAATACCTACACAATTTAAATTTTTTAAGATAACACATACCCCAGAGTCTGACAACCAGTGTAAAAATAGGAAATAACTCAATCAACTACACTTACTAATAAATGCCTACTATGAATGTCAGTCATTTTGCTGGGTGCTATGGAAAAATTAAAAAACATGGTCCCTACCCTAGTGCAGCTTACAATCTGAAGGAAGAGAGGCAGGACATTAATACACTGCTTATTCAGAGTTGGCCACTCAGCAACCTCACCCTTCCAGGACGTGAAGAATAGAAAATAATTAAGTAGGATGCATGGCAGCTAAAACAGATGTTACAAAGTTCACCCATTAAAGTGTATGTCTTTTCAACACAGGCAAAACAGTGTTAATAAAATGGACCTTATAAGAAATCCACTTAGCTTTTACTCAACCTTGCTAACTGCTAAATAATTAATATTGAACATCAGTGTTTTTTTCATTTAATGAATGGCATGTACAATACAGTATTGGGGAAGTTTGTATATCTTAGGTAGTTTGGGGTTTGTTATTCACCCTCAAATTTTAAATCTGGAGAATCTATTTTGTCTCCAACCATGTTCAACCTGTAGTATGTGCAAACAATCAATGATTGTAGCAAATTATACTAGGGTTGCCACCTATGCGCAAAAAAATGTGTTGGGTGTTGTGAATTTCTCAGATAACATGAAAGAAGGAAAAGAGAAATTTTACTCTAATTTTAACCTTCCAACTAGCTAATGCTCTTTTCACTATAGTTCAATCTTTACCCCACCAACAAGGATTACTGATTTTAAATCTCCCATTTAAACTACTGCCCTCTCTCTACATATTATTACCTCATAAGACTTAACCAACATCTCCTCAAGCCCTGAAAGAATACTATTCGCATAAAGTATGCCTAGCGCTTTCAAGTAACCTGGAGAAGTGCCTGCATCAACGTGGCAACTTAAGCCATCTGATTTTCTTCTTCCAACTGCCCAATGAAACACAAACCAAAAAATAAAGTCCTACAAAATGACTAGAAACAACATTCCATACACGAATTGCAAGGTGTGTGGTAAGAAACAGTTCAGAGAGAGGAGAGTGAAAACAAATGCTAACCCACTGCCAAGTACCACTTTTAAAGAGGAATTTGCCTAGGGGACATTCATTTAATAAGCATTTAATAAGCATCTCTTATGCCCTAAGTAAGAAAGTAAAGGACATAAATCTGCCCACTTCCTCCCTGAACATACCTTGAGATTCTAGAAAGTGAGGACTTGAGAAGAAGATCATGTGGTACCCTTTGGGGAGACAGAAAGCTTAGGCTGAGGTATGGGAAGGAAGAGAATGAATCCAGAGTTTTGAGCTGGGTCCAGGGGTCGAGTTGGGACTTGTTAGCACCAGCTGTTGGAAAAGAGATAAAGAGGAAATTATTTCTGAACAAAGATAAATCTTCCTATATCCATGCCTATCTTCTGTTTAACAGTTCTGTCCTTCATCCACGTAAGTAAATTATCTCTAAGCTGTCATGAAAAAATTACATTAACTTCCCCCCTTCCTTTTAACTAAAAAACTGAAAAAATTTTGGTTCATTCTTTAAGAATTCATCTCAACTACCAATGCCATCAAAAATTAAGTAGGCAGAAACATCACTAGCTGCAGCAGGTCAACAAAGAGAAAATAACCTGAACACTTAGAGAAACCTCTCCCCATTTCCCCATCCAGCAATGAAAAACAGTAACCATACAAAAGTTACTACTACCGGAAAAAGGAGAAAGCTTAGGGGGGAAAAATCAAGTAGTTATTGGCAATTTCAGTAAGACCTGAGATAATATACTAAAAAAAAGAAAACTAAGAACATACCACCATGAAAGAGAGAACATACCACCATGAAAGAGAGAACAAAGTAGATGGGAGAGAAATAATGATTTTGAAAACAAGAAAAAAATAACATTCGAGTTTGGGTTTTTCTCTTGAAGACGTGAATTTTCAAAATCAAAGGCTCCTCAAATGCCAGAAAAGATTATAAGTGAGAAGAGAATATAAGACTCAATGTTTACAACTTATCCAGTCAAATTTTTGAGTTTAAAAAATAAAAATGAAATGCTACAAAAAAAAGGTAGAGAGGGAGAATTACCTAAAAAGGTATTCGATTTTTCATCAGCAATGTCAACTTTAATCAGAAATCAATATTAATCAGACATTTTACTCACAATTCTAAATGCTAGAAGACAATGGAATGATATTTACAGAGTTCTGAGGAAAACAGATTAACTGAAGAATTAATTCTATACACAGGAAAAATCATATGTAAAGGAAAAACACAATTTTAGATGTACAAAGATTTAGAGACTATACTACATATGTACTCTTTCTGGAATAAAGTTTCAAGTAAATACTTTAACAAAATTAAATTTCAATCAGAAAAAAAAGACTTAAAAAAGGAAATAATGTGTTGTTACAGAAGAAACATCTGTCAACAATAAAATCTATGAAACAGAAATAAAAGTAAATATTTTGTTAATACAGTTAGGAAAAGCAGAAAAGATTGCAGAAGGAGAACACTTATAACACACTAGGTCCTTAAAAAAAAGCAAGAGGTCCTTAAAAAAAAGTAACAACAGGAAACAGGAGCTATGACAACAGTAACAAATTTCTGATGCTGGAAAGCAGATAAATTAGTAAATGACCCTGCAGACCCAAGAAAACTTAATCCCAGAGTGGGGAAGGCTAAGAACTAACCTATTTTACACTCTGAATCTTCGAAAGGCTTAGGAACTGGCAGTACCAAGTAACTATGCAGAAAGGAGGAGAAAGCTAAAACAAAAAGAAATTTGGAGAAAGCTGCTTGAGCTCTGGTTAGATGCTAAGATTCCCTTCCCCACTCTATCCGCTAGGTCACTGCCATTTCCCCACCACAGCGGATGCCTGCAGGTTTATTCTCTGCAGAAGAAAACAGACTCTCTTCAACAGGGGCTACCAGACACAGTTGAGAGTGGGTACTGTACATACCAAAAGCACGAGAATTAAATGACCGTATATGGAGGAGACACAAAGCCCACCCCAGGCCCCTTATTCCCCCTTCTACACTGGCTCCTACGCTAAAAGAGTGCTACTAAAAATATGGTCTGCTGACGGTCCATGAAACATTAGTCACCAGTCCATAACAAGTATGTACAGAAACTAAGAGTTAAGCATTTAAAAACTACTATAGCAACTTTACAGAGTTAAGTTTCTATCTGCTGAATCGAACAATAAAAATGTGGACTTTTATTTTGTATGCCTTCATTTTTAAAATTTCATTTTCTAGTAATAGAGGCACTATGATACCCTAATGATACAATCTTTATAAAGAACAGTTTGCTATATTTATTTATTTACATTTACTATAACATAATTCATTTTATGTTATAATTACATATATGATTATATATATAATATAGTATATATTTTATGATACACAAAATATAAATCTATACATGACCAGGAAGAAAGTATATAATTTCTGATTTACTTCTAGAAATGTATCCTAACGGTAATAATCAGGTTCACTGAAGCACTGCCTACAAAAATCACAAAATCAAAAATAACAAAATGTCCACCAATAAATAAATTATGGTATTTTCATTCAATGGAATATTATTCAATTTTAAAAACAATACTGTAAACCTACATTTATTAATAGGAAGATATCCAAGATACAGTCAATGAAAAAAACAGAAAACAAACAGTAGACACATGAGGAGTTAATTTGTTCAAATACTGATAGGTGTATAGAGAATAGATGGGATAAGCAAAACACATGGGCCCACACAACCTTCACAGTAAAAAGAGTATGCATATAAAAATGTTTATAGTGATTACTGGTTATCCTTAGGTTAGTGTTTCTTAAAATGTCCTTGGATCACTACGGCCTCCACACTAGCAAACTTCCTTATCACAGCACAAGCAAACAGCTTACATTTGGATGTAATGAAAATGACCTCTTTGCCTCTAGACCACACTGTTACAAAACTTTATCAAAAAATGGCATGAAGTCGTGAAAATTTTGAAATTCTCAAGCAAAGTAAGTGAATTCTGTGGTAAACCGAGTTTTTTCTGAACTTAAAATAGTAAAACTGATGCCAGCACAAAGTTGAGAAATATTGACACTAAAGGCAGAAATCAAAACAAAATAGGTATCATTCAACATCGCACTCCTAGCATCAGTACACAGGTACCCAATCACACCCATGCAGAAAAGACTGTACAACAGCCATAAAGTTATTGGCAAACACTATACTCTGAGAATAAAAAATTAAGCTATGTTACTCATATAAATTCATGCTACTGAGAGGTAATTTTTTTGCTTATTTAACAGTTAATTTGTGAGCCATGAGGTTACCTTAAAAAGTAAGTAAAGGAAGTTGGCAGCCCCAGAGTAAGTTATGAATGCACCGTTGTTATACAAATACAAAGCTGTATTTTATATAGAAAACAAATGGTATTCAACTAATATGCTTCCTGATCTTAGTACATTGTTACAAGAAAAAAAAATTTAAATAAGGTAAAAAGAAATTAAAACTTAAAAAAAAAGATAAATAGGAAAACTGTAACACTGATCTCAATTTGACTATTATTTTTGTATACAGGTATCCCCTGCTTTCTGAAAGTTTGCTTTTCAAAAGTTCGCATTATACCACTTCACTTACAAACCTACGTCAGTAAGTTTTTTGCTAACCAAAAGAAATCCAAAGAGGGCTTCTGTTTTCATAAAAAAAAGTGAAGAACAAAATCAGTGTTCAGCCTTTGTTTTGCAGCGATCTGTTATAGAGGGAGCACGCAGCCCAAGCAGTGAGAATGGCATCACCAAGCTCCTTCCCAGGAACTACAATTCACTATGTCAGCATCAAGAGGCCATAGCTTCAAACTGTGTCTGTGGGCATCTGTGCTTTATCTCAATTATTTTGTGCCTCCACCAGCAAGATGTGCCCCCTAAGATATCAGAAAAGCCTAAGACTAAGGTTATTTTTGGGGTCTGAGAACACTCAAAAATTTCCACATGAATTAGCGGTAACTGCTTCTTTGCTTTATACCATTTCAACTTACAAAAGGTTTCATAAGGATGCTCTATTTTCAGATAGTGGGGGAAACCTTTATACTACACAAAGAAACAAACAGCAAGGATAATGGTGAACTATTTTTATATCAGTTAAGCATATTATTCTTTAAAGAAGTACTGGTTTTCATCTGACAAAATTTTATTCAGAATTTTCCTTTTGGATGCTATCTTTAATAGTTTTAATCCTGGCATTATGGAGAATACATAAAATGAATTGGAATAATTTCCACCACTTCATCTCCTCCAAAATAGTTCACTTAATCATGAGAATTGCCTACTCCTTAAAATTACACAACTGTACCAAAAATACCATATGGGCCTGATACCTCTTTGGATTTTAGGCCTTACAAACCTTTGTGCAAGCTCTTCTATGGTTTCTGGGCTCTAAAGGGTTTCTACTGCTTGACTTATTTTCTGCAATTTACATTTTCCTTGAAAATAACCAATTTCCTTCACATTGTCTAAGTATACTTCCATAAACCTCAATTTTAACAACCTATCCTACAGAAATAAAAGCACAACATATGTAATAGTATCATTTAAATGTCCATGAGATGGAGAATTAAGTAAATTATGGAACAACCACCCACGTGAAAACATTATAAACAAAAAGGTTTATGTATTAGATTTCATTGTGAATTTTTTTTTTCATTTTAAAAAAAGGAAGTTACAGATGAAAGCATGTAATACATTTTTATATTAGGAGGAAAGATCCTCATTTTCATGTCAGGAGCAAGATACTACAGGGCTACGTTTGTATAAGCACAGACAAGTCTACAGTAAGATAAATCACCCAAACTACTGACAAAAAGTTAATTTTCTTAGGGAATGACAGCACAGCAGAGCAAAAAATAAACGTACCCAAACAGCAGGTAGAGAATCATCAACCCTTCTAAGTACTCTCGAGTGAAACCAAGAGGACACTGTTACTACCACAAGTCTTTACTGAGGCTTGAGTCTATTCCTGCCCTTTAATTCTAGGAAATCTTACATCCTTAAAATAATTCCTCCTTTTCAGCTTATCCTGACTTATAGTACTTTAAGCTAGTTCTATTACTTGTAACCAGACTCTTAAGACATTAAGCTGACAGATCAATGTTGACTGCATTTAATTCACAAAAAGGTAGGTTTTGTGATGATCCTTTAAAGAGGAGTAGACTTAAACTTGCAAAAATGGAGCAAAGGCTATCTAGACCAGAAAAACAGAGTAACACTGGAAGAAAAGCATTTTTCTCCCATGGCACTGTGGGATCTAGATCACACAGAAAATGTATAATGGAGAGGTTAAGTGAGAACAGACTACAGAGGACAGATTTGAACTTGAAATGAAAGGTAACCAGGAGCCATGGTGAGTTCATGAGCAGAGAGAAGTTATAAAAGCAGTATTTTAGAAATATTATTAGAATAGTACTAGAAAGCAAGATACATTAGAAACAGTAAAAATAGAAGTCAGAAAAGTAGAGGACTAACTGACAATCCAAATAAAAAGTGAGGAACCAGAGAACTGGCAATGTTAGCATAGGTTAGGAATCACACAGAGAAATTTTAAAAAGATGATTCCCAAAGTAAAATGCCAAGGATAAGAAACACCTGAATAGAGGAAAGTAAATCAAAAAACACCATTCCTAGAATTTTGTTTGCTTTCTGCAACAGATTAAAGAGCAAAGACATTCTACAGTCTTTAGCTTTACTGAAAGGATATAAAAAGAATCTACATGCTCTTTATAAACATTCCAGTTGCTTACGCATTAAAGAACTAAAAAACTCTGATTTTAGCTTCCCCTCATTTCTAACTCAGCATGTACCTCTGTAACCTAACTCGTCACATCACACAGAAAGGCTAATATAATTAGTCATTATTTTGTATAACAATTTCATTCCTTGAGTCATCGAATTTTTTTCTACAGAGATAACTGAATTCAAAACAGTATATGAATATATAACTAGAAATAAAACAAAAGAAGCATGCAGCAAGAAGAGCTTACTGAAAAAAACCCCAAGGTTCTGCCTAAAAGGGATCTAGAAGAAAATTACATAAAAACCTAAAACTTATTTTAAAAACAGAACCTTATAATGCCTTCAAAATAATAATCTTTTCATGACTTAAAACACAAATTCTGGGCTTACTTTTTTTGTAGCTGCTTTAGGTTTTTAAAAAGTTTACCTGTAGGGCTAATAACTATCGTATTTTAAATAAGTGAAAGAGTAAGTTTTGTAGAATATATAAAATAAAAGGCAGCTCCCTCCAAATTGTGGCCTAATAAGCAACTTAAACACAGAAAAGAGAAATGAAGAGTTAAATATGCTAAGGTAATTAAGATACAGAAAGATTCAAAATGCTAGTATACATGTGAGCCATGTACCACTCAGGTAGGTTGGTGATACTGGCTGGTATACAATTATGAAGGAGTCCAAAATCAAAAGTTAAAATACAGAAGCAGTTCCTGGTTCAGGTTCATCTTCTTTCTTATTACTGACATGACGACTACATACGTAATGTACAGTGCCCAATATCTAAGATGCTTTCCGCCCCCCTACCTACACACCTTTATTTATTTGTTCATCCTGTTCCTTTCACCAGGCTTGTCACCCCTTCTATCTTCTCAGTACTGGTCGAACTTCCTTTCTAATTCTATCTCCTATAGGGACATGAAACCTGCAATACACACTAATCTCTCCCTTCTCGGAATATCCATTTAAAGTACAGCCATTGCTCGCCACTTCATTACACTGCTTTATAGTTACATCATTTCATGTTTAAGTTTTACCTCCCAAGGTAATTCATAATCTTCTTAAAAACAAGTTCTATTTTATATTTTTCATTCATCCCTCACAAAAAACAAGATGATTGGTACACAGGGTCCTAACACACTCCTGACTCATTTCGTCTTTTATTTGCAACCCAAATATCTGACTTCCTGTGATTTTAGATTAAATTACTTTATAGCAAATGCTACAAATCATGTAAACTTTTTTCTGCAATGGAATTTTATTTAAAACACACACACACATATGCTCATGCTCAGAAATCACATTTTCAGAAAGTGGAAATTGGGAGAAAAATCAGAAGTAATCTACCCAAAGTGAAATAGAAACCACTGAATTTAGTATGGGAAGGAGAAAGATTATTTCATCTCTTGTTCTTTTGTTCTTTTGTCATTTTGCTGTGGCAGTGATGTAGATTAGGCAGATTTTACTTAAGATTTTGGAACACATGGTGTGGGAGGAAATTAAAAGATTTATGGCTACTTGGGGCACCTGGGTGGCTCAGTCGTTAAGCATCTGCCTTCAGCTCAGGGCGTGATACCAGGGTCCTGGGATCGAGCCCCACATCAGGCTCCTCCACTGGGAGCCTGCTTCTTCCTCTCCCATTCCCTCCTGCTTGTGTTCCCTCTCTCTCTCTGGCTGTCTCTGTCTGTGTCAAATAAATAAATAAAATATTTAAAAAAAAAGATTTATGGCTACTTGATTGGGACAACATGCATCAACATGCAACCCATTTACCCTCGGTTTCCCAAACTAATATAAACTATTCCATTTTTCTCTGGCTCTATAAAAAGCACTTGTCTATAACAGAAGCAAATTCTACTCCCCAGACTTCCCCACCTTAGCAATACTGCACCACAATCCATCCAGTTACTCATCCCAGAAATCAAGGACTCATTGTGCATCCTCTTTCCCCTGCTCCCACGCTAATCCATAAGCAAGACCTGTCAATTCTATCTCCAAAGTACATCCTGAATTCTTCTCTCCATCTCCACTGTCATCTCAGTCCACTGTCATCTATAACTTGGATTAAAATAACCTTCTAACTGGCATTCACGCTTCTCTCTTGCCCACCACATTCCTCTGAATCCATTCTCCACACAGGAGCAAACGTGATCTTAATATAAAATAGATCACAATGCTCCCTGCTTTAAAATCTGCAGTGGCTTCCCAAAGCACTTCAAATAAAGTTCAATCTCTGCCAAAGCTTACAAGGAGCAGTGACATCTGGTACTGTACCTCTTTCTTAAACTTCACCTCACACCACTCTCCTCATCTGTTAATATACTCCAGCAAGCTACCATAGATAGTCTCTCAGTTCCTCAAATACTCCTTCTTCCTTATCTCAGGCATTTGCACCTGCTGTTCCCTGCTTGAATTGTTCCTTTTCCTATTCTTCAAATGGCTAGATCTTTCTTATCTTTTAGGTCTCAGCTCAAATATCACCTCAGAAAGGCCTTCCTCAATCTATAAATCATTACTTCTCTAACAGAAAAAATTATTCTCTAGCTAAACCCCTGTATTTCTTTTTTGTAACACTTTGGCAATATTTTATGTATTTGCCAATTTATTTTCTGTCTCTACCAATGGAATAAAAGCTGCATAAGCATAAGGAACACATCTGTCATGTTTTTTGCTCTATCACCAGCATCTGGCATAGTGCTGGGCATGTAGCTAGCACGAATCTGTGCCAGTCTTCGTTCTAAACACTGAGAATACAGCGGTGACCAAAAAAACAAACCCCCCCACCCCGTGGACATAACACTCTGCTAGTTATTTACATGACAAAGTAAGTAAATTATTTAATATATTCAAACACCACAAGTGCTGCGGAGATAAATAAAACAGAGAAAAACAGGCAGAACTAGAGAGTTGCAATTTTAAATGTGAAGTCAGGTAGCCCTCATTTGAAAAAGTCTTATTTGAGTCAAGATTCTAAGAAGTGGAGGCAGAAAGCGTTCCAAGAAAAGAAATAGTAAGTGCTAACACCAAGTACAGAGCGCGCCTAACATGTTCAGAGACTAGAAAGAAGAACGTCAGTATGACTGAAACAAAAAACACCAGAGGGAAAGCAGCAGGAGATGAAGTTAAAGATGTAATGGAACCAAACAAGGCCTTGAGGGACACCAAAAGGACTTTGGTTTTACTATAAATGAGATGGGAAGCTACTGGAGCATTTGGGGTAGAGAAATAAGTTGAGTGATTTTTTAGAGGATCACTCTGGCTGCAATGTTAAGAACAGAGTATCTGGGAAGGAGGTAAAAGTGAGAGCCAGAAGACCAATTTGGAGATAATTACACTACAACTGCCAGGAGAGAGATGATGGCGACATGAGACAATGGTGGAGACATTGGTGGAGACAATGAGGCATCGTTAGACCATGGATATGTTGTGATGACAGAGCCAAAGAAGATGCTGATAGACTGTTTGGTCTGTAAAGAGAAAAGAGTATGTCAAGTGTTAACTCTAAAAGTCCTATCCTAAGCAACTGGAAGAAATGAATTGCTATTTATTAATATAGAAAGACTGTGTGGGGGGCGCCTGGGTGGCATACCAGTTAAGCGTCTGCCTTCGGCTCAGGGCGTGATCCCGGCGTTAGGGGATCGAGCCCCACATCAGGCTCCTCCGCTGGGAGCCTGCTTCTTTCTCTCCCACTCCCCCTGCTTGTGTTCCCTCTCTCGCTGGCTGTCTCTCTGTTAAATAAATAAATAAAATCTTAAAAAAAAAAAAAAAAGAAAAGAAAAGAAAGACTCTGTGGAAACAGTAAGTACAGAAAGTATATCAAGAGTTCAGTTTTAGCCATACAGAATTTGAGATATCTCAAATTGATATCCAAGGGGAAAATATGGATATGTAGCTGAATACAGAATACAGAGATCTAGGGGTAAAATAAAATTTTGGGAGTCACTGGTGTGTGTATATATTTATGCATACAGAACTGAATGAAATCACCAAGGAGTAAGTACACAAAGAGAAAAGTCCAAGGCCCAAGCCTTGAGATACTACAACATTTAGAGTAAAAAGAGGAGGAAAAAAACAGCTAAGCTAGTAAGAATGAAAGGAATGACCAGTGAGGTAAGTTAGGAGAGTGGTGTCCTGAAAGCAAAGAGTTTCCAGGATCAGGGATTGATCAACTCTCTCAAGCAAGATTAGGACTGAGAACTGACCACTGGACTTAATGTCAAGACCACTGGTAACACTGATCAGCCCCATAGAAGGGCTGACTAGCACGGATTTAAGAGGAAATGGGAAGAAGAGAAATGGAGATGTCGTACAGACAACTCTTCTAAGGAGTTTTAGTATAAAAGAACAAGAGAAGAACTGAAGTAGAGTTATTTTCTTGTTTTGTTTTTTTAAAACTGGGAGAAATTACAGCATTACTGCATGCTTACAAAAATCATCCAACAAAAATAGAAAAATTGATGATGAGGGAGAAAAAACAAAGAGATGCAGTAGCAATGTCCTTCACTGGGTGAGAAGGGGTGGGATCTAGTGAACAAGTCGAAGAGGTGAACTTAGAAAATAATAAAGATAACTGATCTATAGTTACTAGAGAGGAGGATAATGGGAAGGTGTGAGTAGGAGAAGCTGTGGAATAAAACGCCTCATTAAATCTATGATAAGTGGTCCACAGCCAACAGCCTGTGGGCCAAATGTAGCCTGCTGCCTTTTTTGTAAATTAAGTTTCATTAAAACATAGCCACATTCGTTCATTTACATACTGTTTATGGCTGCTATCATGTTACAACAGCAGCTGATAGGTGCAAAGAAACCATATTGCCCACAAAGCCTAAAATATATACTATCTGACCATTTACAGCAAAAGTTTGCCAACCCTGGTATATAGGAATGCTCAAAATGTTAATTCTCTTGAGTTGAAGATCAGCTAACTGGTTACTGAAGAAGGTTAAGTAAACAACAGCATTTAATGAAAGAATTAACCTATACATCATTCCTAGTATCTGAAGCTCAAAACAAATATTATGTGCGTAATCAAACATTAATTTCATTCCTTATCTTTCTCAGAATGTTTTTATATCTACTGCAACATTAGTTTTGAACTGGCTGTATCTCTAGAGGAAGGGTATGGTTTTGACACCGTTACTATGAGATCTCTCAACAAAGGGGGAAATAAGAAGAAACTAATTTTTTATATATGTATATAACATGTATAAAACAGAACAGCATTGCAGATTAATGACTTGTTTTTAAAAAAATTTCAAGGCAGAGGAATATAACAAGATCTTTTCCACAACTAAATTTCCATCACTTGATTACACTTATTTTGTATCTTAGCATCAGACGTGGCATCACACTAAAGAAATATAAACATTTAATTCAAAGAAATCCCCACCTTAGCATAAAATAAAATGTGTTTGGCTTTCCAAATGCCTCATACATGGATTTAAAATACTCAACCTTATATCTCACTTCCTCTCATTCCCCAAAATACAAATTGTTACAGTCAAACCAATCTCCTCCCCATCTTGGATCAGCCCTATTTTCAATTCCATCCTTTCCTCCATACTTTTTGCCTAACAAAACTGGACTAATAAGTTAAAATCCATTTGCAGTGGTACCTCCTTCAAGAAACCTGCCAGCCCTAATTTCCTTCCTATCAGAACTCAGACTTAAAATCCATACCACACAACTGCACATTCATTTATCTGCTGTTTGTATTGTTTCATATATGTTAATCTGGATTCCTTATCTAAACTACAAGCACTTTGAAGGCAAAGAATTCGTTTTATTCTTTCCTATTACTAAAATACTGAGCACAGCACTGATTATTCTCAACACATTCTTATCGATCAGTGTAACCTAAACATATAAAAATATGCTACATTAAAGGAAGTCCATCATCCACTCAGCTAGTAGGTATAATCCTTGACTATCCAGACAGTTGCACATACTTGTACATAGTAGACACTCAACAAATGTTTGTAGGTTGAATGAAGGACTGAATGTATATATGAATGATGAACAATGGGCATCTTTCATAAAGTGGAAGAAAAGGGCAAACTGTAGATGGATGTGATCAACTTGAAGCTATAGATACTAAATTCTTAAGGTACAAATATCCATCAGAACATTTTCTGCTGCAATCCAATTCAAACTCATTTGTATACAAAATTTTGACACATGGGACTGGGAAGGACACCACGGTAACTGACAGGATCAAAAGAAAACCATGGATATCTCTTACCTTGGTCCCTAGAACTGAAACTGGCATGCTATCTCCACCCATCTCCAATTTAAATATGGCTTCACTTTCTCCTGCTACAGATGGGGTTCTTATACATGTGGGAAAGAATGTCACTAACACCCTACCAGATTAGTAACTTTAAAGAAAAGGGAGCATGTTTCTCCTAGCATTCATATATCAATTTAAAAGGATTCTTGATTAACAAGATTCTGCTTGTTTAACAGGCAATCACTGTTGCAATAGGGATGACTAGGCTTGGGTTATAAGACTATATGATTGGTCTAACCACTCATAACAGGGGAGAGATGGCTCCCCAAACGAAGAGATATTGAGTTGACAAAATTAATATACAGCTGGCCCTTGAATAAGACAGCTTTGAACCATGAAGGTCCAATTACACATGGATTTTTCTGATACAGTACTGTAAATGTATTCTTCTCTTCCTTATGATTTTAATAATATTTCCTCTTCTCTAGCCTACTTTATTATCATTTGTTATCAAGAAACAACAATTGCTGGAGAGGATGTGGAGAAAGGGGATCCCTCCTACATTGTTGGTGGGAATGCAAGTTGGTACAGCCACTCTGGAAAACAGTGTGGAGGTCCCTTAAAAAGTTAAAAATTGAGCTACCCTATGAGCCAGCTATTGCACTACTGGGTATTTATCCCAAAGATACAGACATAGTGAAGAGAAGGGCCATATGCACCCCAATGTTCATAGCAGCATTGTCCACAATAGCTAAATCGTGGAAGGAACCAAGATGCCCTTCAACAGATGACTGGATTAAGAAGTTGTGGTCCATATATACAATGGAATATTACTCAGCTATCAAAAAGAACGAGTTCTCAACATTTGCTGCAACATGGACGGCACTGGAGGAGATAATGCTAAGTGAAATAAGTCAAGCAGAGAAAGACAATTATCATATGATTTCTCTCATCTATGGAACATAAGAACTAGGAACATCGGTAGGGGAAGGAAGGGATAAAGAAAGGGGGGTAATCAGAAGGGGGAATGAAGCATGAGAGACTATGGACTCTGAGAAACAAACTGAGGGCTTCAGAGGGGAGGGGGGGTGGGAGAATGGGATAGACTGGTGATGGGTATTAAGGAGGGCACGTATTGCATGGTGCACTGGGTGTTATACGCAACTAATGAATCACTGAACTTTACATCAGAAACCAGGGATGTACTGTATGGTGACTAACATAATAAAAAAACATTAAAATAAAAAAAAAAAGAATACAGTATCTAATACATATAACATACAACATGTTAATCAACTATTCATGCTATCAGTAAGGCTTCCAGTCAACAGAAGGCTTAGAGTAGTTAAGTTTTATGGGAGTCAAAAGAATACATGCAGATTTTCAATTGTGTGGTGGGCCAGTTTCCCTAACCCCTGCATTGTTCAAGGTCAACAAATACATTTTTTTTTCTACCAGCTACAACCTTTAACAATCCAATTTTAATTAGGAATTAGTGATGATTTTACCACACTGTGAAATTATTTGACTTTCCATGAAACCAATATTTTTCAGCTATTACCATTTCTTGAAATGAGACCCATGTAAGACCTACTTAATTATCCTAAGCTTCAAGTCATGCAACTTCATTCTGATATTGTGATATCTGTTTCATGCAGTCATACCAATCGTGATTTTAAAATTTAGTCAGACTTTGCTCACAATTTTTCAAGATGGAATAATCCAAATCATTTTGGTCAGTCATCATATAGCAGCCTCTTGTTTACTTCATTACATTTGAAGTTTTCATTCTTCATTATATTACTTTTTCTGAGAATTTTGGATCAAACACAGTAAAGAAAATTCTTAGCACTCAGCATTTACTTTATTCAGAACAACACAGTACCCATGTGAACCTAATTCAGTAAGAGGACAACAAATGTTATATAGGAAGCAATTACACATATAAATGAACATTAAGTAATTACCCAGTATCTAAGCTTTGTTGCTCCCTACTCACTGTAGTTGTTAAGACATTAACTTCTAATAAAATAAAACATTCCTGCCTTTGTGAAAAATGGCCCTGAAATCAAAGCCATCTACTAGTAAAACTCATGGTAAAACATGGTTACCATTACTGAAGTAATAATTTCAGTTGGGTATAGTCTACTTCAGCTATTTTAGTAGTTATGTACATAATCTTATCTTTAATTTAGGGTTAACTTACGGGTATACTTATTGTATTTGGTGAGGGGAATTAAATGATACTGTGGTATCCCAGTACCTATCCAAAACAAACAGTAAGAGACACTCATGTTTCAAGGGTAGATAAACCATGTTTTTGTACAAGGGTACGGTATTTTCCGCTGAATTTTCAAAGCTTTCCTTATAATACCATGAATCTGATGGCAGATTTTTTTTTTTCCTTCTTTTTGTTCACGCTAGGATATTCAGAAGATTGTCTTCAGGAAACCAGTCATAACTCCACAGTGATTCTCAAGTACCTTTTCTGATTCATAATGTAGATGCCATTAATCATGATATAAGTATATTTCAGTTTTTCTTTAGGTGCATTACTTTGCACTTATTAGAGCAAAACACAAACACTCTTCTGGTCATTTATACAACTTCAAAACATCTTCCAACCATATATAACTCTATCATTCATTACCCAGAAGCCCTTAATGCTGTCTTTATGTTTAGAAGAATATAGTTAAAATTATCTTTAGATCACTAATAAAGTATTAAATAATAAACTATGAAACCAAAATGACCTTTTTTGCTTACATTAAAAGAAAACCTGTAAGTATTTTATTTTATCTACGCCAAAAGTAAAACTATAACTTATGAAATCTTATGTATACATAACTATTTTACTTTATTTTGTCCAATATCAAAACATATTAACTTACTGCTTAATAAACTACATGCTGTAATACTTCGATCTTTACCATACCTCCTTCTTCAAGGAACAAAAGGCACGCAATTTAATGCTTGGACAAAGCCACAATCAGGAACAGTGATCAAAAGAAGAGACGATATCTGGAAATGAAGACCAAGATTTTAAAACTGACTGCAAAACCTGTTAGTAAAATGTTTTTATACTCTTGATTCAATTATGCTTCATATTCAACTTATGTGCTTAAATTTAAGAGGAAAAAGAAAACCTCTCTGCACTTTTGGCAAATAACCCAACATTGCTACTCCATGATAACATGTCATAAATTTATAAAAATCACAAAACTCAAAGCTTAGAAGGGAGCTTAGGCTCAATATAATTCACTTTGTTTATTTCAAGATCAGGAAAATGAATCTTGCCAAAATCAAAAACCTAGAACAAT
Source organism: Ursus maritimus (assembly GCF_017311325.1). Taxonomy (NCBI): domain Eukaryota; kingdom Metazoa; phylum Chordata; class Mammalia; order Carnivora; family Ursidae; genus Ursus; species Ursus maritimus. The sequence goes on from NW_024426885.1 coordinate 31,302,955, forward strand.
CTAGGTCTGATTCCAAGCCAGATACCCTACTACCACAATATTACCTCTTTATACTCATTTGTGCTAACATCCCATGAAAATTGCTCACTGCATGAAGCCAATACCCCCATACAGAACTGAAACACTCAGAGCCTACACACCTGAAATCAGATAATAAAAATTTCAACTTCATTCCAATTATTTTCTTCTACTTATAGTGCTTTATCACAAAACATTTAGTAGAGTCCCTGAAGGAAACTGAGCAAGACTCAAGTCTTTTATCATCCAAAAAAAAAAAAAAAAAAGAGTTGTATTAAGTGATCTAAAGCAAACAATGCTTCCATAAGAGCAATTCCAAACAGAAAAGTAAACAATGGAAGTATATTAAAGGACATGTTTAAAGTATAATCTAAAGACAAATTGTGTATTTATGCTAAAATATATCCTCTGGAATGCTTCAAGATACAAGAACTTGGGACCACATATACTATTAAGAAAGAATAGGATAGGATTTAAAGTGTGATAATGATTTTAAAAAAAACTCAACCATTTAAAAGCTCATAATCAATGCACATAGTAGGTTTTCATTGTGGTTGTTACCCTTTTACCCTTCCATAAAACCAGATATAGCGTTCTGAATTGATATTTATCCTTACTTTCACTGCAACAATTAAGGAATAATTTGGATGTGCAAAACAGGTCGGATACCTGCATTTTACCCCTCCCTTCCCTTTTGTTAACAATTTTCTAAAGCTGGGGCTCATCTTATTTATAAGAATTTTAACAAAAATGAACATGGTCTACTATGCTTATCATCCTCATGAAATGCTAACGCCCTGAAAAATGTTAAACACAATGCAATGTTTTTCTTTATGAATATCAGAAACATAAACAGTTTTGCTAAAAGATAATGAATCCATTTCTATGGATTTGCAGTTAAAACTTTGAAAGATGTCAGGGTATTTCACTCCGTCAATTTAAATGGTTTCTATCTGTTCAACCAGAGAATACTAACTTTAAGGTACACTTATATCAGATCCCTGGCTGCATAAAAAACAGTAAACTAGGCCTAACACACACTTAAGTTAATGAAATTCCTACCCTGATGTACAGTTTGGTGTCTTGTTTCACCATTGCTACAAACACACAAAGTTCAGCATTCTTACGAATTCCTTAAATATTGACTTATTTTATTTTTCTGGTGTTTTTTAGACTTTTGATATCAAACATACTCAACGAATGTTTTGGCTAAAATAGTTCACAAATACTAAACGCCCCCAAATTTAGACCTAAAAAGAAAACTGAACCTAAACTTTTGTATTCTGAACCTTAAAGCTACCATATCTGTTTTGTTGGTCTCCTTAAACGAGTTACAACATTTTACCTCATATACATTCACCCTATATATTTTCCATTACCATATCCATCTAGGAATAGACTGTCTACTTGACAATGAGGACACCATGTTAAGAACAGACTCAAAATGGACCCTACAAGTGAGAAAGCCAGTTACAAAGAAATCCATCTGCCACTGGGTGTGGTTGGGGTCTGCAAGAAGGGCGCCTTTGGCCAACTCTGTAGAGGAGGGAGCGCGCGCCAGAGAGCTGAGCGTATCTGCAAAAAAAAAAGACCTCCAATGACCAGAGACTGGACCCACAATGGGGACGCCGTCGAGTCGGACTGCCGTGGGCCTGCGAATCTACAGCTCGAGGGGTGCGGTCGCAGCAGTACCCATGCTCTCTCCACCAGCCCCGGAACGCGCCGAGTGCGTGCTTCGAGCGCCGCGCGCCCCGCTCCGTCCCAAACACCGCGCCCGATCCGCCCCTTCCTCCGGGGTTCGGCTCCCCTCGGGCGCGCGGAGGCACACTGTCGCCGCGCTCCCGCTCCAGCTTCTAGGCTGTGGGAGAATGTAGAGTTCAAAAAGCCCGAACGTAGTGCAAACCCAGCTAAGAAGCGGAAGATTAGCTCTAGCAGCCTGCAGGAGCGCCGAGTAAAAGAACCGACTTCTCTAGAAAAACTTTGCGGCAAGTTAGGCGGAAGCGCTGAATAGCCGGGACTATTTAGCAGGCGCTTCCTATCACAAGAGGCGGATCCCTGAGCCGGTTCAGGGGACCCTGATACCCCCACAAACTCGCATTTTGCCCCCTGGCTGGCCATCTAGAAGTCCCGGCATCCTAACAAGTCTGGGCGGCCCCGCTCATAGGGAATACCTGTCGTGGTCCCCATTGCCTGCGAGTCCCTGATGGCGGCCATTACGCTTCCATCCGGGTATTGCCGAAAAGCCGATCTCGGCGCTACCGGGAGCGCACGCTGCGGCGGAGGGATCCGCCGGGCTGTACCTGAGGCGAGCGGAAGAGGACGGAGGCCGGCAGGGTCCGCCCCTCAGCCTGGCGAGACTAGGCCATTGAGCTGGACTCGCCGCTGACCTCTCAAATTAGCGCGTTTCCTCGATGCCCGCCACGCCAGTGACTCACTCTCCCCGTGTGCTCTCCAGCAGCTGGAGAGATCCTACTGCCAATGTTATGGTAGACAGACCTCTACTGTATGCTCTTCAGAGTAGACACCAGAAGCAGGAACTGTGGTCTTGGCAAGCCCTTACTGACTGGGAATGGTCTCAACCCTGAGATTTTAATCATTTCCGGCTTTGCAAATGGCGTCTCCCCCCACCCCCCCGTTGCTTTTGACTCCCAGGTTTTAGCTGCCATTGCAACCCACATCAATGAAGGAAGCTGCCCCAAGTCCCTCAGGAAGACCTACTGAGCCCCAAATGTGTACATATTTAATAACTGATCTGAAACTGTAGTTACAACAAGCGTGGCTTTCATCCCCATCAAAGGAATCCTTCCACAACATCACAGAACTGGGTTGGACAAAGAGGTCAATTAGTACTATGATTGGGTTTCTCCCAAAGGCCAGTATGACTCCCCTTCTCTCTAGTAGAGCGTTTCTGGAAGCCAATCTATTAATGTCACTTTTTACATACTTTTCATATTATATACTTTCATATGTATAAATATGGCAAAAACTGTGTTAAAAAACGACTGGGGTGGAGGGTTACATTATTAAAAATGAAACTATAATCGAGTTTTTGTCTTCACTTTTTATGTGTTATTTTCTTAGGGAGTATATGTGGTGTTTATAATTGAAAAAGAAATGTAATGCTTATAAACATTTTTTATTGTTTTAAGAGTATGCTTTTGAAAATGTCAACCTGTACCCAGACACAAGATTTTCTGCATTCTTTAATAAAAAAGCGCACTGAGAAATCCTCACTGTCCTTAGAGAGCTCTCATCACTGTGTCTATTGGTCTACACGATGCCTCCTGGAAAAGGCAAATGAGCGGTAATCCACATTGGATGTATTCCTATATCTTGTACTCATATGTCTGTATAAAATACACAAGGAGAAATCTTCTGTAAATACCAAAAGGGAGGGTATTATAAAATAAAATACATGTTTACAAAATGGATTTTATTTTGCGTTAAGCATCATCCCCCTCTCTCTGGTCTTCCTTTGCATACAAGTCACACACACACACACACACACACACACCATAGGGTAAAGAGAGGATACGAGCTTGTTTTGTTTTGTTTTGTTTTGTTTTGTTTTGTTTTGTTTTTAATAGCAAAAAAGAAGATGATAGTTAGGAATGTGGACAGAGTTGTTTGGTTTGTGTTTTGATGTAATTTTTGTTTTTTGTTTTTCAGATTAAGAAATTGCACCGCTCTCCTCCACAGTATTTGCATTATAACTTCATTTTTACTTATACATATATGTTCACCTAAAACATTACAAACCTGCATATATGATATGGAAGAATTCGAGTGTGTGGGTGGTGTTGCGTGTTTTTTTTTTTAAGCAAATAGGTATTATTCAGCCACAAACTTCTCTCTTCCCTCTTTTCTTCCTCCACCTTTTTCACACAACCTCCACCCACTTTCTTGCCCTCTTTTTGGATTTTGAACATTAGGTTAGCACAGAAAAAGGGAGTGAAATGGAAAGGAAGGAAAGAAGATGTTAGAAGAGAGAGAAAGAAAAAAATACAAAGGAGAAAAAGTGAAATCATAGCTTAAGAGGATATTTTGTACTTGAGAAGGATAGTTAGTGGGGATACAGCACCTAATTTAATGCTTTAAATAGTTGATTCCTCTGAACACCTGAATCTACTATTTACTAGCTAAGGGCATTTAATCTCTGAGCTTCACAGAATTATGCAATACATAACTAACAGTTGATAGATTGTAGAGAGTAATCAACCCCATTGCACCCACAGTGTAAATAAATGGTAGAAGTGATGATGATGGTGATAGTCACAAAGTTTCCATCTTGATTACAAACCTCTTTCTCCTTTTCAATATATAATTCATGGTTATTGTACCATGAAGCAGATCACTTCAAGACAGTGAAATTTTCTCCTAAAAATAACATAAGTGGGAATTACATTTCACTCTAGGGATTCACACCTCTGAATCATAGGTAACACCATATCATAATAAAGTTACAACAAGCCTATATATACATATATAACATTTGTAATATTTATTATATATTTACATAAATATATATGTCTACAAAAACAGCATACTTTTACTCATAGCTTGGTATACTGTAAGTATTATATGATATTATATAGATAACTGTTACAATCGTAATTAAAGAATTAAATGATTTAATTTGAAGAGTAAGTTTCTCTGAAAAATGTCTCTCTCCTTTTTGCTGATCTCTCAACTCAAGTCCTGACTTCCTACTTCCAATAATATAATCAAGTACAACCAAAATTGGAAAAATAAAGATACCAAGAGCCTGGTAATCTAGCTTAAAATGGTCCCACTTCTTGGTCAAGATACTATAGGTTGATTACTCTCTTCAAGATATCAAACAAGTGTTAGTTGAACATGAGCTTCAAGAACTATCCTTCCCAATGTCCTCTGCATGGATGTTTTTTAATATTCATTCAGAAGACATGTTCTTGAACACCTATTATGTGCCAGAAACTGTGCTAGTAATAAATAAGATGTGAGCCCTCAAGAAGTAACTAGTTCGATAGGAGATTCTTAATATCTAAAAGATTTCATATTCAACAGAGCAATTCCAAAAATGGGATTTTAGACACTGTAACAGGTGATGAGAAAGTTCTTTTTAGGATAGGTATCCCTGACAGTTTCCTCTCAACTCAAACTTCCTAGATGATTAAGACTTTAGATATGCTGCTATTTTTATTAAGTTGTTATTAAAGATATAGTCACTTTCTCTTAGTTCTTTCAGCAGATACTATATTCAACTCTGAAGAACATTAAACTATATAAACTATATTGACCTTCCCTAAATATTTTAGGGTACCTCTTCCTCTCTTCAGTCACATCAAATTCTTTGTAAGAATCCCTGTATCCAGGACACCTGGGTGGTTCAATCAGTTAAGTGTCTGCCTTCAGCTCAGGTCATGATCCCAGGGTCCTGGGATAAAGTTCTGCATCAGGCTCCCTGCTCAGCAGGGAGCCTGTTTCTCCCTCTGCCTGCCATTCCCCCTGCTTGTGCTCTGTCTCTCTCTCTCTCTGAAAAATAAATTTAAAAAATTAAATTAAAAAAAAAAAGAATCCCTGTATCCTGAGGGCAAGAGAACAGGTGGCACAGATAATTCAAGTCCTTAGAAGAATAAAAAGAGGGGTGCCCCTGAGTGGCTCAATTGGTTAATCATCTGCCTTCAGTTCAGGTCATGATCCTGGGGTCCTGGGATTGAGCCCCACGTAAGGCTCCCTGCTCAGCAGCGAGTCTGCTTCCCCTTCTCCCTCTGCCCCTCCCCCCTCTTCCTCAGCCCCTCCCCCCTCTTCCTCTGCCCCTCCCCCTCTCGTGTTTGTGCTCTCTCTCAAATAAATCAATAAAATCTTCGAAAAAGAAAAAGAAGAAAAAGAGGAAATGTAATCCTTGCTAATTCTATTTCTTTTAAGAACATATCTGGTACACATATATGTTATATATACTTTTTTATATACTCTTTCATATGTATAGTATATTTCATTATTTGACATTTTAAAAGGATAAAAAAGTATAAGGCTTTTGTGTGTGTGTGTGTGTGTGCACGCTATTTGAGAGTAAATGCTACCTAAATTGATTTGATTCTTTTGGAAAGTTTTTTTTAAAGGGTAACTCTAATTTCTGTGAGACCAGTGACATTAGACCATGTTAATATCCGTAAATTACACTGAAGAACTTGTAAGAGTAGATCATTATGGCTCATTATTCTACAGTTTCCAAGTTGCATCCACCTGCAAATTTTTCGAATTTCTCCCTTCAAACAAAAACAAAAACCTAGATTTTCTTGTTTTAAATAATCATATTCCTTTAGTACTTCCATATATAGTATCTCAGAGGTCCTGAAGTTATATTAATGCTGATGTTCATGTTTTGTTAATGTTGTTTGTTGGGGGAGTGGGAGGTAAGGGGATATACAGGTCCCTACATTATATCCTGCGATGCCTGATGTAATAAATGAGAAACAATTATGAAGTAGAAAAGAACCAACAACCTGTTTCATTTAGTTTCACATGCCTTTTTACTGTTGATGTTAGGATATTTCAAGGCAGTGAGGCAATCCTGGAGGGCCAGGATAGACTAGCATTTAAGGATTTACTATAGCAATAGGGAGAGCATAACTTGTTCAAAAGGAAAGTATTAAATGCAAGGAAGAAGGGAAAGCTCTATTCTAAAACTTTATAGATAGATACAAGGTTTCAATTGGAAGCTGAAAACACAGAGGAGAGCATATGGATGAATATAAAGCTACACAAAAACACAGCTAGGATTGATACGAGAATAGATTCAGAATGCCTCAGAGAGATGAAGGAGACACAATTTATATCACAATATAAATTACAAGAGTGGCCCAGAGTTCAATAAACATTTTGGAATGTATTCTAAGTGCTATAGGGTACACATACTTGCCACTGTCCTCAGACATGAGGTTTATTAATGTTGAAGAGAGGGATCATGCAACTCAGTTTGCCAAAAAAAAAAAAAAGCCCTGATTTATACCTGTTTTCCCTAGTTCTTACTTTTTCAGTCAAAAGTATCTCAATTCAGATGATAATTGCATGATCGCTGTAATGATAAAAGAAAACTGATAGAAATCTTATCTGTTAAAGGCAAGTAATCTCAGAAATGTTTGTCTTGCCTTGCTCTTGCTCAGAAAAACTAAACAGTTCTTTAATAGTAAGAAAGAAAGGCAGTAGCAAGAATTATTGTGGTGAAGTTAAGGCTAATCAGCAAAAAGGAAATAGTTGTTCATGATGTAATGGACTGAGTGGGTTGGCAACAGTGCTCAGCAGTGGCTTTGGGCACCTGGTCTCTCAGCTCTGGGGTTCTTCCACTCCTCTCACCTTAATTCACACAACAAGGGACACTCACTAGTGGAACACATTAACTAGAGCCTGGTTTTCAATCTGATCCAAATATACATCACCTGAAAGGGGAACATAAGCTCCCAAGACTTGTGAGAAGAAAAATTAACACAAAGAAAGATATCAAACCAAATAACATTTGCCATCTGAAAAAGAATAATTAAAACAAACTAGACTTTAAAATAAACATGCTAACTATATTTAAAGATATGAGGGACGTTAATATACAAAGCAAGAACAAGAAATCATTGAAAAAATGTAGAAATATTAAAAGAAGCAAAAAATTTCTGTCTTCTCTTATCAGGGAGAAGAATATCTTCCAATAAACTTCTTAGATTTCATTGGCCAAGATTGAGTCACATACTGCCCTTTAGAGCAAAAGGAATGACAAAGGAAAACAGGACTGTTGTGATTGATTTAAACCAATCATGATTTATACTCTGGGACTGGGTAAATTGCCACTTGAGAAAAAAACAGTAGAATTCTGTAAGTTTAATACATACAATAAAAGTGCTTATAGCATTATATTTCTACATTTTCCAGAGTAAAGCTTAAAGTTGGCATAAAGTGAAGAGGGGGAAACTGAGGAAGACCCATAACCAGCCATTTTTTATTTAACAGATTTCCTAACACGCAAGGAAACCTAGAGGGACAACTGGACCACAACAGAAAAGCGAGACACTATCCTTACAGTTTTGCATTTACCAAATAAGTCAACTGAAAGTAAGAGATGTGTCCCTGGAACATAGGTCTTCACTTTAACTAATCCTATCACCAAGATGGCCAACGTTCCTCAAACCCAAGAAACCAAGGATATGCAAATTGACTCTCAGGACAAAAGGCAAAAATCCAAAAGATTTAAATGAAAAAGATACCCATATGAAATTATACCACTGCCTTCTTCCTCTCAGGTGAGATGAAAGAATTCAAGGAAAATACTCACATCTGCCAATAAAACTCTAAGACTCCACAATAAAGTCCGTTAGTTAATAATCAATCCAATCAATGTTTAATTAATTGCCTCATTTTTAAATTTAAACTGTAGGGATCCAAGGATAACCAGGAATTCAAGAAAAGGCTCTAAAAACTATAGACTTTTTTTCTGTAAAAAAAAAAACAAAACAAAAAACCAAGAAAGTAACTCTGAAGAAAGTTGATGCAGCAAGCAGAAGAAAGCAAAACAAAACAAAAACAAGTATATCCCCAGAGAGATAAGAAAAGATATTGCATCTATGAAAGAAGAACAGAAATGCTGTGAAAAGGGGATATCCTGAGGCTAAGAAGGAGCTCTTGAAAATTTAAAGTATGCTGTAAAATAGTCAATAAGCATTTTTGAAAACAAAATTGTAAAAAATGTCTCCCCAAAATGGAAAAAAATTCAGAGTTAAAAAATAGAAAACATAAAAAATTAGAATCTAACACTCAATTAAGAGGAGCTCTAGAAAATGAAAAAAGAGAAATAAGAATTATTAAATAAATAATACAAGAAAATGTCCCAGAACTGAAGGACATGAATTTCCATCCTGAATTTACTCATTAAATGACCACCATGATGACACACCAAGATATATCATTGTAAGATTCAGGATATAAAAAACCTAAAATCTTGGGGCGCCTGGATGGCTCAGTTGGATGGCTCAGTCATTAAGGGTCTGCCTTTGGCTCAGGGCGTGATCCCGGGGTCCTGGGATAGAACCCTGCATCGGGCTCCTCCGCTGGGAGCCCGCTTCTTCCACTCCCACTCCCCCCTGCTTGTTTGTGTTCCCTCTCTCGCTGGCTGTCTCTTTGTCAAGTAAATAAATAAAATCTTAAAAAAAAAAAAAACAAACCTAAAATCTTTGAGAGAAAAAGCAGTTCACACGCAAAAGATTGTGAATAAAAAAATAGAATCAGAGTTCTCAACAATAACACAAATAGCTAGTCCACAATGGAGTAATACCTTCAAATTCTAAATACCTTAAACATTTTTTTTCAACACAGGGTTCTATAATCAGGCACTCTATCAGTTAAACGTAAGAGTGGAATCAAGACATTTTCAGAAAGGCAAATTCTCCCAAATTTACCTCTCTTGTCCTCTTTACTAAGAAAGCAATGCCACACTAAAATAATGCTTCCTCACAAGAAAGAGGAAGACACAGAAACTAGGAAATAGTAAGTGTACATCAGGAGAAAGAACAAGAAAATCCAGGAAATCCCAAGAACAAAACAAAACCATCCATCGGCTCTGTGGGGAACTGTGATAGCCTCAACTTACTCTGGAACAGAAGACCTGCAATTTGTAATATAAATTCTTGTTCACCCTGTGAGCCGGGATAGGCTCAGAAAGACAACTTCAAAATAACTAGACAGAGGAGAGGGAGAGAGAGGAGAAGGAAGGGGAGCGGAATAGCAAAAGATAAACTTCCCACTGATTTAAATTAAATTCTAAATTCCATAAAGTAATCTAATGCTATGACATTAACCTACAAAATCAAAATTCACTCTGGAAGGAAATGAACTGCCTCACAAAGGTAAACGAAGAAATGATGTTATTAAAAAGAACAGGCAGGGGCACCTGGATGGCTCAGTCAGTTAAGCGTCCAACTTCAGCTCAGGTTGTGATCTCAGGGTCCTGGGATGGAGCCCCACATCAGGCTTCCGGTGTGGGGCTCTGTGCTCAGTGGGGAGTCTGCTTGAGGTTCTCTCACCTTCTCCCTCTGCCCCTCCTGCTCATGCTCTCTCTCTCTCAAATAAATAAATAAATAAATAAATAAATAAATCTTTAAAAAAAATACAATGAGAAAAACCTGGAACAGCCACTGAAATAATATGTTACAGCTAAAGTCTACAGTGGCTACAACAGAAAAGAGAATAATTGTGAAGATAGCCCTGAGGAATTTTCCCAAAATGCAGCAAAGGGAGATAAATACATTAAAATACATGAAAGAGCAGTTAACACACATGGAGATAGATTGTCTCCAACAGGGATGCCTGGGTGGCTCAGTGGGATAAGAGCCTGCCTTCCGCTCAGGTCATGATCCCAGAGTCCTGGAATTGAGTCCTACACAGGGCTCCTTGCTCAGTGGAGAGCCTCCCTCTACCTGCATCTCCCCCTGCTTGTTCTCTCTCTCTCTCTCTAATAAATAAGTAAAACCTTAAAAAAAAAAAAAAGATGGTCTCCAACGTACATCTATTAGAAAAGTACCAGAAGTATGCAAATGTGTTAGTGGTGGAAAAGCAGCATTTGAACAGACAAAAGCTAACCTTTTTTACTTTTTAAACTAAAGATATCTAAGAGTCCTTCATTTTAAAATATACTACAAGAAGTCAGTAGGATAAATAAAAACATACCTAGGCACACCATAGTGAAATTTAAGAATGTCAAAAGTACAGAGAAAATTGTTTAAAATTTTCAGCTAAAAAAGATAGATTAAATATAAATGACAGACTAAAAACAAACTTTTCAATTCTGTAGTAGATGCCATAAGACAATAGCTTAATCTTTTTAAATATTAAGAGACATTGACTATCAATCTAGGGCTTCATAACTAGGTAAACTATTATAATGGGGGCAAAATAAAGATAACTGCCATCATATGAAGATTTAAGTTAATTTACTTCCCAAAAGTACTATTCAAAGAATGAACTTCAGCCAGAAGGTAAGTAAACTAGAGAGAAGTTGTGAGATTTAATAAAAATGGGGAGTTCTGAAACTCATAAACTATGTCTGTAAATTAATGAACTCTTCAAAAACAACATTTTCTTATCTTTGAAAAAAAGTTGAAGCGGAAAATTTATATAACAATTACAGGGTTTGGAGCTGGATTTGGTATTCAATGAATAAGGTCATGTTGTATTCGGAAGATGGAAATATTGAATAATTACAGACATTGTCAGAAAATTCTATACATATGTATGCACTTTTAAAAAGGCTACTATTAAAAGAATAGACATATATGCTATAGTTTCCAAACCAAGAAAGGAATAAAAAGACAGTAAATTTTTTCAATCCAGCATAAAAAAAGAGAGAAACAATGGTAAAAGTTGATCAATAGAAAATGCAAGTACTAGGGTAAACTAAAATAAGTCTGAATATATCAATAATCATTTCAGTAGATTAAGCTTAGATATTGGAAGACAGATTTTCAGGCTACATCACAAAAATAAATTCCATCTCTGTGCTGTTTAACAAGAGAAAACTTAAAACCATAAAGTGTGAAAGTAGAGAATAGGAAGATACACCAAGAAAATACTACAGGAATATGGGTTTAAAATATCGTGCCCAAAATAGAATTTAAAGACAGAAGCTATAATAGAAATTTAAAAGTCACTAAATATTAATAGTAAAATGAATGACCATCAAGAAAGTATCACAATTCGGAACTTACTTATACCTAACAACATAAGATTAGAATTTATAAAGCAAAAACTAACAATTAAAAGAAAAACATTGAGTCAGAGAAAGACAAATACCATATGATTCCACTCATATGTGGAATTAAAGAAACAAAACAGATGAACATATGGGAAGGGAAGGAAAAATAAAATAAGATGAAAATTGAGAGGGAGGCAAACCATAAGACACCCTGAACTCTAGGAAACAAACTGAGGGTTGCTGGAGAGGAGATGGGTGGGGGAAAGGGATAATTGGGTGATGGACATTAAGGAGGGCACTTGATGTAATGAACACTGCGTGTTATATGTAACTGATGAATGACTAATTCTACCTCTGAAACTAGTAAAAATAATAATAAAATCAAGGGACAGAACAAATAAAAAATAAAAAGAAAAATAAATAAAAGAAAAACATCGAGAAATCCACAATCATAGAGGGAGGTTTTTATACATCTCTATCAGAAACTGATAGGGCAAGCAGGGTCTGGGTGGCTCAGTGGGTTAAGTGTCTGCCTTGGGCTCAGGTCATGATCCCAGGATCCTGGGATCAAGTCCCACACAGGGTTCCTTGCTCAGCAGGGAGCCTGCTTCTCCCTCTGCCTGCTGCTCCCCCTGCTTGTGCCCTCTCTCTCTGACAAATAAATAAAAATCTCTAAGAAACAGATAGGACAAGCGGAAACAAAATTAGTAAGGATATTAGTAGGCTTGATCTAATATATACATTCCTGCCCTTAAAAGCTAAGAATAGACAAATGGAGTGTTTACAAATCTTGAACACAATTTAAGGCATAAAGAAAGTCCTAACACATTTCCTAGAATCAATACCGCGCAATCTAATGATTCCAAAACCAGGATAAAATGACCCTATAAACAGGATTGCATTTCACTTCACATAGTATTGAAATATGAGTACCAGGATGAGTATTTTCCTTAAAACTTTCAAGATTGGGGCGCCTGGGTGGCACAGCGGTTAAGCGTCTGCCTTCGGCTCAGGGCGTGATCCCAGCGTTCTGGGATCGAGCCCCACATCAGGCTCCTCCGCTATGAGCCTGCTTCTTCCTCTCCCACTCCCCCTGCTTGTGTTCCCTCTCTCGCTGGCTGTCTCTATCTCTGTCAAATAAATAAATAAAATCTTTAAAAAAAAAAAACTTTCAAGATCAATAAAATTTTGAAAACAGGAACATCGAATATTAAACATATATCATGTTACAAAACAGCATGCAAAACACAATTTTAAAAATATATAAAAAATATATAAACAGTAAACCTGCCTATCATTTGGATATAAACTTTGAGTAGTAACTGATAACTGATAACTGAAAAATACCTAAACACTACCCCAAAATGGATAAAATTTGACTTAAAATGAAAAACAGGAAATGAATTAATGTTTAATGATTTTTAGAAAGCGAAATCTTAAAAACCACGTGTCAGTGGTGCCATCATTAGGTTGTACGTTTATTTTGTATACATTTTTTTCCAGCTGCTTAAATATCTCTGAATTATATAAGGATGGGCAAATAGTGAGAAAGTTAAGTTATAAGTCATCTCAAATCTTTCCTTCTATCCTCTTACATTGCCAAAAAATTCCATCTCTCTTTGATGACTCAGACTGTATTCTTCATTAGTAGTAAACTGCTACAGTCTTGCTTCAAAGAAAACACTTCCAGTAAGTTTTAATATTCTTTAATTCATCTCAAGTAAATAAGATTCCACAGAAAGGTAACTATATCCATTTTAATGCTGCCCTGTTCATATTCCAGTTGTTAGAAAAGTCTCTGGCCTGGAGTAATAAATGATCTTAAAATAGAAATTTGCTTTGATAATTGTCTCTTTCTTTCTCCTCTGGAGGAATATGGAGACTACAAAAACATTTATTTAATTCAATATCTTATTGCAGCGTACATGTCCAGAAAGAGAGGACTTTTGCAGAGCCAGTGTTCTCACTCTCATCTTCATAGTCACATGTGTAGGAAGAGTTGTGTTTTGATAGAATCATGCTTTAATGGCCAGCTTTTCTGGAAGAAATACCAATGTTTTCATAAAAGTAACATTGAATCTGGCTTCAGAGAAAATAGACTGTTGAACTCAAATAATTTAACATCTTCTGAAACATTTTTTGTAAATTATATGTGTAGAGAAACATCTCCCAGTACCATCTCCTGAAAAATGCTACTTGGATTTCAAAAACATTTTTAAAATATTGGTGATCTGATGGAAAAGTAAGAAACTCAGCTGGAGACCAGGGAAAACATGATTCCCCAGGGACAAGCAAGTAGCAGAGCCAGCAACTATTGTCAGGGCATCTGCCATAACATAGCTGCCAAGAACTGGTGTTTTCATGTAGTTGTTGTCCTAGGAAGAGTGAGTTCATTTAAAATATTTTAATGAAATGTTTTTTCTAATATAGAGAAGTGGAAAAATCGCAGATGTATAGTGCAATGAATTTTCTCAAAGCAAAAACACCCATGTAATCACCACAGAAGTTAAAAAAAAAAAAAAATTTCAGCATCCGAGAAACTCCCTCATGCCCTCTCCCGATCTCCATACACTCTCCCCTCCTAAGAGGTAATCACTTTTCTGACTTATATTCACCATAAATTAGTTCAGCTCATTTTGTAACCTTATATAAATGATATCATACAGTATGATCTGTGCTTGTATTTATTCATTCAACATGTTATCCATTTTCTTGTGTGCAACAGATAATAATTTTTAAATAACTGTGAAGTATTACAGTGTATGAATATATCATGTTATATTTATCCTTCTTCTTGCTGATGGACAGTTAGACAGCTTCCAATATGGAATAATCACAAATAATGTTGCTATAAACATTCTTATACATGTCTTTTGTTGCAGATGTACATACATTTATGTTGGATATATACCTAGAAGTGGACTGGCTACGTCATATGATTGTGTATATTTATTTTTAGCATACTTCGCCAAATCATCACTAAATGATTCTACTAATTTGCATTCTGACTAGGAATGTATGAAAGTACTAGTGGTTTCATATATACACTAATACTTGTCCTTGTGGTTGGATTTGTATTCTACTCTTTAATAATTTAATAATAAAGATTGAGCATCTTTATATTTATTAGCTAGCTGGATTCTCTTTTATGAGGTGTCTATGTCTTTGCCCACTTTTTTATTTGGTTGTATGTCTTACTGATTTATAGGAGTTCTTTAGATACAGTATTTTGGATATGAGTTCTTTGTAGATTAAATGTGTTATAAATATATTCTCATGCTTCATGGATTGTTTTCAATCTCCCTTTTCCCACAGCTTTCTTGAAGTATGACTGGTGTACAAAAAACTGCATACAACCTATGTATACAATTTGGTGAGTTTGGACATATATATACACATGTTATTATCACCACAACCAAAGTAATAAACATATCCATCACCTTCAAAGGTTTCCCTATGTTCCTTTGTGATTTGTTTTATTTTATTGTAAGAACACTTAACATGATACCTACTCTCAACAAATTTTTAATGCCATATTGTTAACTATAGCCACCATGTTGTACAGCACATCTCTGGAACTTACACATCTTGTATAACCGTATAGCTTTGTACTCATTGAACAACTCCCCCATCCCATGGTAACCACCAATCTACTGTCTAATTCTGTATTTTTGACTGTTTTAGATGTCTCATATAAGAGGAACCATGCAGTATTTGTCCTTCTGTGACTGCTTTATTTCACTTCGCATAATGTTTTTCAGGTTCATGTAGTCCAGTTCAGGTTCAACATAGTCCAACTTACTGATATTTTTTTTCAGAGTTTTTGTCTTTTTTATGTTGTTTAAGAATTATGTGAGGATGTAGAAAAAGAGGAATACTAGTGCATTGTTGTTGGGAATGTAAATTGGTGCGGCCACTGTGGAAAGCAGTGTGGAGGTTCTCCTAAAAATGAAATACAGAACTACTATATGATCCAGCAATTCCTCTTCTATTTATCTGAAACTAATGAAAACATTAACTCAAAAAGATATCTTCAACCTCATGTTCATTGCAGCATAATTTACAATAGCCAAGACATGGAAACAACCTAAGTGTCCATTAGTGGATGAATGAATAAAGAAAACATGGTATATACATATACAATGGAATACTATTCAGCCATTAAAAACAAGGAAATCTTGCTATTTGTGATGACGTGGGTGAACTTTGAGGGCATTATACTAAATGAAGTAAGTCAGACAGAGAAAGACAAATACTGTATGATCTCACTTACATGTAGAAAAAAAGAATCCATCGAACTCATAGATAAAAACAACATATTGTGGTTGTCAGAGATGGGGGTCAGGGGTTGGGTGAAATAGGTGAAAGTGGTCAAAGGGTACAAACGTCCAGTTAAAAGATAAATAAGCCCTGGGGATGTAATATACAGCACGGTGACTGTAGTTAATAATACTATACTGTATATTTGAAAGTTTCTAAGTAGACACTTTAGATCTCAAGTTTTCATCAGAAGAAAAAAATGTGTAACTATGTGTAGTAATAAATGTTAATTAGACTTATTGTGGTGATCATTTCACAATATATACATACATCAAATCATTATATTGTACACCGGAAACTAACATGTTAAGTGTCAATTATATCTCAATTTTTTAACAAAAGAATTGTGTCCCCACCGCAAGAAAGAAAATGTTTTTCATATATTACCTTCTAGAAGTAGGTACTTCCTTTTCACATTTAGAAGTAGAAGTTGTTTCATTTGTTTGCCATTGAGATATCCAATTTGCCCAACATTATTTATTGAAAAGACAGACCTTTCATTACTGTTCTATAGAACTATTTTTTTTTCATAAATCAAGTGTCCACATGAATGTAGTCTATTTTCAGACTACCTTCTAGCCAATTGGTCTATTTCTCTATAGTTACATCAATAGAACGCCATCCTTTCTTTTTTTTTAAGTTGGCTCCATGCCCATTGTGGAGCCCAATGCAGGGCTTGAACTCATAACCCTGAGATCAAGACCTGAGCTGAGATTGAGTTAGACAATTAACCAACTGAGCCACGCAGGCACCCCTAAACCTTGTTTTAATTATCGTAACTTTATATAAGTCTTGATCTATCGTGAGAAATTCTTTCCACCTTTCCCTTATTCTTACAAATTCTTGCGGATTCTCACATTCCTTTGCGAATTTAAATCTACCACGTTTTTGTTTTTTGTTTGTCCTACCTTTTCTATATTCCCTTTTCTCTTTTTCTTTTCTTCTTTTGAATTACTTTTTTCTCTTTGTTCAGCTTGGCATTTGTTTATTTTTTATCCTTATTTAAGTGCTTTACCTATAGCTTATTTTATTTGCCTTGACTTATTAATGTCTACTGTATATTAGGACTTTACCCTTTTCTTAGACAATGACTAGAGAACATTTTATCTCAATTTAATCCCATCTCTCCTGACTTATGTGCTATTTTTGTCCATATATTTTAATTCTCCTTATACTTTAAAATAATATATTTTATAATTGATTCAAATTTCTTGCTTTCTAATGTCCTGCAACTCCAAGCTTCTATCTGGGATCCTTTTCCTTTTGCCTAAAAGAAATACCCTTTATTATGTCTGTTAAGTGGATTTGCTGGTGACAAAATTCTTTCAAGTTTTTTTTTTTTATCCTGAAAATATATTTATTTCATCTTCTTTTTGCTTGGTATGGAATCCTAGGTTGGCCATTATTTTCCTGCACTATGTTGAAATTATCTTTATGTGGTTTCTGGCCACCATTGTGCTGTTGAAAAGTCATAGTATCTATCCAATTTTTGTTCCATTGATGATAACATGTCTTAAAATCTTTGTAAGAAGATAATTTTGCTTGAAAAAACTTTCCCTTTGTCTTGGACTTCAGCAGTTTGGTTCTTATGTGTTTAGTATGATTTTCTTATATTTATCCTGTGGAGGTTTTTTTTTATTATGAAAAAAAAAACCCTCACTTTTGGAAATTTTTCATGTTTTAGCTATTTATAAATGCAAGAAATTACCCAAAGCTTAGCAGATGAAACCAAGACACATTTATTATCTCCTACAGTTTGTGTAGGTGAGGGATCTGCGAGCAGTTAAGCTAGATGTTTCTGGCACAGACTCTCACATGAAGGAGCAGTCAGGATGCCAGTACTGCAGTCATTTGAAGGCTTGACTAGGGATAAGGGTCTATTCCCAGGGTATCTTTCTCAGATGTTTGGTGACTAAATAATGCTGATTATTAGCAGGCAATCTCAATGCAATGTCACATGGACCTGTCCATAGGGCTAGCTTAGTGCCCTTCCTGGCGTGGCAGCTGACTTCCACTAAAGCAAGTGATCCAAGAGAACACAAGATGGAAGGCAGATTGCGTTTCATGACACAGTCTCAGAAGTCACACTTCCTCATTTCTATGATATCCCATTGGTTATATATTCAACTATATTCAATGAGGAAGGGCACTACACAAGTGTGTTAATACTAAGAGACAAGAATCACGGAGGCCATCTTGGTGGCTGGCTACAACATTCTACCCTCTCCCTCTCATATGCAACACACACTCATCCTCAAAAGAGTCATCCATTACAGCATGAGCTCAAAGTCCAAAATTCTATACCTAGATCAGGTTCAGGTGTGTATGAGTCTCCTTGAGTGTAGGTCCTTAATAAAATCCCTTTGAGTACAGTTCCTTTTAATCTGAAGCTATGTGAACCAAAGAGACAAATTATCTGCCCCTTCCATGCCAAACATAGAATGGTTGGTACAGCAGAGGCTAAATGCTATAAATGCTCTTGTTCAGAAAGGAGAAAATGGGCACAACACACGATTCACAGCAATTCTGAAATCTGGGCAAAGTTTAGAAGTTCTCTGATTAGAATTCGTTTTTACTCCTACGAAGAAATGATTCTCGTATTTCATGGCTCCTGCCTCTGGGATCTTGCCTCTTCTACTTGAGTTATCCTTTCTTTTTTATAAAACATACCACTGTTTTCAGTTGCATGATTTTCTCAGCTTGCTTCCCACTTGTAGAAGTTTCAGAATCCAAAGCCTCTTTTCCTTGTTACTGTCTGTGATTCTTTAAGTCCAAATTAGTGGTGTTTCTGCCAATACGAATATCTTTGTAACTTTGTGGATATGCTGTGGATGCTATTGGAGTTCACTCCATGAGAGAAAGGACACACCACAAATATCTTTGAGGTAAACCCTTCTTTACCTTGGGCTTCAGCTGATACTGCTGAGGAGAAACACACTTAAGCTTCATTTAATCCCTATTCTCTGGTTGAATGTTACTAAGACATCACCTTGGATCATTTTGAGACCTTCAAAAGGATTTTACAGTAATAATTTTTTTAAAAAGATTTCATTTATTTATTTATTTATTTGAGAGAGAGACCAATAGAGAGCATGAGCAGGGGGAGGGGCAGAGGGAGAGAGACAAGCAGACTCCCTGCCAAGCGGGACTTGATCCCAGGACCCCGAGACCATGACCTGAGCCAAAGTCAGACACTTAACTTACCAAGCCACCCAGGCACCCCTTACAGTAATAGTTTTAACTTCATTATTAGATCATGTTTCCTGAAAGTGCCTTGAGTTTGAACTTTGCTTGGAAGCGATTTCTTAATTTTACCATTATGTGTCATTTGGAGACGCTGGGAATTTTTAATTCAATGATTTCTGACTCTCTTCACTCACTTTTTAAAACAGTTTATCTTTGGCTTATGTCTCCCCTTTTATATTTTACTATAAGAAAAAAGAAGAAATAAGGCACTCTCAACACTTGGCCTGAAATTTCTCCTTAGCTAGATCACCCAGCTTATCTGATATGTTTTCTAACTTCCATGTAACTACAGGCAACTGTTTGCTAAACTTTGTTTCTCACAACTAAGATCCACTTTTTTCAAAATTCAGTAGACTTCAGGTCACTTTCAGTTAAGTCCTCATCTATTGTCTCTGTGAAGGCCATCAGGCTTCTATTAACAGACACATAAAGGCTCTTCCTGCTTTCCCTAACCCAGGTACCACTGACTGCCTAGCTCCAAAGCCACTCTATATTTTATGTTTTCATTACAGCAAAACTCCACTTCCAGGCCTCAGCAATCTGTATTTGTTGTTTGTTTCTGCATAGCGAATTACCCCAAATTTAGTGCATAATTCAATCAACATTTATGATCTCATATAGTTCATGTGGGTGAGAAATCTGGAAGTGTCCTAGCTTGATGGTTTTAACTCAGGGTCTCTCCTGAAGTTAAATACAAGATGTCAGCCAGGAATATGGTTATCTGAAAGTTTAACGAGGTCTGGAAGATCTGCACCCAACGTAGCTTACTCATGTCTACTAAGGGGTCATTTTTCTTTTCTCTAAAGAACTCCCTTCAGTCTTTCTTTTGGTGAAAGTCTGCTTGCAATACACTCTCTCAGCTTTGGGGGAGAAAGGCTGAAAAAGTCTTTATTTTGGTTTAATTTTGTTTTTGTTTTACTTTTGAAGGATATTTTTGCTGGTTATAGAATTCTAGCTTTATAGATAGTTCCTTTCAACAACTTAAAGGTTCCAATCTATTTCCTGCTGACTTTCATTGATTCCATTGAAAAGTCATTTGCTGCTCCTTTGAAAATAACATCTTATTTTTCTCAGATTGCTTTTAGGATTCTTTCCGGGGGGTGGCAGGGGTCTTTCACTCTGATGATGCCGGGTATTATATTCTTTGTAATTATTCTACCTAGGATTCTTGGAGCTTCTCAAATCTGTGATTTAATACCTTATACCAATTTTGGAAAAATCTCAGCCAATATGTTCTGAAATATTGCTACTATTCTATTCTCTCCTCTTCTGAGATTTACACCCAAGTTAGAACCCTTCACCATGTTCTATGTATTCTTATCCTTGTTCTGTATTTTTCATTCTTTTCTCTTTGTACTTTAATCTTGATATTTTCTACTTACATGTCTTCTAGTTAACCTGTTTTAATGTATTCAATCTCTTATTAATTCCATTAATTTATTTCTTAATTTTAGTTATAATTTCAGTCCCAGATCACCAATTGATCTTTTTAACAGGCTTTAAGTGTCAGTTGATATTCTTAATATTTTTCACCATTTTCTTGGCTATATTAATTATTGTTATTTTAAGCTCTCTAATAACTCCAATAAATGAATCATCTGTAGGGATATTTCTGCCATCCATTTTTAATCTGTTTTTTGGTTATGTGGACCCTTTTATAACATGCCTCATAATTTTTACTGGATGCCAGACATTGTGTATTAAAAATGTAAATGTTTTGAATGACCCTATCTCTTTCTTAAGACAGTTAAGTTTTCTTCTTGCAGATAGATATAGTGCAAGTAGATCATCTTAATACTGTCTAGGGTTGGTTTAGGCTTTGTTAAAGATGATTTACTTTTTTGTCCTTACTCCTTGGATATGGCTTTCCTGTGGTTTCTTCTAAAAGTTCATTGTATTTAGATAGTTTCTCCACATTTGCCAGTCTCTAACTCCATCCTGTCTCCCTAGTACTCTGCAGCTTCTGAGTCTCTGTTCAGCTCTCTCTCTCTCTTTTTAAGATTTTATTCATTTATTTGAGAGAGAGAGAATGCAAGTGAGAGAGCAGCAGAGGGAGAGGGAGACACAGACTCCCCACTGAGTAGCAAGCCCGATATGGGGCTTTATCCCAGGATCCTGAGATCACTACCCGAGCTGAAAGCAGTTGTTTAACCAACTGAGCCACCCAGGCACCCCTCTGTGCAGCTCTTTAGCCTCAAAGATGCTTATACCTTTCACAACTTACAACTCAAAATGCACAATAGATCTAAATATATAATGTGAAAGTACAAAAACTCTAGAAGATGACCAGGAGAAAATCCAGTTGACATTCGGTTCGGCAATGACTTTTAGATACAACACCAAAAGCATGATCCATGAAAGAAAAAATTGGTAAGTTGGACTTCATTAAAATTTAAAACTTCTACTCTGTGAAATACACTGTAAAAAGAATGAAAAAAATCCACAGTCTGTGAGAAAATATTTGCAAAGTATTTGCCAAAAAAATTTTGTAAAAGTCTGATAAGAGATTTTTCTCAAATATACAAAGAAGTCTTAAAGCTGAACAAGAAGAAAACAATTCAAATAAAAAATGAGCTAAAGTCTGAACAAATATCTCACAAGAGCAGATATATAGATGGCAAGTAAGCACAGAAAATTTTCAACATTATATGTCATTAGGGAAACACAAATTAAAACAATAATAAGATACCACAACATGCTTATTAGAATGGCTCAAATCCAAAACATTGACAATACCAAATACTGGGGAGGATATGGAGCAACAGGAACTCTCATTTATTGTTGATGGGAATGCAAATAGCACCAAACAAGACCATTTGGCAGTTCTTTACAAAGCTAAACATAGTCTTATAATATGATCCAGGAATTGCCCTCCTAGGTATTTGCCCAAGTAAATTGAAGAGTTATATTCACACAAAATCTACACTTGAACGTTTATAGTGCTTTATTTATAATTGCTGAAAACTGGAAACAACCAAGATGCTTTCGAAAGGTGAGTAAGCTGATGAACAAACCATAATACATTCATGCAGTAGAATGTTATTCAGCAATAAAAAGAAATTAGCTATCAAGCCAGAAAGACCGGGAAGAATTTAAATGCATGTGAAGGCAATATGAAAATGATTAAGGTCTCCAGTAGAATCTTGAGTAGTAGTGGTGGTAAAACAACAGCAGCAGCAGCAACAACAACAACAACAACAACAACAACAAAAGCCATCCATATCATGTCTTAACTTTGATGCAAATACTTCTAAATGTAATCATTAATATTTTGGGGGGGGGTTGCACTGATATCAGTTCCAACATTACGGAGTTACCTCTTTATACTACTTTGCTAAATGGTTATTCTTTTTAAATCATGAGTAGATTTTTAATATTGTCAGTTTCCTTCATTCATTGACTATTTAAATGGTCATATTTTTAATTTGATTGGTTAATATGGTGAGTTACATTGATAGAATTTTTAGTTGTTGAACCATTGTTGAATGTCTGATGTAAATGTGGTCTGGGTATATTTTTTAGTATGCTGTTTGATTCAATTTGTTGATATAGTGTATTTACACCCATGCTTAAAAGTGAAATTTGGCTATAATCTTTTTCATTGACTTTGTATGGCCTTGTGAATACTGAATAGTTTCCTCTTTTTTTAAAAGTAATGTTTTCAATAGTTTGTATAAGACAGTGATTAGTTGTTCCTTGAAAGTTTGTTAGAATTACTTTAAACCTACCTAGAAATGTCATCTTTATTGCAGAGAGAAGAAATTTGAATACTGATTATGACTTTTGATTGATTATTTGACCAGATTTTTTAAGCTTGTTTGATTTATATTTTTCTAGAAAATAATATATTTCACATAGCTTTTATAAATTTATTGAATATAGCCATTCAATTTATTCTTCTAGGACTTTTAGCTCCATTATAGCTATGTTTTTTTTTTCATTTGATCCTTTATGTTTGCCCCTCCTCTCTTTCTCTACATTTTCATATGGATCTATTTATTATATTTCAGAAACCTTCTGATGGTATTATTTTTTTCTCTTGTCTTGTTAAATAATTAAATCCCACTTTCATGTTTATTATTTTCTTCTATATTCTCTGGGTTTACTCTGTGTTATTTTTAGCTTTGTGAATTAAGTGTTCACTGTATTTATTTTTCGTATTTCTTGTGTTCTAATATGTAAAGACCATAAATTTCCCTCTAAGCTCCTCTTTAACTAGCTGCATCTCACTTTATTTATAAGTAGTGATTTCATTTCCATTTTGATTTCTTATTTGGACCTTGGGTTGTTTAGAAGTGAGGATTTTGTTTTCCAAATTAATTTTTAAACTATCTTTTTGCATTGATTTCTAATTTCACTTCATGTTGGTCAGAGAACATTGTTTCCATATTATTAGTTTTTAAAGTGTTTGTTGAAGATTCTGTTGTGTCTCAATATATAATTTTTGTAAATACTTTGTGCATGCTTGAAAAGAATATATTTTCTATGTTGGATTCAAAGTATTACATATATTTATTTAAATCTACATACAAATTTAGATCAGCATTTTTATAACCTTTTTTTTCTGGCTGAGCAATCAGTTTCTGAAACAGAGTATGTTAAATCTATCCGTGGTTTGAAATTGCCTATTCTGCCCCTTAATTACATCAGTTTTTCTACATGCATGTGGAGTTAGAAGGCTGGACAAAGCAAAGGGCATGATTTTGATGATGGATTATTACCTTTATCATTAAGAAATTATAACTCTTGTTAATAATTTCACACTAAACTATATTTTGTCTGATACTATCTTTTGCTAGACTAGATCTCTGTTATATTTGTTATTATTTCTTCACATTTAATCTTTTGTTATGGTTTTTTTTTTCAGATGTCCTTATAAACAAAATAAAGCTGACTTTAAAAAATTAAATCTGCCTCTTTTCACTTAATAACTATCCTTAATTATTAGACACTTTATTAAGCTTATTCTTTTTTCTATCATGCCTAGAGCTCATCAATATTTATTTCATTCCCCCAAAATGACAAAAAACATATCATGCTTTTACTTCCCTCGCATCCTTTCCTATATAGAGTACCTACCACACTGGCTGTTTCAGTTGCTATGACTATGAAAAACTTACCCTCAGAACATAATGTTATAAAACAACAAATTTTTATGTTTATGACTTTTGTGGTTCAGAAATTCAGACAGGACACAGAGGGGATGGTTTGCCTCTGCTCTATAATGTCTCATGTCTCAGTTGGAAGACTCAAAGGCTGGGCACTAGAATCATCTGATGGTTAATTTATTTAGAAGTCTGGTGGCGGATGCTGGCTGGGAGGTGCACTGCCTTTGCATATTGGCTTCTCCATACAACCTCTCTATGTAAACTAGTTTGGGCTTCCTCGCTGCATGGTGGCTGGTTTTGCCAAAGCAAACTTCCCAAAAAGAGAGAGCGAGGATAATGCTCTATCCTTATGACCTACTCTCAGAAGTCACAGAGTATTACTTCTGTGCACTCTATTGGTCAGAGCAGTCACAAGCCTGCCCACCTTCAAAGGGAGGGGAAATATATTACACCTCTTGATGAAGAGTGACAAGTTTCTGGAAAAGCACGTGGAACTGAAAGCATTCCTATGTCCATTTTTGGAAAATACAATCTGACATCCATATCATTTAGAGTACATATGCCGAGTACTACTGAGAAGCATTTTACAAATAATATTTGCTTAACAATAAATTTTACCAATTATATGTCCACCTCTTTTCTTGTATTTCACTGCCTTCTCTTTGTAGAAGCGCTCCTTTGGCAGTTTGCTCAGAGAGGATCTCTAGGTGATCAATTTTTGAGTTGTTGAGAGGTCTTAAAATATTCTTTTTTAACCACTGAATTTGGAAGATGCTTTGGTTAACTATAGAATTCTGGGTTCAAAATTCTTTTTCTTAACATTTTCAAGATATTCATTTTTTTTCTTGATTTCAGTATTGCTGATGGAAATCTGACTTCAATGATTCTCATCCCTTTTGTAGGTTGTCTCTGATAACTTTTTCTTTTCCAAGATTTACTGAGGTATAATTGACAAATCAAATTGTATACAGTGTACAACATGATGTTTTTATATATGTATACATTGTCAATTGTTTACTACAATGAAGCTGATTAACAACTCTATCACCCCAAATAATAGGTACCTTTTTTTTTTCCTGCAAGCACAATTAAGATCTACTCTCTCAGGATTGTTTTTTCATTCTTGAGTCTCTAAAATTTCACTACAATTTGTTCAAGCTTCACCATACTATGTTCAAGTCTCTCGTTTATTCTACTAGGAAGGATGCTTTCGATTTAAGGATCTGTGTCTTTTATCTGTTATGTCTTCCCCTCTATTCCCTGTATTCTCTCCTCCCAGAATTCATGGATGTTAATGCTTTTGGACTGATCCTTTATGTGTCTCAATATTTCATTTAAACATTCCATCATCTCAGTAGAGCCTAGTGTTTAAAAGACTCTGGAACCAGCCCCTGGGTTCAAAGCCTGGCTCTCCTAATTATTAGATGTGTGACATTGGGTGAGTTATAATCCTTTCTGTGCCATATGTTTCTCATCAGTACGATGGGAATAATCCTACTGCGTTCCTGACAGGCTTGTTATGAGAATTATATGAGTTTTAGATCTGTAAATAGCTTGGAACAATGCTTTGAAGACAGTAAGCACTATATATAGTAAGCTCTTCTTATCTTATTATCATTCCCTCCTGCTGCCCAATGGACCAGCTCGCTACACCAATCTTCAGCTGTGTCTACTCTACTGTTCAGCCCATGTACCAAGCTTTTATTCTCAGCAATTATATTTTTCATTTCTAAAAATCTTTAAGTATTTTTTGAAAAGTCATTTGTTCTTGCTTTATGTTTCCAATACCCTCTTATCTGAAAATATTAATTTTACTTTATTAGTTATTAGTTGTTTCACTGAGTGTAAGTTTTCCTATTTGGTTTTTCTTTCAGAGTTTATAGTCCTTAAGTAGTTAGTGATAATTTAGTATGAACTCATCCTTGTGGTTATGATTTCCTGCTTGTTTTCACTGTAGCCTTCTTGGTAGGAGAGATGAAAGCAAGTTGCTCAGGGTTATTGTCTGTGTTATACAAAGGGCCGTGGGGTGAAGATGGGCTGCCAGTTTTGGTGTCTGAGCTCCCTGTCTGTTTGCTCCTCACTCTTACCCAGTAACATCAGACATTTCCCTCATCTCAAGACCTGCTCCTGGAGAGTAAACACCCATACTGTAGCACCTGACTTTTCACTGTATTTTATAACTCTATATTGTATCTGTTCCCCATTCTGTACCCAGGGTCAAACACAGTAGTTGGCACATAGTAAATGCTCAGCTCGTGTTTTTTAAATGCACAAAGGAAAAACAGAAATTTAATTAAATTTTAAAAGCTGCCATGGCTTGTTTTGAGACTTTAGGGCAAGTTACTTTAGCACACATTTATTACATGCCTCTGCTAAATATTTTATATACATCATCTAGTTTAATAATATTCACCACAATTCAAGAAGTGAATTGTATTCATTAGGGTATAAGTTCAGCTTCTGTTAGAGACCCAGGATACAGCAGCCTATACTTGATAGGAATTTATTTTCCCCTTATGAAACAACCTAGATTTAAGCAACCTAGGATTGGTATGGTGACTTACAGTGTTAGGGAACTAAACTCCTTCTGTCTCATTGCTCAGTCATTTTGAGTTTGCTACCCTTGGTTTATGGCCTAACATGACTCATCACTCTATCTTAATTCTAATCAGTAAGGATGGGAGAGGGAGGATAGGGCACTACTTTTCCTTTTAAAGGCATGACTTGAGATCTGCACACATCTCTTATGCTCATGTGTCATTGGCCAGAACTAAGTTACATGATCTAACTGCAAGGGAAGCTGAATCTTTATTTTTGGCAGTCTTGTGCCCTACTATATTTGAGAGTTCTGTTACTATAGAAGATAGTAAGAATGAAGATTTGAGACCATTATTGTTTATATTTTAAATGAATGTAAGAATACAAAAAAACCACTTCCAATTAAATCGTGACTATACTTTCTTATCATATAGAATTGTTATTGTGTATTTATTGAAATACAACTTTTTTATTAATTTAGACATGAACCAAATTAGATATTACTTCTGTCCATATATAAAAAGGGATATGTAAGCAAAATAAATCATTTAAGATATTTAAATTTTTCTTCACATTCAGAGTCTATTCTCAATCCCCTTAACTCAGAAGTATAAATATCTGAATTTTTCTACACAGTGTTATCCTCTATACCATAAAGAATGCTTGTGATGTAGCATTTCTTTAAAAAGAGCCTCACTATTTGGGGCGCCTGGGTGGCTCAGTCGGTTAAGTGCCTGACCCTTGATTTCAGATCAGGTCTCGATCTCAAGGTCGTGAATGCAAGCCCCGCATTGGGCTCTGTGCTGGGTGTGGATCCTACTTAAAAAAAAAAAGTGCCTCACTACTATCTCTAGTATTGTCTTAACAGGCAACACCCATTCCGTACGGTTTGATGCCGACTACGACTAAGAGAAGCTAGTAACTTAGTACTCATTCTGGACAGCCACGGATCTAGCTAAAAATTGGGGTCTTATGAATATAGAGAAAGGGAAGAATGGATATTAGGAGACAACTAGCAGTCTCAGCAACAGGGTTATCGCTTCCACACAATATATACAAGGTAAATGAAACCCAGGGAGTGGACTAATTTGCCCAATGACACACAATTACTAAGTCATGGAGCCAGAGTCAAGCCCAGGCATATCCAGCTTTACAAAACTACTCTAAAACAAAAATATGGAATTGACACAGCTTTAAGGAAATTGGCATACTTGTATACTGTGTTGTGGTAGTGTAAATCACTATCACATCTTAGGGAATGTGATTTAGTAAAAAAAATAAAAATTAAAAAAAAATTTAAAAATTACATGTGCTTCTGTTTAAACCCAACACTTCCAGGAATTTAGTTAAAGAAATATCAGTACAAATGTGCAAAGATACATATATAAGGTCTACATTAGTGGGTCACTTCTATAGGCTTTAAATTAGACACTGGTACTGCAAATAAGGATACGGGGTTGGTGGCAGGGAAGTTTAAATTTCAGAGCCAGCAGTGGTTAATACTGGCCTCGGTGCAAGCCACAGTGTCTACAACCAGCAGTCACAGCAGCAAAGGCCCCACTAGACCAGTTCTATGGTGGGATTTTGGGAGTTCATCTGACCAGATAGTCTCCAAGATAGCTTCTCTCGCCATCCCAGAGAGTCTGTGAGTTGCCCTGTATTTTTCAGTGAATTCCTTTTCTCCTTAAACTGTTACACTTGTTTCTACTGCATGTACCTAAGAACTGTAACTGATACAATGGCCTCATTTCTTTTCCTGTAAATTGCCAAGTTGTTATTGCCTTAGGACCTTTGCTCCTGGTATTACCACTGCCATGATCTCACAAGGCTGGTGGTTCCTTTGTATCCCTCAGGATTTAGGTCAAATATCACCCTGTAGAAACAGCTGAGATTCCCCCATCTAAAGAAGTTCTACACCCACACTTTTCATTCTTTATCAAATATCCATGTTTTATTTTCTTCGCAGAACTTACTACTAGGTGAATTATTTAGTTCACATGTATTTGTTTTCTTGTTTATTTTTTCTCCTCCCCATAAAAAGAAACTGCAGAAATTACCTTGCCCAGAAAAGTGCCTGGCACATAGTATGGGTACAATAATATCTGCAAAACGAATGAAATAATTTTATATCTTTGTCTTGTAATACTTACAAAATTGGGAACATCCTTTGAATAAACTGGAGCACACCATGCAATAGAATATTATATACCTATTTTTTTAAAAGATTTTATTTATTTGTTTGACAGAGATAGAGACAGCCAGCGAGAGAAGGAACACAAGCAGGGGGAGTGGGAGAGGAAGAAGCAGGCTTCCAGCGGAGGAGGCTGATGTGGGTCTTGATCCCAGAACGCCGGGATCACGCCCTGAGCCGAAGGCAGAGGCTTAACGACTGAGCCACCCAGTCGCCCCAAATATTATATACCTATTAAAAAGATGCGGTACATTTTCTCTATCTTAACATGGAAAGAATTCCACAACACTGCTAAATAAAACAGTCAGATGTAAATAAAAGTAAATATAAGTTGGTATTTCATATGTGTAAAATACCTAGAAATAATCTGGGAAGATACTAAACCAATTGTTAAGAATAGTTAACTCAGTGTAATGGGAATTCTAAGGTAGAAAGAGAACCCCCTGCCCCCGCTTAGTTAATTATTGCAACAATCGTGCATGCATTGAGTCTTTCTTTTGGTTTCAAACAAACTGTCTGAAAAAATAGATTTATTAGAAAAATATTAAGGTTTGATATCCTTTGTAATGAAAGGAAAAGTTGAACACACAACCACTGACAGGACAGAAATGATACTGGGTCTCAGAAACTCCCAGAAACAGAGAGGTAAAAATTTTCAGATCTCTTTCCACAGTCTCTTTTTTTTTTTTTTTAAAGATTTTATTTATTTATTCGACAGAGATAGAGACAGCCAGCGAGAGAGGGAACACAAGCAGGGGGAGTGGGAGAGGAAGAAGCAGGCTCATAGCAGAAGAGCCTGATGTGGGGCTCGATCCCAGATCGCCAGGATCACGCCCTGAGCCGAAGGCAGACGCTTAACCGCTGTGCCACCCAGGCGCCCCTCTTTCCACAGTCTCTTACCTCAGCTTCTCTAAGTATATCAGCTTCACTCTATCTCACTGCTATACTTCTGCTCCCCGAGTCTCAAGCTGGGGATGGTGGTTAAACATTAGAGAAAGCTGCCCCTTTCAGCTTTATCGAAGACTTCTTAGAACCATCATAGAGCCTGTGCACTTACCTGCAAGTTTGTCCTAGGTGAAAGAGGAAGTAGTAAGGGAGATGGTTTGTAAAAAACCACCTATATGATATTCAAACTGGTGCTCTGAATTCTCTTGCCTCTGCAGAATATATTTAGAATAACGTAAATGATGCAAGATTCCAGTGTTGGACATACATGGTGAGAACTTTCACATTGTCAGTAGGGTAACTGACTCTGTCTTCTGGATCACCCATGTCTTTATCTTCACAAAATCTATAAGCAACAGCATCTTTAAGCACTGCTGAGAAGCCTTCCACAGATAATTTGGGAGTCATATGTAACTCTGAATAGGGACTGCCAATAGCTGCAGTACTATATCATTTCTTATAAACCTTGGTTAAATCCTAACCACATTTATTTAGATCGTTGATATTTTTACAAAATATTTTTGCCCAAATCAGTCAGTCCTATCAAAATTCATAAGGTAATGTTTTAAAACTGTTGATGTATTAGAATAGATTACCTGCTGGTTTGTTTTTATTTCAGTGTCTTAAAAAGACTAAAGGATTATTGCTTTCTCAAAGCAACTCAAATGTCAATTAACTGATGAATGGATAAACAATATGGGCATATCCATACAATGGAATACTATTTGGCCATAAAAAGGAATGAAGTACTAACACATGCCACCTTAAAAACATTATGTGAAGTGAAAGAAGCTAAGCACAAAGGAGCACATATTGTATGATTTCATTAATATGAAAAGTCTAGAATAGGTAAATCTATAGAAACGGAAAGTAATTAGTAATTGCCTAGGTCTTGGGTGGGGGGCAGAAATGGGGAATTCAAGGACAACAGCTAAGTGGTGTGGGTTTCTTTTCATGGCAATGAAAATGTTCTAAGTTGATTTGGGAGCTAGATGAATGATTCTGTGAAGATACTGAAAACCAGTGAATTGTACACTTTAAATAACTGAATTTTATACTATGTGAATTATGTATCAATAAAGCTGTTTTTAAAAATGTATCCATACAAAATATAGAAAGAATGTATAAAACTCAACACCCAAAAAACAAATAATCCCATTAAAGAATGCAGAGGACACGAGCAAACATTTCTCCAAAGAAGATATACAAATGGCCAACAAACACATGAAAAGATGCTCATCATCACTCATCATCAGGGAAATGCAAATCAAAACTACAGTGGGACATCACCTCACACCTGTCAGAAGACCTAAAATCAACAACACAAGAAACAAGGTGTTGGTGAGAACCCTCGTGTAGACCCTTGGTGGGAATGCAAACTGGTGCAGCCACTGTGGAAAACAGTATGGCAGTCCCTCAGAAAGTTAAAAATAGAACTACCCTATGATCCAGCAATCGCACTACTGGGTATTTACCCAAAGAATACAAGAACAGTAATTCAAAAGGATACATGCACCCCTATGTTTACTGCAGCATTATTTACAATAGCCAAGATATGGAAGCAGCCCAAGTGTCCATCAATTAATGAATAGATAAAGAAGATGTGAGAGACACACACACACATACACATATACAACAGAATATTATTCAGCCATAAAAAAGAATGAAATCTTGCCATTTGCAAGGACATGGATGGAGCTGGAGAGTATAATGCTAAGTGAAATAAGTCAGTCAGAGAAAGACAAATACCATATGATTTCACTCATACGTGGAATTTAAGAAACAAAAGAAGAGCATGGGAGGAAAAGAGAGAGCCAAACCAAGGAACAGACAGTTTAACTATGGAGAACAAACTGATGGTTACCAGAAGGGAGGTTGGTGGGGGGATGGATAAAAGGTGAAAGGCACTAAGAGTACACTTATTTTGATGAGCACTGAGTAATACACTGAATTTTTAAATCACTATATTGTAAACCTGAAATTAACATAACACTATCTGTTAACTACCCTGGGATTAAAATTTAAAAATATATAGAGTGTTTAAACAAAAAACATGTATCCATAGACAATAGGTAAAATTGGCAGAACTGTGTTTCAATAAAATTTTATTTATAAAAATAGGTGGCTGGCCCATAGGCCATAGTTTGCTGATCTCTGTTCTAGAGTAGTAAAATCTCATTAATTTTAGCTGGCTACTAACCTACTAGGAAAAAAGGTATTGCCTTTCCCAGCCTCTCTTGTAGAAGCTTGTGTACAACTTTCGGGAATTGTCCTTAAACGGAAAAGATGTGCTACTCTTTACATATCTCCATCCTTCTGTTCACTAGAAGACTAGAGCTCTAGCAGCCATGTTGGACCAGAAAATGACTTTGGAAAATAGAAACCACACACAGTGGGGCAACAAGGTAGTAGGAGCCTGGAATCCTCACCCCATGAATCACCGTTCTAACCCCAAGTTAATTTTACCAGATATCTTGAAAGAAAAAAATAAATTTATATCATAAAAAAACGTAATAAATAACTTATTTTGGTGCTTTCTTTACTCTGTGCTCACAGCTAAACCTAGTTCCTACTACTAAAGCTTTAAGGAATTAAAAACCAATTCTGGGGGTGCCTGGGTGGCACAGCGGTTAAGCATCTGCCTTCGGCTCAGGGCGTGATCCTGGAGTTATGGGATCGAGCCCCACATCAGGCTCCTCTGCTATGAGCCTGCTTCTTCCTCTCCCACTCCCCCTTCTTGTGTTCCCTCTCTCGCTGGCTGTCTCTATCCTGTCGAATAAATAAATAAAATCTTAAAAAAAAAAAAAAACCAATTCTGCTTCCTAAACGGATCCAAGTAGATATTAGGGACATCCAATATCCAATTCTATGAACATTATCATCCAATTCTATGTGTGTGTTTTTTAAACAACATTTCATTCCTACATGTGCTCTTAGCCTAGAGGCTAAGAATTGATTATAGCACTTCATTCTGATTTTACTGGCCTTTTGATGTACTGTCTTGCAACTATTTGGGTTCATATCTGTCAGAAAGATACAAGAAGATACATTCTCTGATTAACCAATCCTTTGTAACTTTTTAAAAAATGTCAAATGTCATAAATACAGGCAGTACCATATAGAATAGTTCCACTGTTTATTCAATCCCTGTTTCATCCAAGTCCTGATTTTTGTGTACACAGGCTATTGTGGGTTTCTCTATGGGTCCAGTAATGTGAACATTAGCTTGGCATTTCCTCTGCTCTACAGGACGGAAAAAACCAAAAAATCAAAAAATACCCCCCAGGCCTCTTGTGGGTTCAGCTTTACCTTGACATAATTAAGATAATGTCTGAAGAGCTCTAAAATTGTCACAAATGATCTCTAAATACAATATAATGTTTACTTTTGTTCATAAAAAGATAAAGGGCTTCAGAGTCACTATAGCTTATCTTCTCCATAAGGGTATGAGGCATGAAACAGACCTAATATTTCAGACCTAATATTTTCATGATCCCCTCCCCCAAACCCCTTTAAAAAGTATCTCTGTGTTCCAGAGTTACCCTGGTATGAACTGAATGTTTGTATCCCCTTAAAATTCATATGTTGAAGCCCTCACCCCTCAAATGTTGCTATATTTGGAGATAAGGTTAAATAAGGTCACAAGGGTGGGGCCCTGATCCTATAAAATTAGTGTCTTTGTAAGAAAAAGCATCAGAGATACCTCTGACCCCCTCTTCTCTCCTCACGCAGGCACTGAGGAAAGGTCATGTGAGGATATAGGAAGAATATGGCCATCTGCAAGCTGGGAAAAGGGTTCTCACCAGAACTTGAATTGGCCAGACCCTTGATCTTGGACTTGTAAGAAAATAAAGTTTTGTAGTTTAAGCTACCCCATCTGTGATATTTTGTTACAGCAGCCTGAGCACACTATACACACTCCGTAAGGATGGTGTGGAAAAGAAGGTCCTGCTTTAGCATCATTTTCCCATTACCTCCTGATAAAATCCACTTTAATACTGACATAATCATAAGCTGGCTTCACATATTCTGAACCTGCTTGATATTTCAACTTGACTCTTGTTCTCATGGGTGACTTGGCAGATTTTGGAGGTTCCCTGCTGGAGTGCCTTCTGACTACAACTCCTGTGACATGCAGAATGACCAACCACCCTAAGTTGCCTGGGACTGAGGGATTCCTGAGACTCAGGACTTTTGGTGCTAAAACAGGGAGAGTTCCAAGCAAACTCGAACAAGCTGGTCATCCTAGATGGGCAACATTCTATTTCCCCAGTTACTGCTCCTTCTACAGCTACAGATTTTCTGATCATCCACACCACACAGACTCTCTTGGTTGGAGCCCCATTTCCCTTCTGGGAAGTCCTGTTGGACAAGAGTCAAAAGAGCTCCAGGCCAGCACTTTCTCTCATGTGGTACACATTTGGTGCACAAGAAACACTCCAACATCATTTGCTCTGACAAACTATGGGAGTCATAGCTGATCTCAATATGGCAACTCTCCTTTACTCCTCTGCCCAAACTTCTCACTGGCCTATTTCATCTACCCTGGGATTTCTCAGATGTGGGTTGGGTGCTATTGTACTTCTGAAAACCCAAGGGACACATATCAAGCTCCCTGAGTAGTGCCATTGAAGCCCCACTCAGTAGCCTTAAAGGGGCGTAAGGAAGCATAACAATAAGCAACATAAAATCCTCCTCATGAAATCACCTCTTTTACAATCTTCTGCTAAGCCTTGAAACTGGTGAAAAGCTCCAATAATTGAAAAGCCAGTTTTGGACTGTGGTTACCAAATATAGGGAGAAAAATTGCCCAAGGGCCCCAGATGCTGCTGCACTCTGAAATCTGCTGCCACGTTTGCACCAAGGATCAAGCTTTCCACGGGCTGCTCTGGCCAGTGACTTGAGTGCAGCACAGATAAGGCAAGCACCATCCTAGGAGGACTCCTCTGATGCCAATTTTGGTTTGAGCATTCCCAGCAGCCCTGCCAAATCTTCCTTAGACTGTACAGCAGTCTAGGACACTTCCACCAACCTCTCTCCACCTCCTCCACTGCGTCTGACTTCCATCAGTCTGATGGCTCTCCCAGCCTTCCCTGGCTCCCTCCCCATTCTCTCTCACAAGTGTTTCTTCTAATAAAATTCTTGCACGTTTAATGTCATCTTAACAACTCCTTTTTAGAGGGCCCAGACTAACATGATGATATTTCCTTTGAAAACAAGCATCTTGTCAGGACCTCACTTGGTGTTCATAGTTGTATTATAATGCAGCAGGCAATACTTCCGGTTCCATATCCACTTATGTTACTAATCATAGGATGAATGAATGATATGGTAAGAGGGAACACCAGGGAAAACTATGGGATTTTTACTTTACAGTTCTTGTTGTTCAATCCACTTTAGGTTTTGTCAAAATATAGGTCTAATTTGTATGAGCATAAAGCTGAAATTTTGGTAAGAACTATCATAGTGGGTGCTCAATGTGTGAGTGGGGACATTGTATATGCAAATCTGTTTGAGTGGGCAACTGGCCTAGTGCCAGGACTTGGATGAAAGGTTTGTTACATGCTACCTTGGAATTTCAAAGCAACCTCAACCCTAATATCAGCATTTTCCTTTATTCCTTTACATTTTCTTCCTCCCCAACCCCTTCTCATTTTTCTCTTCTATCTTTTCACTATATTTCTTATAGTGCCACTGCTTGAGAGGTTGCTAATAAGCAATAGTGCAAGTAGAATACAGAAACAGAATAGAGAAACCTTCATTTTGCTTTTATCTGAACCTGATAAGTTATTTAAAGCCGTACCCCAAAGAAGGCAGAATAAAAGTAGCTTTTTATGCTTGTTCTCCAGAACTTCAAGTGTCCCAAATCCTACTCTCCTCTTTTTTTTTAAAGAAAAACTTCTGATCGTAGTATTTTTTTACACAAAAGTATGTAAAAAACATCAATACCAAAACTGTATTTTGATAATATCCTGACAAAAAACAAAACAAAACAAAAAAACAACCAATGCTTTTCAAGCAAAAGAATACCCCTCTGTAATTTGTATCAAGGACTGTCAATTGTCAAAATGTGACAACATGCCTTTGTCTTCATTATAATAGCAGGCAATTAGGAAAGGTTTACTGTGGTCAATTTGTTCATTTCCCTATATTAAAAAGAACTGTAGCAGATACGGAAAATACAGAGTAGAAAGAAGAAACTAAAATAAACGATCACTCTTCAAACATTATCATTCTTCATTCTGATGTATTTTTTTTTCTACGCATAATTTGTTTTTACAAAAATATTACCTCGCCACCATGGTCTCTAGCACTGGGCTCTGACCTACCCTGACGACGGGATGTCCCTGGGACTCTGACACCCAGGGATCTGAGAGGTCCTGTTCTATGCAGGCGCTGGCGGGTGTGGCTATTTCCCCACCTGAAGGCCTCTGTGAAAAACAAAACAAAACAAAACAAAAAACAAAACAGAAAAAAGAAAAAAAATGACCTGAGTGGCTATTCGCACTTTTTAATTTGAGAGCTAGTCATAGCTAACGCTGAATTAAGATCGAAGCATTGATTCCTCAGTCATATTCTAAAGGAACGGAAACCAGCAGAAACAGCTGATTTCGTGGAATGTCCCAAGATAATAGCTGTCAGGCCTTTATTATGGCTGGAGACTATTCGTCAATGATGACAGGCCTCGAGCCGTCTGAACAGTCTTGACTTTAAAAGTGCCTGACAGGAGTTAAAATGTTTCCCAGCGCCCAACAGTCAGTGCCAGTTTCCTCAGCTAACCGGCGGTCGAGGGCAGCAAGAACCCTCCATGAGCAGAGTCAAGGGGCGGGAGACCAAGTGAAATCGCAAGGCACTGGGTTAGCGAAGGTGACCCTGGCACACGGTCCGGCCCTGTGTCCACCGCAAAGACCACGGTGGCTGCGGCTTGGCCCTACTCCACGGGCAACAATGCTGAGCTGAAAGTGAACGCCCTTGCAGAGTGTCCTGCCAGGATGCAAGCACCAGGGATTTGGGGTTTTTCAAAATGGAAGCATTACCGAGGAAATTTAAAGCCCTGTCTCCACAGACAAACTGAGGCGTTAGGCCAGCTCCGATACGAGCTGTATTATCTTAGACAAATCACTCGCCCTCTCCTAGCCCTAATTTCCCCGTAATGGAAACTATACCATTTCTTCCTCCTGGACCTGTTGTGAAGAAAGGATTTAAATGGCACGGCAATGCTGGTGTTCCGTACAACACCACACGTAAAACCCGTTACAAAAAGGTGGTGGTAAATAAGACCCTAAAACCTTCCCTGCAACCGTCTGCGTCTCTACCGGACCCGCTTCCGGAGCCCCTTCACCTCAGCCCAACGCAAATCCCTCCGCGCTCGCGTCACTTCCGGAAGACTCAGGTCGCGACTCCTCGAAATACCCGGATGTAACTGTCATGGCTGCCATCAGTGAGGGACCGCAGTAGAGATCGAGTCAAGAGCTGCCCGGAAAGCGCTCAGAGTTGGGGTGTCAAGGAGGCCTGTCAAAGGACAAAAGATGAGATTACTGGGCGGCAGGGTGCCCCAAACGTCCTAGGAACTGCGCCTCCGCGCTTCCTGTTAGCTTGCCGCCAAGTTTTTCTAGAGGAGTCGCTCCTTTTGGCAGGGTGGGGCCTCGCTTCTTTCTTGGGCCTTCCTTGTGTGGGGGGGTTTTGGTTTCTGTCACTCGGCTTAGCCCTGGAGTTGCCGCGGGTAATGGGAGCGCTGGCCATGCGGGCGCTTGCCGAGGAGGAAGGGGCGGGGCAGAGCCTAGGACGGAGAGAGGTGGGGCGATGTGGGAAATTTGGGGCAGCAGAGGTTTGGAGCGCCCCACTAAGTGCAGGCAGCCTCGAGCTGCTGCCCCCATTAGAGTCTCGTTTCTGTCTTTTTGGCTGACGTGCACCTTGCCGTGGGGCTCTCACGTTTGGCGATAGGGCTCTTCCCTGCTGACCCAGCTATACTCAGCATTAGACTTTGATCCTCAAATAATATCCAGGATGTGTATAGTGAAGTATGCAACTGGTTTAAAAGTCCCAAACATAAGCAAACTAATATGTTAGCTTTAAGTTTCAGAATTAATAGGGAAACTATACATGTTGATTATTGGGTTGGTTTTCTTTAAAGTTTTAAATTTGGATAACATGTTAACTGCTTGTGAGATTTTTTTTAACAAAAGCATTCTTAAAATAACTGCAATGAGAAAATATGCTAATATTTAAAATACTCAGAAAATTGTTGCACTTTGCTACTGCGCAATTGTCACGATGAAACACGACACCAGAATTGTACATCATAAGACTTTAATTGCCAGAGGCTTCTGCAAATACAGTAATTCTAAATATAGATATATTTATTTCAAGTTAATTCTCTTTGCAGAGTGGCCTGTAGGTATTTGTCTTCAGGTGAAACAGGAACAAATGTGAGTTGATTGGTTAACATTTCCTAATAGTTAGAACGACTTCTTAAGTGCTTAACTGTGTATCTGTTGCATTCAGAATCTCAGTTGAAACCATTTTTATTTGTCTGAAATATGTAATGAACTCATAATGTAAAATATACATATAGACTGTTATTTTTATTAAAAAAAAATACAGAAACTAATATGTAAAGCAAGTTGACCCTATAAAACAGTGTGCTATAATTTGGATTTTCACTTAAACTCCCAAAATTAAAAGAGCTGACCAGAAAGACTTAAAAAAGAAATGTAGACATTTACCCCTTCTCTAAACATGCCATTGTTTGAACAGAAAACAAAATGACATTGGAAAGCACCTGGGATTTACTTTTACAGTTATACTGTATGCAAGGCACTGAGTTGATAATGGATGAGAAAGTGCTTTACAACATGTAAAGTAATATACTGATCATGAACAGTTAGTACTCTCACTTCTGACCAAATCATGTCTCCTTATGGTACATTTTAACCTCCAAAACTTGTGGTTCTTGTATAAGTATTAATATACATGATTGTAATCGTATTTTATAGAAAACAAAAATAAATTAACTTTTTACATTTTGAATATTTTTTCTTGTTTATTTGTTTCAAATTGTATTTATGCACTTGTACACAGTAGAGTCCTTAGTAACTTGATAATCATAGTTGGTGTCAATTCTTATTTTTTGTATGGTTTTTTTGCAGGTAGGTCTACTGGGTTCTTGGCACAGTACCATATGGACCTGGACAAAG
This sequence comes from Ursus maritimus, assembly GCF_017311325.1. Lineage (NCBI taxonomy): Eukaryota > Metazoa > Chordata > Mammalia > Carnivora > Ursidae > Ursus > Ursus maritimus. The sequence goes on from NW_024426885.1 coordinate 31,342,228, forward strand.
CATTGTTAAGGTGGAAATTTTTATTGTATTAATCAGCTCAAATATTTGACCAGTCTATTTATTTTCCAGTATTTTAATCAATAACTAGATGTGGGCTTCATATAGTGAGCAATGTTTGTAGGATAGTAGGTCACTTTAAATTTCCTACCAAATGTAAAGTTTGATCTCAAATAGTTAAGTTTTACAGAGCACTAACTATATGCCAAACTCTGGGTTAAGTCCTATATATACATTATCTTAGTTAATACAGTATCATGAGTTAGGTCTGTTAAACTCCTTTTTTTATAGATGGAGAAGCTGAGACAAAGAGGGATTAAGTTCCTTGTCCATGGTTCCAAAACTAGAGCCATATTCTAGAGCCTTTCTTGCTATATATTTGAAGACTTTTGTAGAAGAATAAAAACAGAAGTTAGAACCTGGGCTCTGGTACTACCTACCCTGCTTTGTACATCAGGGCAAGTCATTTAACCTCTCTGAATTTCATTTTCCTCTCCTACAAGAAATGAACAGTTTCAGCTATTACATTTTATTGAATCTTGAATCATCAAGAATCCTTAAGAGTGCTTTCACCATTGTCTTGCATATTTTCTTCCAAGCCTCTGACGCTGTTCCATGAGTTTTGATGCACATGCGCAGTCAGCGACAGCTCTCTCTTGAGTGCAGCCTGGTCTGACCACATTGTAAGATGTAGCTGATTTCACAGTGTCAAAATGTAAAATAATGTCCATCTTGGAATTGATAACATATAGTAGGTGATCTCTGAGCTCCTTTCAACCCCAATTCTATGACATTTGTGACTATCTAGCTTTTTGCTGGTTTATGTCTTTTTTAATGTGAATGATTCAAGATAAAACAAGCTTCTTGGTAGTGTAAAAGTTGGAACCATTCCTGTCTTTTTTATTTCTAAATCTTCAGTACCCAGAACAATGCCTGGCACGTAGTAAATGCTTAGTAAATATCTGCTGAATGAATTCAGCAAATCTTCATTTTGCATTACAAATACAACTTCTTCAAAAAATTGTGTTTGACTTGAATTTGACATAAAACAGAATAGTATCAACAGTACAAAAATATTTTGCTAACATTTTTTGCATTCAGGAGTGTATTGTTACAAAACAGTCATCTTTGTTTCCAAACATCTTTTCTGTGTTATTATTTGTCATTGAGTGTGTGGTACATTTTGTTCCTTGAAGAGGTATAGTAAAAATTGAAATGCTGGCATAGACTTTTTAACAAGGCATCAAACTTTTTTTTTTAACTAGCAAAAGTATAGGAACACTGATTAATATATAGAGATTTTCATTTTAACAAAAGTTGGGAAAATGTTATTTAATATCTTTATTAAATTTTTATGTGTATTCTGGAGGTGATTAAAAATACCATCCTTCCAAATATACAAATAATATTAAATATGTCTGAGTTGTCAATGATGAAAATAAACTATAATTGAAAGATATTTTGAAACTCCATGAATGGACAGAAAACTGTTCAAGTTTTGGGGTGGCTAAGCGTAAGATAATGTAACTAAAGATATTATCCCAACTATATTTATAGTATGTCTGATGAGGTCTGTACTTTAAGGGGACACAGTAATTATCATAGAATTCTAGACTGTTTTCTGGTGATAATCAGCTAAGCGTTCTGCCGTGGCCAGAAAAGCTAACATGTGAAGTATCATCAAAAAAGGATTTGGGAAAATCAACAAAAAATATCTTATCCTGAAGCAACAGAATGGTCTATCTAAACATGAAGGTGTAGGCAGTTATTTTATATTCATGATAGATCTAGAATGTTCAAAATCCTTTTAATCCTTAAATATGACTATAGATATTATTTTCCTCACATAATTCTGAAGAAGCTATATGCCTATATACCAACTTTTAAAGACTAAAATACATAGCCACTAAAATTTCTGCCACTAAAATGAAGCTCTGTATCACATTACAGCATATTATTACTGGATGAACATTAATCACTAACTTCTCTGAATTTCCACTCTCAGTTTGCTTTTCTCAGGTCACCTTTTCATAGAAAACACAATTTTTATTCTTTATAAGTCACAGCTTGTGCAATAATGAGGAGGGAGTAGTGTTCACTTCTCTTAGTACTTACTCCCTTGCACAGGCTGTGTAAATGTGTCCTTTCCCAAAGCCCCAAACTCAAAGGAGAATAAGGCCAAGGGCCCACAAGACGTTATGAGTTCAGATGAAATAATTCATTTTATGAGGTTTTTACAGAAGTTTATGTGTATTGATTAAAGGCTTATTCCTGTACAGTTTTGGAGAAGTGAAGGAGTGATATTTATCATTAAATTTGGAACAAATATGTTCATTGAGTTCAATAGCTAAAGAGTTGTTTAAAGTACCTAATGGTAGTGCTTTGTACCACCTCAAAAAACTTTTTCTTTAAAACTTCTACTATTTTCACATCTTTTTTTCTCCATCTTTTTGTTTCCCTATAAATAAATCACAGTAAACCCCCTCCCCCTTCCTGGTCTGGCAGCCTCCCCCACCCCCCGCCAGTTGTAACTTCATATGACTTCATCTGGGATAAAATCCTAGGATACATTCATTTTGTTTTGTATACTTTTTCCACATGTTTAAGAATTTATATCAAGTATGTATGATTTGGAAAATCTGACATTTGGGTAAAACAAATATAAATCAAAATAATAAAATCAGAAAGGAATGGAACACTTGAAAGTAAACCAGAAACAAAGTTTTAAAACCTTCTCTGGTTATTTACCTACAGCAAAAGTGAATTTATAAGTATCACATTGAAACTCTAGGGCAAGTAGAACCCTCAAGTTTTTAGAAAAGGAATACAAATGGAATGTTGCTAATTCATTATTGTTGGTAGTTTGGTATGTTGAAAGTAAAGGATTTTACAAGTTCACTTAGCAACCTTATTCAAATCCTGTTTTTTTCCCTTTGAGATCTCAACCATGACTTCTTTTAATAGACGTTGTTTAGAAATGTTATGCTGCAAGTTGGTGAAGAAATATTGTATCTCCTTTCTAATATTTAAAATCTTTTTTTTTTTTTGGAGGGGGGGTAGGGGGATGGGGTAACTGGGTGATAGACATCAAGGAGGTTATGTGTTGTAATGAGCACTGGGTATTAAATAAGACCGTTGAATCACAGACCTGTACCCCTGAAACAAACAATACGTTATATGTCAAAAAAAGTCATTTTTTATTTTTTTTTTATTTATTTATTTTTTTTTAAAGATTTTATTTATTTATTTGACAGAGATAGAGACAGCCAGCGAGAGAGGGAACACAAGCAGGGGGAGTGGGAGAGGAAGAAGCAGGCTCATAGCGGAGGAGCCTGATGTGGGGCTCGATCCCACAATGCCGGGATCACGCCCTGAGCCGAAGGCAGACGCTTAACCGCTGTGCCACCCAGGCGCCCCAAAAAAAGTCATTTTTTAAAAAAGTAATCTCTACACTCTTCACAGGGCTTGTACTCACGACCCCAAGATCAAGAGGCAGATGCTCCACTGACTGACCCAGCCAGGTGCCCCAGAAAATCATTCTTTATAGTCAGAACTTAAAGGCCTGATGACCCATTTTCATGGGTAGAAAATTCTTTTTATGCTCTGCCTTCTAATTTGGTGACTGTGCGAAGTCTCTTATTTAACAAATAACATTTATGAATGCATGCCTACACAGGGTTGAGAGACAGACATGAAAAGATCACTACACCTTGCCACAACCCTGGAAGTACCTATATAAGAGTGACATTTGAACACATAAGCGCGTGGAAGGATGGCCTGTACTGTGATGAAAGTATGTACATGGTAGAGGAAGACACAGGTGATCTTCCTGAGGTCTGGAGAGCATGTTAAAAGGGGGAGAGGAGCTGCATAGAACTGTGATACCTAGGATAGCCATGCTCCTTTGAGGAAGCACTCTAAATAATTTGGTGGCTGTGTTTCTTAACAGGGACAGTATTAACATAGGGTAGGACAGTTTATCACTGTACTGGACTCGTAAGCGATAGGAAATATTTAGCATCCTTGGCTGTATGGTCTTTTCTCACCAGCCAGCCTCAGTTTGCATCATGAGGAGCAGTTGGCTTCCTCGCTTTTCAGTTCTGGCCTTTATGCATGCTCACACAGTCAGACTGCATCGCTTTCGGATGCTTTCCATCCATGTGTGTCATTCTCATTCGTTGCGTGCGTTCTCCAATGACTTTGCTACCTGACTTACAGTTTCTCTCCCTTCCCTGAGTCCCACCTTTAAGCCAAGGTTACATAAAATTCCATGTGGGTAACCCAGCCGATATCCTGGTCTCTTGATTGCTTGAACTTCTCAAATCAGTGACCTTCACCTTTTCCATAAAGCCACCCACTACCTGGACCTTGTCATCACTTACGTCAACTTCACCCTTAAAAGCTTAAAATAAACTCTTCTACTTTCTGCCCGTTTTCCCAGCTTCCTAACTGAATGACTTCCAATGCATCTATACTGCAAGAACTCCAGGCCTTTGTGCTACTCTGTCTCCCCCATCAGTTTCTTCCCCTTTTCGCTTCACATCACTTCAACCACTGCATTCTTGCACTCTTGTCCTTCTGTTAAACCTATTCAAGAAAACCCAACCGTAGGTCAGAAATGATGATAGTAGCTAACATATATGTGTGCCTATTGTATTCCAAACACTTCTCTAAGTTGACCTGGATTGTCTCCTTTAATCTTCATAATAGCCCTTTAAGATAGGCATTATCATTATTTTCATTTTGAGATGAGGAAACTAAAACACAGTTTCTGTCTACTAAGTAGTATCTCTAGAATATGAACCCAAGCAGTTTGCCCCCAGAAACTGTGCTTTTCATGACCACTTTAGACTACCTTCCGAACCAGCTGTCTTCTGTGCTTCCATTCTTGGACTGCTGAGCTGTTCTAGAGCAGAGTAGGTTTGGCTAGATGGAGAGTGTTGAAAGTACTAACCTTAGCCCTTGGTTCAGTAACTACCCCTCATGATAAGTTTCAAGCCAAGCGGGGAGCATAGAGGGAAGTAGCAGTGATTAGGTATTTAATGCCCTCAGCTACTTCTGAGTGTCTGTAGCCAGAGGGAGGAGAACACTAAAGAGATGCATCAGTTTGGGAGTTGGACATGACATGTCACCTCTGCTTGATGACCAGGTAACTACTGAACTTGAGAGACTGGGCTTGGCTTTATCTGCAATGGAGTAGACAGGAGAGAGTCCTCCATCAGTTTTTTTTTTTGGGGGGGGGATAGTCACTCTCATCAGTTTTTCCTCTGGATTTCTTTCTCTAGATGTCCCTCTTTTTGTCATGGATTTGTTGACCCTGACATTATCACTTTAAGTGACAGGATAAAGCTCTTGAGAGCTGATTGCTCCAGTTAATGGGCTTACCTGTGTGGCCCTCTAACTAGTTATTTTAGGGCTTTGGTTTTGACGGTGATTTTTGGTTCCCTGTACAAAAAAACCTTGCCTCTTGCCATCCTTAGGTACTTGAAAGGCAAACGTTTATTTTCTATGTATTTAAAATAATACCAATGACTTCTTACCTTTAATATTAAATACACCATAATTTATGTATGTATTACATACAGAAATTTTATCTTCACCACAATTCTGAATCTGAATCTAAGTTACTCAATTTCAGGAGAGAAGGCAGCCTCTAGTGAAGTAGGGATTTTTCTTAGAAACCCCTTTCTGCTTAAAAGACTTCTGGAGAAAAACCACACATCGGAGAACATTAGTAGCGTAACAAATTTATGTCCATGACTTTGCCTGGCAATTCTTCCCTGTTTCCCATTCTCCACAGGAGCTATTTTAAACTTCTGCTCACCTAAGACCTTCCCTGTTGTGTCTACCAACCCGTGTACTCCTTCACTCAGCAGATTATTTTACTTCTCATTTTCTCAGAGAAAATAGAAACCATAAGGTGGAATCTTTCTCAAATTAGTATCACCAAACCTTCAAACTTACTTGATTGGTACCCATTCTTTTTCCTTCCTTCCTTTTGCAATGGAAGAGGTAGCCCTCTTCTGATGCAAGCTGGATCCCTTCCCAGTCCTGCTTCCTAGTACCTTTGTCCCTTTACCTATCTGGGGCTCCTTCGCATTGGCATTTAGGTAGTTTCAAGTCTTTTCTAACCTTTCTATAGGAACTCCTCATTTTCCATTCTGTTTCTTACGTCTTTACAGATATGGTTTATGAAAGAGTTGTCTCTATCCACTGTTCCTTACTTCGTATTTGTATTTATTCTCCAACCAACTGCAATATTTTACCCCAACTGAAATTATCAGTTTTAAAGTTCTCTAACTACCACTCTGTTTCTAAATCCACTATGCACTTTTCAGATCTTATCTGACCTGACCTTTCTTCAGCAATGTTAAACAGCTTAACAGTAACCCACAACCCTCCAACCAACTATGACCTTTCTTCAACAAATGAGAGTTGAACAACTCTCTTTTCTTGAAATCTCTTCCTTGGCTTCTGTGACACCATTGTTTTCCTGGTATCAAATAACTTACTTCTCCAGCCATTCCTTCTCAGTGTCTTTAAGGGCATCTATTCATTCATTCTCATTGTCTTACATATATATAGATCACTCCCTGAGCCGAAGGCAGATGCTTAACCACTGTGCCACCCAGGCGCCCCTACTCATATATTTATTAAGCATCTGTTACATGCCAGGCACTGTACCAGGTGCTGGTGACAGAATCTGACATAAACTCTGGAGTCTTTCTCCAGAAAAATACACTCCCAAACATATACCAGAATTAGCATATATTTTCAAGGGTTTCATGATCACTAAATACCTGTTTATGATTGTATAGTAAGAGACCTTGCTTTGGAACTTCCAATTTCCTTAGTAGAAGCTTTTACAAAAACATTAAAAAACAAAACAACCTGATTAAATTTTTAAAATTTAATCAGAAAATGAAAATGAAGGCAGTTTTTCCCAGAAGAAAGATTTTGTAACTATTGGATATCTCCTCTAAGATGTTAAGATTAAACCAGTTCCTCCAACCTATCATTTGTGGACAAACTACTGTTTCCCTACCCTCCAACCCCCCACTCCTATATGCCTTGATTGGTGTTACAAGAATAAAATTCAGGAAAGAGTCTTAACTCATCCTTGAAAAGGAGAAAATGAAGTGATAGAGCTGGCATTACTTTGAAATTAGATTGAATAGGATTCTAGTTTCTACTAGGTTCAAATGATGCATAGGGTGTCAGCTTCAGAGAATGGGGCAAGCAGGAGGCTGAGTAATTCCTCACTTGATGAAGCTATTTCTAGTGACAAGAAAAGGAAATGGTGCTGGTGTTGATATCTTGTGGTCACAAGTAATAGGACATTTGCATTCTGGGCTCTTATCTTTTTATGCCATCCATAGTCTCCCACCAGCCTCCAAAATGTGTGGGTGCTGAGAAGATCCAGCTCTGTCTTCTCATTACATGTTTTTAAAGGAAGAATCTTTTAGTTACAGATTCCATATTGGAGATCTTTGATCACAGGAAACCACCAGGAAAAACAAACAAATGGTAAGATTCACGTTTCTTTTGGGACTATTGTGTATGAGGCAAAATGTTTGCCAACATTTTTTTTTCATACAACACATATATTGAGCATCCACTGCTGTGCTCCACTCCGGCCATGTAACGATGAGTAAAAACAGATAAAACCCCTGCTCATAAAGCTAATAGTTTAGTGTAACAGATCACCAGTAACCAGATAACCACACAGAAATATACAAATGCAAATTTAACGGGTAGTGGGAAGAAGTACAAGGTTATGTGAGGGTCTATGTAACAAGAGAACTTGACTATGTTAGCGAAGTCTTAAAGTGATGCTCAGGCGAAGACGAATGTTATCTAGGTGAAGAGGGAAGGAAAGTGTCCCCAGAGAAGGGGCTAGAATGTGCAAGAATCTCTGACAGGAGAGAACATTCAGGAAAGAGGTAGAAGAAAGGTTGGGTGGCTTCAGGGGAGAGAGTGAGAAGAGATGAGGCTTGAGGTTGCACTTGAGTTTTGAGAGGATTTCCTTGGCTGAGGTTGAAGAAAGGATGAGAGCAGGGCAGAATGCAGGTGAGAAGACCAGTCACCCAGGTGTGAGATGATGGGTGGTGGGGGTGGAAGTGTAAGGGAAGAAGTTGATTTGTATTTGGTGATTCATCTTGAGTACGAATACTGGATTAGATTGGATATATATTTTGCTAATAGTTTAGCAGAAACTAAATTTTGATTATTCCTTTTGGCAGTGAAATAAGAATTATTGTTTAAAAAAATATATATATATGCTTTTAAAAAGTTAGGGAAGACCACACTGGGATACAGGTTAGGCCCTCCTTGAAGCTTATTATGTACACTGAATATGAACAACTAAAGCCTCAAATTGGAGAAAATTGAGTCATGGACCTTTGAGATGCAGCCTCCAGATTGAAAAGTATCTCTATAATTTTAAGAATAAAACTATTTATGTATGTATGTGTGTATGTGTGTATGTATTTGAGAGAGAGGGAGAGAGAGTGTGAGGGGAAGTGGGGAGGAGGGAGTGGGAGAATGAGGAAGTAGGTCCCCCGCTGAGCACATTAATACCTCGGGCTCCATCTCCAAGACCCTGGGATCCAGACTGGAGCCAAAATCAAGAGTTGAACACTCAACTGACTGAGCCACCTACGCGCCCCAAGAGTAAAACTAATTTTTATAACCAAGTTTGAGATTATTTAGTTTGTTTGGATGGCCTAATAGAACATTCGTTTGTTAATATTTTAAGTGGTTCTTTTATCCCACCCCCACCCCGTCTGTAACTGTTCTTATCTGTAATTTAATGTATTTAACTTAAATGCAAATTTAGACTTGATTCCTAAAAGAAAATACCTGTGGTAAAACTGCAAGGAGAGAGTGTCTATCTTCCCTAGCCATTGTCTGTGATAGTGAAGGTTTGTTGCATTTCTCACTTGAGGGCAGCCAGCGAGTGGGATGTGCGGTTGCTGTGTACTAATTGCTATAGGACAGCCCTAGATTACAGCACTGGGGCGGGTGGTATAATTAGTGGAATTTTTTTTGGGGGGGGGGTCCAGCTGCAGGGCAGTCTTCAGGTTTGGTTGCCTCTGCTCATCGGCTCAGTGATGTCATCAAGGACATAGGCTCTTTCCAGCTCTTTCTGCCATCTTTTGTGTTGTATTGTGTGGGAAAGTGTATAATTATGATGTCAACATCAAGCTGGAGCAAGATGCTTCCATAATTCACAACATTCCACAAATTTACCTGGCTTCTTACAAGCTTTGCACTTTCTCCTCTGAAATGGTCTGTGACACCACTTTTGGGGTTCCTGCTCTGACCCTGCCCATTGCATACTGCCAGGGGTCTCCACAGCCTCTTTTTTTGATTATGAACGAATTTATTTGTTGTTGGCTACTGTTAAGGACTTGCCCCAGGACCTGAAACCCTCCCCAGTAGAATTCTAGACTGAACAGATTCAGTTTATAGCTTTATAAATTCCATTCTCTTCTGCAGTTGTGTGTCTCCCAAGAGGCTTTACATTAAGGCCCTTTTCTTCTTTCCTGCCACCCACTGATCAGCGATAAGGGTCCCACCCTTTATCCTGGACTTGCATAATTGGCTCAAAGATCAGATATAAATTTCCCCATTGTTCCCATTTTCCCAAGTACCATTTCTTTGAAGGTGTTTTCCTTACCTGTCTCATTGTCTTAGGACTAGAGTCTTTATATATTTTTTTTAAGATTTTTTTATTTACTAGCGCACGAAAGAGAGAGTGCGCACACACGCGAGAGAGAAAAAGAGCAAGAGCAGGGGCAGAGGGAGAAGGTGAAGCAGACTCTCTGCTGAGCTGGGAGCCTGATTTTGGGGCTCCATTCCAGGACCCTGGGATCATGATCTGAGCCAAAAGCAGACACTTAACCGACTGAGCCACCCAGGTGCCCCTAGAGTCCTTATATTCTATTGTGATTTCTCTCAGGGATTTATCTTAGTTGTTATTTGAAACTAGAATTTAAAAAAGTAAAATTTTTTGAAATTCTAACTCCCCTGAGAGGCAAAATGAAGTGGCCTTCCCTCTCTCTGCTCTGGTAAGGCTTACAAAAACAGATTGCTTTGTTTCCTGAATCCCTCCTTGGCTCCCTCAACAATCCTCATCTCCTGGCTATTGCTTCAGGCTTCCTGTGGAAGGAGACTCAGAGAAGCTTTTCTGTTATTCCTTAAGAACTGTCCGCTCCATCTGCCATCCCCAGATAAAACCATTCTGCCTCCATCTCCACATAACTTCCTTGGCCAGGGCACAACCTCCCCATCATCCATGTTTTACCTCAAAGGAGAATGCAGATGCTGATTTTATCGAACTTTGTGCCTATGCCTCAGATGGCTGGAATGTTACTCTTTCGACTCTGAGCAACTATGTTTCTTATGAGGAAGGATGACCACTTTGATTTAGCGGGAGACTAAAGCCGGCTTAATTGCGAGCAACTACATCCTGAACGTCCAACTGATTAGGTCCAGTTACCTTGGTGGATCAGGTTTCCTGCAGGGACTTAGATCAAACCAACTGACTTCATTTTTGGTGCTGGTAAATGTGTTTCTTTTGCCAGTTGAAGAATCCAAGTGGGCAACTTGCTGATTGGTACCTTCAGAGGAACTGAATAAGACGGTATGCGTGATTTTTATTCAGTTTAAAGAAATCCAGAGGTCCAAGTATTAAAGGCCTCACTTCCAGGAGCTTTGCAACCCTTGATGTAGGACACAAGTTGGGCCTTCCCTGGCTCAAAGATGCCCCATGGCAAGGAGCCTACAAAGAGGGCTTTGTTCGAGACCACTTCCTTGTAGGATCAGAAAGATCTGTCTGGCAAGTAAGCTTTTCATCTCTGTTCTTCTCTTCCATGTGGATTTCTTATGGCTGCATGGATTCTCAACACCAGTGCTTCTCCCTGTTAATGGGTCCTGAAGATGTGGGCACCCTTTTTAAAAATCAAACATTAATATTCATACAACAAAATGCACAAATTACACCTGTATAACCACCACCACAATCAAGATACAGAATATTAGCATTACCCTAAAAGGTGTCCATGTGCCCTTTCCCACTAAATCCTCCACCACCCAAGTCCCTGGCCCAAGCAGCTGTGGGGAGTAACACCCATGAGATGAGGATCTATCAGTGTGGAATAAACCTGTCTTTCCTAGAGTTTCAAACAAATGCAGTTACGGATTTCCCCACTGTCTGAAAGCATTCCTATGAAACCTTTCACAAGCCAAAATGGTGTAAAGCAAAGTAGCATTTACCATTAACTTATATGGAAGATTGTTTGTTCCCAGACCCGAAAAGGGATGCATCTTGCTAACAGAGGCACAAAATAAATCAGGATAAAGAACGTGCTCACAGACACAGTTCAAAGCTATGGCAGCTTGATGCTGAGATGCTGAGTGTGGTTCCCAGGGAGGAAGCTTGGCGGGGCCGCTCTTGCAACTTGGGGTACGGGCTGCCTCCGTAACGGCTTGCTGCAAACAACCCCTGAATGCTATTTTTGCTTTACACCTTTTCCATCAAAGTGAATATCCTCTCTGGATTTCTTTTAGTTAGTGACAACAGGTACTCACGTGGGTCTTTCCTAAAAGCATAGTGTAATACAAACTTTCAAAAAGTGGGGAACATGGATAGAATGTGTTCTCTTTTGGGTCTGGCTTATTGCATTCGGTGTTACGTTGTAGAGGTTCATCCGTGTTGTGTATGTATCTGTAGTTTGTCTCTGTTGCTGAGCATGATTGCACTGTGTGGATATGCCACAGTTTGTCTGTTCACCTACTGATGGGCATTTGGCTGGTTTCCGGTTTGGGGCTAGCTTTTGTTTGGGCATATGTTTTCATTTGTTGTGGGTAAACACCTAAGAGCGGAACGGCTGGTCTGTGGTAAGTGGATCCTTAAATCTATAGTAAACTGCCAAACTGTTTTCCCAGAGTGATTGTGTCGTTTTATATTTCCACCATCAATATCTGAGTTCCTGTTACTCCACATTCTCACCAATATGTAGTCACTTTAATTATAGCCATTGTAGTGGGTGTGTAGTAGTATCTCATGGTGGCTTTAATTTGCATTTCTTTGATGACTACTGGTGCTGAGGATTTTTTATGTGCGTATTGGCCATACTTACATCTTCTTTGGTCTAGTGCACAAATATTTGAGCAACTGATTTTACTAGGCAGTGTGACACCTCATCTCCTGGCCCACTTGCATTTCTAGAATGGGTACCAGAGTTGCACTGTTCCTACCCAGCTACACAGCCTCTTGGTGCTGTACCTCCTCCCTTTCTCTAGGTCAGGGATCAATAAACTTATTTTGTAAGGGCCCGATAATATTTTAGGCTTTGTAGGTCATGGCAACTTTGTCACAACTCTTCAGCTTCGACAGTCTTTAGATTGTTTTTCAACCATTTAAAAAGGTAAAAATTATTCTTAGCTTGCACACCTAAGCTCGCCAAACGCTGCTCTGGATGGTTCCCGTGATCTCACCCTGTCCTTAGCGTGCAGTAGACTCACACAGTTAGAGGAGTTTGGGTCCAGCTCCCCCACTTGCTGGTCTGTGTCCTTGGGTATCTCTGTTCCCCTCACTTTTAAAGGAGACTTTCTGGAAGTCCCTAACAATGCTTCCACTTATATTTTGTTGGCCAAAACTTAGTCACATGGCCATGCCTAACTGAAAGGGGGGCTGGGAAAGTCATCTTGGCTACATGACCATGTGCCCAGTTAAAATTTTGGGTTCTATTACAGAGGCTGAATGGGTTTTGGGGTAAGCAACGCAGTCTGTGCCATACAGCCCTATCCAGATATTCTCTGAGCCCTAGAACAGGCTCCTGAATTAAACAATACACGACCCTCAGTCACAGCTCCCTGCGTGCGAGTTGCCTTGTGGAGCAATAATGTCTGTTATGTTGAAAAAACAAAAAACAGATTTTCAAGTCCAACGATGTTCAGTACAATCAGTGGAAACTGTTAGTATGGACAAAAATGTCATCCCTCAAATCTTTCATTTCATTTCAGATCTCTTTTGTGATTCTATTTTCTATACTCTTCCAAAATTCTGGATCAGATTCTGAGGTTTCCTCTATTTCTGGGATGACAGTGCTTTGGTGAACAAAATGTCAGCTTAGACTTTTTCTACCCTGCTATTCAGCGAACATTCAAAATAAGTAGGTATGATTATTTTAAATATTTTGTTTTGTTTTTTGTTTTTTTTCCCCCTCCCCTAAATGCCTGTCTCCACAGCACCTGAGGTTTTAAAAAATTGATAGTGGTAACGTTTGAGTGGAGGGAGCCTTAGTTGAGGATTTCATGATAGACCTAATCTTGTTCAAGATCTTTGACTCCCCGTCTATTATTTAGATAATACTTAGATACACGGGAAACTCCTCCAAAGTTATAGGAACAGTCATGCAGGAATGGCTTCCACAGAGCACAGTCCTCTTCAAATGCCCACAGAAGGGACGTTCCAAGAGTTTAGACGTACCATATTAAAAATATTAGGGTGGAAATGGGGGCCTTAGATTATATGGATTTAAATGGTTAAGGCCTTCTGTTTGGATTAAAATAACATGCTTTTATACTGTTATGGAACAAACAGAACATATTTTGTCTACAATTTATATACTATGATTTTATCATGTTTCCAACAGTTGGCAAAACTGCCTTGCTTTTGTGGAAACAGTGAGAGCACATGTTTGTCTGTTGGGATCCCCTCCTCCTAAAGCTGTTTTATGCTGAAAATGTTTTTCCAAATGGGAAAAACATCACCATCTTCTTGAGAGCTTTATTTGAGGGTGTTATTGTTATGTTAGCCAGAGACCTCTGGGTTTTAATGTAAGTGGTTGGGGTCACCTAGAGTTGTCTATAGTTATAGAATGAATTGATTTATTGTGAAGTCGATGTATTACAATTTTTGAATCAATAAACGACCATTCTTGAAAGCCAGCTGGTATTTTGTTTGCTGCTAACCCATACAACATCTTTGGGCACTGAGAATGGGATCCTATTAAAAAGAGACCTGCATGAATACTTACTATGGCTTTCATCTAGAATCTCTTTGAAGCATGGTGAAGTCTACTTGATCTGAGAAGATTTTTATTATCGGTAAAAAAAATAAAATGTATTTTTCCTAATTGTGAAAGTAATCCATATTTACTGTAGAAAAAGAACACAAAGTTACAACGGAAAAAATTAAAATCATCCACAGTCCCACTACCCAACAATAACTATGTTAAACCCTTTGACAGAGGGGTGGCTCAGTCGTTAAGCATCTGCCTTTGGCTCAGGGCGTGATCCCGGCATTCTGGGATCGAGCCCCACATCAGGCTCCTCCACTGGGAGCCTGCTTCTCCCTCTCCCACTCCCCTGCTTGTGTTCCCTCTCTCACTGGCCGTCTCTCTCTCTCTCCCTGTCAAATAAATAAATAAAATCTTAAAAAATAAAAAAAATAAATCCTTTGACAAACATCCTTTGAGATGACCAAATTAAGTTAGTTGTCTTTGAACCAGTTAGACATACCCAGTGGCCTACCCTAAAGTGATTTGTGAGTAAGGGAGGGCTTTGAGCCTCTCTATAATCCAAAGACCCCTTTCACTTGGCACCTCACTGGGAGGAATATCTATAAAACATGAGTCTTCCTAAATAAACTAATTGCTAATACTGCAGCACATACCCAAACAGTCCTTTATGTATTTCTCAAGACCTTTTGGAGAACCTAGTTTCTAGGATGACACATTATTTTGTGATGCTTTGATAATAGGACCAGTAGAGGTTGTATTTCCTTAAGGGCATGAACATCGTTTCCCTTGGCTGTGTGAAAAAAGGAAGAAAGGTGTGCAGTTGGAGGATATAATCCCATCATCTCAGATTATAAGCCACTTCCCTAGCATCTGAGAACCATGAGGCTCCTCTGAGAAAAGCAAAGACAAAATATTTGCTGAGTCACTTTCTTGCTTTCTATGTATTGGGACGGGGTAGTAGTGGTAGCTGGCTAGGAAGACTTCTGGGGCAATCATCTTTGTATTCCCTCTACTGCCAGGCACAAAGCCTGAAGCCTCATAGTGCAGTAGCAATTAGTAAAAGTTGCAGTTGTGTTAAGAATAATCAAGGTCAAAGAGCACTTGAGGATACATATTGACAACAGCTCACATCACATATGCCACTTAACCATGTAAGAGATCCAGACCTTCTGGATCTCTGGCCCAGTAAATTAATATCTAAGAATGGAGGTAGGTACAGGAAGGATCTGCAGACTGACATGAGGACATGGCTGTAATCTGTGGACACATGCCACCCAGCCCTGCACTTTTGTACTGAGGTGACTTTCTACAGCAAAAGGATGTCTCTTCTGCTGTCTTGGGAACTTTCTGGAGAAGACATGTATGTACAGTAAAAGTGCTTTGTTCCTGCAGCAATACACCCTCCTGACTCTCTGCATCAAAACTGCCTGGAGTGCCTTCTAAAAATGCAGGTTCCTGATTCCCAGTCCAGATTTACTGAATCAGAATCCTTTGGACTAGAGGTTTAAACGATTCTTATGCACCCTGTTGTTTGAGAACATGGGGTTAAGCAGTGTTTTCAAGCTTAATGTGACGTAGTAGAGTTAGAAATGTTTACTAAAACAATACTTATTCCTACGAGGGCATTCATATCTTCTATTCCATTCTATTCTATTCAGTTTGCTGACTCTGATCCATTAAGTTGATTTCATGACCCACTAATGCTGAATTAGAAAACTGAATTCAATGACTTTTAATGTTTCAACATTAAACATTCTGCAACTGGGAAGAATTGAACAGCATACAGAAAACAGCATACAGAAAAATAAATGTAAATATAAAAAAAAAATAAAATGTCATCCTCTTTTTTTCCTCCTTTCAGATTGTAGCCAACATGAAGATTGTCAAAATTCATGGAAGCCCAACAGATGACATACCTGGGCTTTACTCTCTTGCGACTGAACAATTAAAATCTTTGGGCTTCAGTTTTCATCATCTATAACACAAAGGTAATATTCCCCTTTACATTTCTTAAAACTTTTCAGATGAGAGGAGTGCCTAGGTGGCTCAGTCAATTCAGATGAGAGGAGTGCCTAGGTGGCTCAGTCAAATCAGACTCTTGATTTCAGCTCAGGTCATGATCTCATTGTCCTGGGATCAAGCCCCGGATCAGGTTGTGCACTCAGCGAGGAGTCTGCTTGTCCCTCCCACTTGTGTGCTCGCTCTCTCAAATAAATAAATAAATAAATAAATTCTCTTTAACAAGATTAAAACTATGAGGAAGCTCTGTGGACTCTACATTCATACACTGACCTAATTAATGCAATGCAGTTAATGTAATTATGTCCTTTTATGTTAATTGTTACTTGAAAATGTTTGGACATCAGGCCACCTCTCTCATAATACCTGTTGCTTTCTGATCATAACTTACACTCTCCTTGATCCCTGGTGGATGGGCTTTAGAGGAAATGGCACTGCAAAAATCATGTGAATCTTAATGCAATATTTGGTTCTTGCTCTTACATTCTTAGTTGCTTTCATATAAGAGAAAATGTCCTGAAA
This sequence comes from Ursus maritimus, assembly GCF_017311325.1. NCBI lineage: Eukaryota > Metazoa > Chordata > Mammalia > Carnivora > Ursidae > Ursus > Ursus maritimus. The sequence continues at coordinate 31,358,799 of NW_024426885.1, forward strand.
AAACACACCTGGGAGAGCAATCTAGATCTTTGGTCTCGAGATATCTTCTTTTTCTTTAAATTTATTTATTTTAGAGAGAGAAAGCACTCAGTTTATTGAATAATCCATACTTTCCTGCACTGACCTGAGATGCTACCATTATCTCATATTAAATTCCATATATGGTTAGGTTTATTTTTGGAATTTCTGTTGTTCCACTGAACTGTCAACTCATTTGCCAGTAGCACAGTGACTTATTTACTGCAGGTTTGTTATATATTTTAATATGTCAGAGAGCTTATCTCCCCTCCTCATCCTTTTTCAGAATTTTCCTGGTTATTCTTGTTTAGTTCATTTTCAAAAATTGGCTTGTGAGGTTAATTTACAGATTAATGTAAGAACTGTCATCTTTATGATGTTGATGTGTCCTAAGAATATGGCATGACTGGGGCGCCTGGGTGGCTCAGTCAGTTAAGCATCTGTCTTAGGCTCAGGTCATGATCTCAGGGTCCTGAGATGGAGCCCCTTGTCCTTCTCTCTCTGCCCCTCCTCCCCACTTGTGCTCTTTCTCTCTCAAGTAATAAAATCTTAAAAAAATATGGCATGACTTTTTCAAGTATTCTTTTGTGTCACTGACAAGTATTTAAAGTTTTCTTCGGGGGAGGGCAGTGGGGAATTGGGATAGGCCGGTGATGGGTATTAAGGAGGGCATGTATTGCATGGAGCACTGGGTGTTATACGCAAATAATGAATCATGGAACACTACATCAAAAAATAAGGATATACTGTATGGTGACTAACATAACATAATAAAAAATTATTATTAAAATAATGTAAAAAAGTAAGTAATGCAATTATACCATTTTTTCCCATATGATATCTAAATAAATAATTTTTCTGGCAAAAATAAATAAGTAAATAAAAGTTTTCTTCATACTGATCTTGCACATTATATTTATTGCTAGACATTTTATCTTCTTTTGGTGGCCATTATACTTGAATATATTTTTCACTAAATCTAACTGGTCCTGTCTGTATATATGAAAGCTATTTTAATTATGCACCCAGTCAATTTACTGAATTCACTTATTGTCTGTAGTAGTTTTCCAGTTGGTTATCTTGGGAGTTTCCAGGTGTACAATCATATCTGCAAAAGTGGCAGTTTTACCTCCTTTTCAATTTTTAAACTGTTTTATCTAGCTGCACTGCAGGCGTAGATCAGGTTTTTTTTCTTTTATAATTCTTTAATTTCTGCTTTTATCTTATTTCTTTCCTTCTGTTTTTGCTTGGTTTACTTGTTCTTGTTGGCATTTTAACTTTGTTTTTGATCCTATTATCTATATTTTTTTCATTGCATTTTCATGGAAGTATGTTTTCTATAATGACTGTATGATGTTAATTCTACATTTTGGAATTACTTGCTGTTTTCTTTATGGAAAGTCAAATTTTGTGAAAGTTCACATTAGAGTTTAATATTATCAAAGAAAACTTAGATATAATAACTATTAGTACACCATTTACTTGTGCAAAGGAAACCAGTAATAAGTTAATTTCATTTAATGAAGGCAAAAATGGGACCATTTTTGCAGTTTGGAAACCATGGATTTTCTTTTCTTTGGGTGAGCTGCCGATTAGCTGCAGCTAGCAAAAAGGCCAGTCAAGGCATTGTGACCATAGGCACCCAGATGGGTCAACAAAGAAAGCAATTCCAGTTGTTAAAAACTTTTGAGAAGACTGAGAGTTTTGCTACTGGCACAGGTGGCACTCTGTCAAGTGTCCTCTGTGACCTTGTCCACTAGGTCTGTACCATCTCCCTTCTCAGAACCTCTCCACATAGGTCAGTTAGATCAACCATATAATGTTATTAATATCTTTTAGATCTTTATTTATTTTTTAAATTACCAATCTGCCAGGGACCAAAAGAGATGAATTACAGTTTCCTACCCCCTATGTTTTTCTTTTATTTCTCCTTATATCCTCTGTTGCTTTCACAAAGTATCGTTGCAAGATTATATGATTCACAGATATTAACTGTTCATCTGTACTGTGAATTATAACCTTTAGCATTAGGCAGTGCCCCTTTTCTCTGGTTGGTCTAATACATTTGGGCCTGAATTCAGCCTTGTCTGTTATTAAGATGTTGCTTTTTGAGATTTTTTTTTTTTTTTTTGGTATCTTTTTACTCATCCTGTGTCTTCAACCCTTCAGAATCATTTTATTTTTGTTGTAGGTCTGTTAGATAGCATACTTTTGAGTTTTGCTTTGTGATTCAGTCTGAAATTCTTTTTCTCTTAAGAACTGAGTTTAGGGGACACTGGGTGGCTCAGTTGATTAAGCATCTGCCTTTGGCTCAGCTCATGATCCCAGGTCCTGGGATCGAGTCCCGCATCAGGCTCCTTGCTCAGGGGGGAGTCTGCTTCTCTCTCTGCCTGCTGCTCCTGTTTCCCTCTCTCTTTCTGACAAATAAATAAATGGAATCTTAAAAGAAAAAAATGTTGAAGTACCTTTAAAAAAAAGAATTGAGTTTAGCCCTTTTACATTTGATTTGTATATTTGGTCTTAATTCTGTCCTATTGTTATAATTTTTGTATTTATACCTTCTAAAAATATTTTACACAGACTGCTTGCTCTGTTTTCTGTATTTGATAATTAGGAGGGTTTGTATTTTTGTTCCTGTAGTTACCTTTGTAATATCCTGATTGTATAACAATCTCAATTCTGTATTTATTCAGCCAGACTTTCAATATTTGTAATTTCCTTCCATAAGTAATGACAAATGATCAGCTGGATTTCATTAAGATAAAAAACTTAGGCTCTGTGAAAGATAATGTCAAGAGAATGAGACAAGCCACAGACTGGCAAAGACACATCTAAGAAAGGATTGTTAGCCAAAATGTAAAAAGAGGGGCATCTGGCTGGCTCAGTCCATACAGCATGCAACTCTTGATCTCAGGGTCGTAAATTTCAGCCCCACCTTGGGCATAGAGATTACTTAAAAGAAAAAAAAAGTGAAATACCCAAAATGTACAAAGAACTCTTAAAATTGACAATAAGAAAATAACCTGAAGGGCGCCTGGATGGCTCAGTCGGTTGGGCATCTGACTCTTGATTTCGGCTCAGGTCATGATCGCAGGGTTGTGAGACTGAGCCCCACGTCGGACTCTGTGCTCAGCACTCAGTCTGCTGGAGATTCTCTCCCTCCCTCACCTCTCCCTCTGCTCCTCCCCCCACTCGCACGCACGCACTCTCTGAAATGAGTGAATAAAATTAAAAAAAAAAAAAAAAAACCTGGTTAAAAATTGGGCTACAGACCTTCAGATACCTCCCCAGATATACAGATGGCAAATAAACATATGAACAGTTGCCCCACATCATTTATCATCAGGGAAATGCAAATCAAAACAATGAGATACTATACACTACATACCCCTACACACACTACACACCTATAGAACGACCAAAATCCCAAACACTAACACCACCAAATGCTGATAAGGATGTGGAGCAACAGGAACTCTCTTTCACTGCTGGTGGGAATGCAAATGTACTACCACTCTGGAAGATAGTTTGGAGGTTTCTTACAAAATTAAACATGCTCTTAACCATACAACCTAGCAACCTCACTTCTTTGGTACTTACCCCAAAGAGCTAAAAACTGACATCCACAGTAAAACCTGCATACATGTTGATAGCAGTTTTATTCGTAACTGTTGAAACTTGGAAGTAGCCAAGATGTCCTTCAGTAGGTGAATGAATAAGTAAACTGATCCACCCAGACAATGGATTATTCAGCACTAAAAAGAGTTAACAAGCTATGAAAAGACATGACGGAAATTTATACGTATCATGAAGTGAAAGAAGCCAATCTGAAAAGGCTATGGACTATATGGTCCCAACTATATGACATTCTGGAAAAGGAGAAACTATGGAGACAATAAAAAGATCAGTGGTTGCCAGGGTTTGGGGGTGGGGGAAAGGGACGGCATGGGGAGGGATGAATAAGCAGATTACAGAGAATTTTTAGTAGTGAAAATACACAGTATGATAGTGTAATGATGGATACATGCCATTATACTTTTGTCTAAACCCATAGAATGTCCACCACCAAGAGTGAACCATAATGTAAACTATGGACTTTGAGTGATTATGAATTGTCAGGTAGATTCATCAGTTGTAACAAACGTACCACTCTGGGATAGGACATTGATAATGGGGGAGAATGTGCATGTGTGGGGTAGTGGGCACGTGGGAAATTTCTGTACCTTCTTCTCAATTTTGCTCTAAAAACTCCAAAATTGCTCTTAAAAAAGTCTTTAAAATAATAATAAAAAGAATGGCAGTTGGGTAGGGGTAGGGTAGCAGTCTACCCCTACTTCCCATTGGAAAGCTGGAGTTTGGTCTTGATGCTTTCCACCTACTGTATTTTTTACTTTTTTTTTTTTTTTAAATCTGAGGAATTAAAAAATGGATGTTGAGTGATTCTGAGTTCCAGACTATACCACTGTAACTGCTCCAATGTGATAGTTGTATCAAGCTAAATGTAAGCCGCTTGAGGTTAGGGAGGTTAAGTCTTTCACCATGTGCTTGACGATCCTTGATGGATATCGACTTGTTACATGGGGTTCAGAACTGCCTCCACGTAAAACTACCTGCCCTGGTTTGAATGTTTTCTTAAATTCAGCCTTAAAGAACCTTGTATATTAACTGACTCTTGAGGTCTGTTGCTACACCCTGGCACTGTGCCACAGCAAGGGACAATACAGAGGACTAATTCAAAAAATGCTTTTTAGGGGTGGAAGTTCTTAATCCACACATACAAACCTGTTAAAATTTTACTCTTCAAAACAATTTCTATCTGCTGAGTTTTAAGTGGCAAATGATACATAAACTTAGGTGAACAGACCATTCTCACTCACTGTTGCCCTGTTCCTCTCACACCCCTGACCATCTTGTGTCCCTACTTTTCTGAGATCAGACTTCAAATTTTCTCAAGTATGTGTTGTTTGATAAATCAGAAACTGTAATTGCTAATATACTGATTTTAAGCTCAAAAGGCCAATAGCTGTGTCCATCATACTTTCGTGGGCTTTGATGAGTATGTATGAATACATAATCAATGGACAAGAGTTTCCTACGACTTCAGTTATACTCTACACCTGGATGGCTTTTAGTAAATATAATTAGGATTCCAACTCTGACTAATGTGATGACATGGTTCACTGAAGCTACAAATATGTATCAAATATATTTAAAACAAAACACTAAAGCCATTTTACTGAAAACTAGTTTTATTTTAAAATTAAGTGCATAGCACTCATCTAATTCCATTGGTGTAGAATTTAGCACCATATTCGCTATTTGCAATTAATGTCACAACACAGATACATTTTGGCTTGCAGTCTGTACTTGAGTAGTGTTTATTTAGTGGACTTTGGTAAAGCCCTTTATACATATCATTAATCTCTTCACAGTACACATTTAATGATGGTCCAGTAATCTCAAAAAAAAAAAAAAAAAGACCTACTTTAAAGACTAACCAATAAATTAAAACAAAACAAAACCCACACAACTCCCCCCACCCCCATCCCCCAAGGCTAGCAGTTGTGAGTTGTATTTATATTGAAACCTAATGTTTTAAAAATAGTTCTGATTCTCCAACCACCCCATCCCACCCTACCCTGGGTATGCAGCAATAGTAACCAATTAATTATTTTATTCTACCCCCCCAAAAAAAATTAATCCAGTGTTCTTTAGCTTTTTAAATACAAACTGGGAAAGTGTTATAAGCTTTTTAAAAAGGCATATTCTTCTATAACAAGAATGACAATTAAACCAATCAATAAAAGCATTTGACAAGACATTAAATTACCATAGGCACCGGTTGTTGTTTCAAGTTGGGATCTCTATCCCAATATCTTACATTCATAGCATTATTGAGGTAGTTAAAATACTGAAAATTGGACTCCAGGTGCTGGGTTCTGAATGTGAATGTGAAAGATATATTCTCTTTTGAACCCACTTTCCCCCAAATAATTCAAGCTCTCTTGAGGTAAGAACTACCAAAATCCAATTAGCAGCCTTCTGTAAAGAGGAAAAATGATGATACTTTCAGAAAACAATTTTCAGGCTTGAAAACTGCCATGAGTGAGTGTTCTTACCTGAGTGGTTTTTTTATCTACCAGACTAATAAATCCACATCATGCCCTATGTACTCTAATTATAAAAGTTACCATTCTTTTAAGGAGAGGACATTCTAGGAATTCACGCTGGCAGAAGCCACCCACCCACATCTATCCACTGGAGCCATCTGGATCAGTCCACTACTGCGTTGAGTCCCTTCCCTTCCTAACAAAAGCCATCGGCTTGATTACTGAGACTCCTGCTGCATACCCACAACATCTTTATAATAAGTTTGTCTTCAATGCATATTGTGGCAGTCACATACCTGCCATGCAGTTTCCCTTCTATTCAAGTGCTATCTTTAAAAAAACACAAACAAAAAGACACACCTTACTATTTTTAAATCGGAAAGCTTCCCTCCACCAAATCTCTCTTCTCCCACAGGTAAGAGCACAATGTATAGTTTCAGTTACTATAATGCTTGCTTTCTTTTTACTTTTTATTCCCTCTCAACTCTTTCCCCCCAAATTGCCCTTGCTGTAATGGCGACTTATTGCTGTTTTCACTCATTACCGACACAGTGAAACGTCCCAGGGCAGTTCTGGGGCCAATGTAATGCAAATGGCTACTGCAATCTAGTTTTCGGTTCCTTTGCCTGATGCACAGACTGGCTGGACTGCAAGGCTGCTTTTTCAGCTTGTCCTCCACGTAACAAAGTGCTGCTCTAGCACAACCTGAGCGCTACCCTGGCCACATTCCACTTCAAAATAAACCTACAGCACCTTACTCTAGTACTGACGTTTTACAGTTATGCCTTCCCTTGAAAAAACTTCTAGTGACATCAAATCTGAGTATAAATCACTGATTGCACTGAGAAATGCAAAACCTATATATGGATTATGAGTGATAGGAACCACTTCATTCGTTCTAAACTACAATTATGTTCTCAGTTGAAAACACATCCTAGCAAGAGTATTTTCACCTATGTTATAAAGGTAGTTCATACTATAACATTCCCAAAGCATGTTGCATTACAGTTAAGTGTTTCCAAGTAGTATAAATTCCCTGAGTTAAATGTGTTTTAATCCTAAAGATTTGAGGTTGATCACTTAGGGCAAAAAAAGCAACAAAAATTTTCGACCATGATTTTAAGAGATCTACTCCACCCTTAATTTTAGTACAAAAATCCAGATACCTATATATTGTGATAGGAAGTTATATAGACTCATCTAAAAAAAAATTTTTTTTTACTGCACAGATTGGTATAGCATAGCAATTCATGAGTTTAAACTTAGTCAAAAATTCATTTGTAGATCAAAAATGTAACTCAAAACTGCAGAATAAAAAAGACCTCTTCAAAAATTAATACTGTAACTTTCCTTCATAAAAAGACCATTTGGCAAGTCCACAGATAAACATTAGTCTCTGACATGTAAGCCAACATGAGGCCCAGAGCCCACCACAGGTCAAATCTCAAAATGGCGATTTACAGTCTGTCCAAATTTTCTGTTGTATTGAATATTTTTGAAATATTTGGACCATCAGCCAGGGCTTGAAAATTTTTGTCATAAAGGGATGTTTTTTTAACAGGATTTGATATACATACTGTTAAAGTGTTTGCAGTGTGTGTTCAGTCCTCCCAGGTATTCGTGGTGCACTGAAAGGGATATTCCGTCTTCCTGATGCTGGTATCCGAAGAGTTCTGATGTGATCTGGATCCCTTTCCTTTTGAAGAGATTACAAAAAGCTTGCCCCAGAGCTTCAAGTCACAGAACAGTCTGGGTGAGGAATTACCTTCACATAAAATCACCTTTCAAAGCACGGAGTAATGCAAGGGTAATGTTCATTTATCTGGTAACTCCGGTTATAAGAAACATTCAGACAGGGCTTAACTTCTACTGGTATTGCCAGTGACATCCCAACACCAGTCTGCACGTGCCCAAGGCCCTGCACACTGGTCTGGAAGCCAGCAGGACAGGTCTGTAGTGTGTAAGACGAGGTGTGTGTGGTAGATCCAATCTGCTGGCAGCTCGGCTGTTCGGCTACAGGATGGCGGTACTGCAGCGGGGTGTGGTGCGTCTGGTGGAGATAGTGGGGCTGCTGAAAGTGAACTGGCCGAGAGGGCTGCGAGGCCGACTGCAGCACACTCAGCTGCGCCGGCTGGGACCCTGCCTGGCCTCTCTGTTTGTTTGCCTCTTTCACATCGTTATCATGCGCGCTGTACGGAGAGAGAGTAAACTGTTAATAATGGTACTTCAACTCTTCAACGGCTCACTCTGCAGATGGCCCCACGGCCTACGTAGCAGTCGCTTTAACCATAATTTCAACAATGGTGAGATTTCACTCTTATCCTTCTAAAAAGCTCCTTCCTTTGGCACAAACTTTGGCAACTCACTGCTGGTAGCTCTGAGGACTATTTCCTGCTTGGGAAATATATCCACAACAAGGACTTAAACACTGCTACCACTTTGGTGACACCCTGGTGGCCCCACAATTCAAAGATGTAGAAAGAAGGACCAGGGCAAAACTTGCCTGGAATGATCTGGGTTATGGGCTCACTCATGTAAGAGCATACCATGTACCCAGAATCATGACAGGTGACAGCCTCTCCCTGGAAAACAGCCAAGGCACAGCCTTCCACCAAGCACTGCTCATAAAATGGCTTGCTCAGGGCAGCCAGCTACTGTCAGAGCCAATGTCCTAAAAGCTCTGCACTTGTGAGAAGCTGTTTTTGGGGCCCCTTATCCATGAAGAAAAATACTGAGAAATCACAAACACAAGATTAAGGAAGCTTACATTAATAGCCGTTCAATGCACTGCACTAAAAAATCCCAGGAGTAAGCAGTAAGACGATGCAGTCTTGTAGGCCACGTTGGAGAAAGACGAAGTATAATCCTTGAAGAAGCCACACATGCAGCAGCTACTAAAGAAGGTGCATAATTTAGAAAGGCATAATCTGTGGAGACATCAAAAATGAACTTAAGCAACAGAATACACAAGTCACAAGCTCACATGTCACCTACTGGCATCCACAATGACTCACCTTGCAAAGATACTTCCAGGAAATAATCTGCATACTTGGCCATGTAGAGTTTCGTTTTTTCTAAGCAAATCATTGGCCAGCCATCATGAAGATCTGTTTCGTGTACTGCTTCAGAGAGATAATACTCAATGAAATGGGCAGCTGTTGGAAGGCAGAGGTTCCACTGAAAGGTTTCTAATAATAACAGTTCCATATGTAGCAAATTTTGCTTTGTTAATACTAGATTCATATTAGTCATACAACCCAGGCTGTTGAGCTGTTCCAGCTTAGGCACACTATCTTCTTTTTCTTCAAATTTACCTTATAAAGAAAAGGCGGGGGGGGGTGGAGAGGGAGAGAGAAAATGTTACACAAGTGATCATTATAGGTCTAGTTACTTAAATGGGATTTGCTGTCTCACTGCAAAGATTTAGATCCAAAGACATTCTTTCTCCTACCTGGGGTAGATACAATTGTGCCAGAACTCTGGCTCTCCTATTCTGCATGTTTCCTCTCCTCGTGCCTGCACCCCCTGCCCCTCGCCCTCCTCTAAAGAGAAATGGAGCATGTGCACATGTTGATCCACGTCACACTACAAAATGAAAATGATCCTATGTGCCGATGAAAAATTAACTCTCTCATGTCTCACCAGCCAAATATTTCCAGGAAATTTCTTTTGTGGGGGCAGGCAGTGGTCAGTGGAAGAAAATTAGTTTATTTTAGAAGAAAGTGTAAAGAATTTAATGTCATGGAGTTATCTGAAATCAAAAGTAGCTAAGCTTCAAGTGTTTCATCTTGGTATATTTTCAGCATAATCTCAATTCTGGAGAGACAGTGGGAGAAAAAAACTGGGTGAATATCAAATAACCATTCTCATTCCACAGAGAAACCTCCTCTTCAGAATTCAAAACAGAAACCTAGCTAAGTCTGTTACCAAAAAAGGGAGGGGAGGATACTTTTTACCTGCTTTTATATCCCTTCCTGAAAGCAGTATAGAAGTAGACAATCAGATGGCTGAACTTCATTATTCTAAGGCATCAACTTCCTTTCAGGAAATACTCATCCATATGTACAGCTGAGGAACAGAATTCCCTCTCCAGGCCCAGAATAATGTTTCGATAGGTTTTGTACCTATAGGTTTTGTACTTCAATTTTACCATACGTAAATCATTCATTTTAGGTATCTCTAGAACTTACGGCTGGAGAAAATTCAAACTATCAAGTACCAGTATGGTTTTCTAGATGCAGCAACAGAACCAAAGAATTGTCTTCAAGTCTCTATGGGTTTGTTCCACAGCGGTCCATAGAAGAAGGAAAAGCCTGGGGCGCCTGGGTGGCACAGCGGTTAAGCATCTGCCTTCGGCTCAGGGTGTGATCCCGGCGTTATGGGATCGAGCCCCACGTCAGGCTCCTCCACTGTGAGCCTGCTTCTTCCTCTCCCACTCCCCCTGCTTGTGTTCCCTCTCTCGCTGGCTGTCTCTATCTCTGTCAAATAAATAAATAAAATCTTTAAAAAAAAAAAAGAAGAAGGAAAAGCCTTCTACCTTCTAGTATTATGTTCTATTTTATGTTAAAGTTTAAAACAGTCATATTATATTGCAATTATTTCTAACTGTATGCAATACAATCTATCATATAGATTTCTCACAACAGCTTTTAAACTTGCTCAAAATTACAGTTGTTAGACTACGTTACATATTACTGTATAAAATTTTTTGTTTTACTATTTCGATAACTTTTTCAACATATTTGGTTTCCTTGCAAATCTTGTACTTTTATTTTATCCATTAAAAACATATTTTGGAGATGAGCCAGAAAAACTGCCAAGCAGTAGAAACCAGATAAGCTCCCCTGTGAAGTTTCTCTTCCAGAAGGGCTGGCTTTATATCACACATCGGAGGTACTACAACAAATGGTAGTGGCCCTCGGGCCAGACGTTCAACATACGGGAGCCACTGGGGTTGTTCAAAGTCAGCCTGCCTCAGGGCTGGGGGAAAAGCACTGCAGACTACCTTGGTCTTTGCTTGGAGGGTGGGAGAACTGGAGTAGAAGGTTGTGTCTCCTATGCCAGGAGAGTCAAATCTCATGACCGGAAGAAAAGTTGGAGCCCAAAGAGAATTTTTCTCCCGCCTCAGAAACTCTGAGCTGCTTTAGATCTAAATTGCTCTTAACTAAATACTGCTGCAGGTAGGAGTTGATTTAAAAAAAAAAAAAAAAAAAAAAAAGGTACACAATTCAGACTTTAAAAGAATCTAGACAGCCCTTCCCAATTAAAATCGCATAGAGAAGAATTTCCCAAGTTTTTCCAATATGATATACTTAGTACAGCCCAAAGCACTAAAGTGGTCTTTAGGACACAGTCATCCAGCATTATCACTGCATAAAGATACAGGAAAGGAACGACTGTTCTCAGTGTCAGAGTGGAGAATGTCCTAGGAATTTGGTTCAATCCGTCTGAATGAATCATTAAGGTTCTTTAAGTACCCTGCCATTTGTGCAGCAGCAGTTAACACTAGCAGTATACTTCAAAGGAATATTGTAAAAACTAATGTGCTTATTTGTATCATGCTTGAAGTTCCTTTGAAGAAATTAATACACCATAATTCACTGTTTAATTCAAGGATCAAGAATGTTCCATATTATCTTCCCTAAACTTTCAACATTGAAAACAAAATTGTATATGACCAATTTCAAAGCTCAAAAAACCAAGATAGTGAGGTTGGCCAATTCATTTAAGGTCAAATAAGCTGAACCAAATAAAAAATGGAAGACAAAAAGGAAGACTTATGTTTGAATTCCCAAATCGGTACTTCCTGATCAAAGTACTGCACCGGGTTATATGGGAATGACAAATATCAAAATAGACGTCGATATTATTAAAAAACATCGACAGGGGGCGCCTGGGTGGCACAGCGGTTAAGCGCCTGCCTTCGGCTCAGGGCGTGATCCTGGCGTTGTGGGATCGAGCCCCACATCAGGCTCTTCCGCTATGAGCCTGCTTCTTCCTCTCCCACTCCCCCTGCTTGTGTTCCCTCTCTCGCTGGCTGTCTCTATCTCTGTCAAATAAATAAAATCTTTAAAAAAAAAAAAAAAAAAAAAAAAAAAAAAAAAAACATCGACAGGGTTTCTGTATTTATAAAGTACTTGGCTATTACAAGTGTGAAAGCCTTTGCAACTTGACATGCAGAGTTAAAAATAACCCTGAACTACATAAATAACCATACTTGGGATTTTATTCAGGCTTATGTTTTTTGGAACTTTTTCATTATATATAGTGATATAAATACTCCGAATCATGGACATTAAAGGATTTCAAAATGTGTGACAATGTCAGTGAGTTCCTGCATTCATATTCATAGTTTTTGTTGTGCTGAAAACTATGTGCATGAGTATTTTAAATCCACTTATCTGCAATACCACATACAGATCACAAAGATCAGTTTCTTCAATTGAAAGGAAATACCAGAAGCCATGTGATTATATTGATAAAGGCCTCAAACAGGAAATAAGGGCACAGGAAATTCACATCTGCTTCCCAGAAAATAAAGAATTAGACGCCACAGAAAAAAAAAATCAGACTTTCTTCCCTTTATAGGAAATGCTCAGATCAGCCATGGAAATCAGCACATTTTCAAAGCTAGCAGTGAACGGCAGGTACGTGGCAGAAGGGCAAGGATCCAATGTCACGCAGTAAGCTCTGCCAATCCACATTCAATTCTGTTAGTACTGCGCAGGAAAAAAGTCATCCTTAATATATACTAAGAATTTTCAAAAATTTGTAAGACTACCAATAATAGAAAACCAGGTAAGGAACAGGAAAAGACAACTCATGGGGCGGGGGGAAAGGGTTCTATTCTCATTAAAAATTGAGACATAAATCAACTATTGAGATAAAATTTTCACCTTTCAGTTAATAAAGTAAAAAGCTTTGTCAACCCATTACTGCTAAGCAAGGAGAAACAAACACTTATCACAGATTTTTACTACTAACAGCTTATAATCTTATTTTTGGCTTCATTTTGATTCTGAGATAATTTCTTAGTTACACAAGACCTTGAGCAAATTATCAAAAGCCTCATCTCCAAGACTGCTTTCATGTTCTCCACAAGTTCAGTGCTGATCACAGAAGCCAAGGCAAGCCAGGGTATACAGGACAAAGAGTTGGAATTTCAGAATTTCCCAGGACAATCAGAGACTCTTCTAGAAAGAGCCAGAATCTTTAGGGCCAGGGAGCCCGATTAAAGATTAAAGAACAGTTTATGGAAGAATTAATCATTATGATGCTGACTTTTAGGTTTCAATTTCCTATGTGCTTTTAAACATCTTACCCACTTGATCCTTACAACAACTTTGTCAGTTAAATGTCTTTATTTTCATTTTATGGACAAGTAACTTCAGACTTAAGGGTTGTTGAAATTCATATTGCTGACAAGAAATACAAACATAGGAAATTCATCACTGTAATCCCTACTCTAAAACATGGCATACCCCTCCAATCATGGAAAGTCTGTAGGCCCTTTCTTCCAACTTCCGACTGTGCAGACACAGGCAGATAGGTATGCATATTACCTGGAATTTACAAGCTGTGCTCCATCTTTGGCCAAACTACTGACAGCCTCCCATCCTACTTAACAAGTGGAATCCAACTGTCACCCAGTCCTGTCAGCCGTAAGCTGTTCTTCACTTTTACACAACAGGCTGCCCATCCTAAAGCAGGTAGCAGCTGGAGAAGGACATACAGAGTTCAATCATTCTGGGAGGAGAGAGCATTACTTAAATAAAGTTTATGAAGCCTAAGTGGAGAGCTGCCAAAGGTTAAGAAGAGTTTAAGAATGTAAAAAACACTAGAATGTACTCCACAAATTAAAAACAGACATCAGATACTGAAAACAGGCTACCAGTTTATAAGCATCTTAAGTAATTTCGTTGTAGTAAAGTTACAGAGCAGAGGCAGGAGAGATTGTAGCCAACTACTAAGAGCCAGCCTCTTTGATTCCTGACCCAAGCACAGAGCTGACAGCTTGAACTCTTGCCCACTGCCTACCTGGAGGGGCCGAGACCCTGGGGGACACCTACCTCATACATTCTTCAGTGGGAAAGGAACAATGGGAAAACAATTCTCTCTCAGGGAAGGAGAGGTTAAGGGGTGTCAGTAGAACAAAGGGAGGAGGTATCTGACTCTTTCAGTTAACAGCTGATCAACAATTCATATTTGAACCACAGCAAATACAAATCCTAAAGCCTAGTTCCTGGAAAATGTACAAAATCATCTTCAATAAAATAAATTGATCATAATCTTAAACTAAGAATAATAGATAATTAAAAAAAACAAGAACAGTTGAAAACTCCATTCCAATCAACCTAAGATGGTGTGCAAATAAAGTATCCTTCCCCCAAATTGTACGAATTGCAGAAACTTGGCACTAATGCCAAGCACTGTGTGGTGGTCAGAAATCTTATTACATTATTCGCCTAGAATCCCCAGTGAACTCTGGCAATAACACGTAGTTTATGAATATCCAGTTTAGTATCCCCTTATTTGAGACGTTACCAGTAAGTAAACTTTAGTCACAAACGCAAGTCGGTCTATGAACTGACTCTACATCATAATTTCACAGTCCATCAGCAAGAATCTCCCACTTGGTCTGCACCACACTTTTAAGAATCTCGGGCATAGAGCAGATGGGGCTTGGTAGTGGTAAAAGCACAGTGATGGCCACAACAGGCAAAAATCATTTTTCATTAATGATCCAAAGTTTTTAAAATAACCTAACTTGTGTATGTGATTTCCAGTATCTCTCCTCTATAAACTTATCCCATTATAAACTAACATTTTGTAGGATAACAAGAAACCATTCCATTTGTGGATTCTCACACATCTGATATGTCAAATATGGATTTTTCTAGTCCTATGCAAACTATGAAACCACAAAGGGCTTCACAGCCAGTGATGAAACACATACAGAACTGTACGTGAGATTGCTTATGAGAATGACACTCTAATCAATTAAAGGTTAAAGGCTGATTATAAATACAAGTATTACCCCTCCAGCTTTCTGGGGAGAGGAACAGGTGATGTGTCTGAATCTTTGAGGACAATAGATTAAAGGAGAAATATAGATTTTCAGGAAACAGATGGTATTTTGGTAAGACTTTGGCTCAAGGTGCATGGGAATAGGGTGGGAAGATAAGACTGGAAAGGTGGCTGGGTCCAGACAAAAGGTTATAAATGTTACATTAAGGAGTTTCTATCTTAACCCACAGGGAGTGGGAAGTCATTACCCACTGTGTTTATTTATATTCAGCCTGGTCCACAAAGGATTTGAAATAACTTAAAAAAGACCTCCAAGGAGAAAAAATCAGTAGTTGAGGTCATCAGATCAAAGGAATAATAAGGGTAGAAAAAGAAAATCTGAGAAGAAATCAGTACTAGAAATGATTACACAGGCCTGCATTTGGTTTTAGGTTTACTTGTAGTCAAAGAACAAAGTTATTCTAGAAAGAACTCTGGTGGCAGGGTATAGAGGGGAATGTTCCTTAGACAGCAGCCACACAAGATCCCAAACCCTCAAGTGGGGGTTAGAGATGAAGGCAGTAGGTATTTCTACATCCTACCTTAAAGTGGGGTTTACATTCCTATTGTAATGTCATAAATAATATAAAAAGAAATGAATTCAATTTCAATATCAAAAACGATCTTTCTCACATTACTAAAAGAAGAAAAACCCGATTTAAATTCCTTTACTCACCCTCCTTCTCTTTGGTCAAGGTACTAACAATGAAATTATTTACAGGAAGAAGCTAAAAGAGGCACCAAAAGACCCACCAGTACATTCTGCATCAGGTAACAAATGTGGTTTATCACAGTCTACCTTGCAGCCCACCACGGTACTGTGCCTACTGCAGAAGCAAAGTCCTTCCCATTTGTAGCAGTTGCCTGTGAACCTTTAGTTCACTAAATCAACTCATTATGTAGTCAGCAGAAGGTATTCTAACAATACAAGAGTATAGTACCTTTTTAGACAGAGTTTCTCAACATAGTTCTGCTGACATTCTGGGGGCTGTCCTGTACACTGTAGATATTTAGTAGCATCCCAGCCCTCTACTCTCTAGACCTAGCAGCACCCTCCCAGGTTGTGACGACGACCAAAACCACCATCACCCAAAGCCAACTACTTCTTGTGAGGCACGGTTTTTCCCGGTTGAGAACTTTCAAGGCAATGGTTCTCAACTGGAAAGGAACATCAGAATCACCTTTGAAATTCGAGCCCCATGATACAGATTCTGAGTCAGTAGATCTGGAGTGGCCTAGACTTTTGTACCAGAATCTTCAGGATGTAGGGCTTAAGAATATATGTTTTCAAAAGACTTCAGAGCCACTTTTTAATGACTAGTTAAAAATTATTATGCCAAGAAGCACTTTCAACATAAACTTTCTGATACTACTAAACTGGAATGAATGGAATTTGGTGATATTTCACTGAGCTCTACATAAATTTTTATTATAAACAATGGAAATTTCCAGTCATGTAGATGAGACTCATACTTACTTGCTAAAAGCAGACAGGAAAGTGCAACTAAATGCAGCTGCTGGATAGAGATGTCATATCGATCCATAAATAAGTCCAGCAAATAGACAGCAAGATGTCGGGCAGAAGGGCAGAGGGTGAAGCGATTGCTCACAATGGCAATCAGGTCAGCAAAATACCTTCTGAGACTTAGTTGAGGGGACTGGCCTTTGTAGGAAGGCAACTTCAGCTCCTATATCAAGAGGAACAACATTTAGTCTAACATAGCCTGTAGGAGTAGTACCCGCACAACGCAAAGACAACTTCCCCCCAATATATTAGTGTTAACAAGTGCCTATAACACTTTTCTTGAAGGAACACAAATATGAAAAAGTTGAGTGGAAGGATAATGAATAGTATTAATTAATAGCACTTGTTTTAAAATTTAAAACCAAACTTTTCGGGGCACCTGGGTGGCTCTGTTGTTAAGTGTCTGCCTTCGGCTCAGGGCATGATCCCAGAGTCCTGGGATGGAGCCCTGCATTGGGCTCCCTGCTCCACTGGGAGCCTGTTTCTCCCTCTCCCACTCCTCCTGCTTGTGTTCCCTCTCTCGGTGGCTGTCTCTCGTCAAATAAATAAATAAAATCTTTAAAAATAAATAAATAAAATAAAACCAAACTTTTCTCCTTCATTTTTAACCACCTCTGATGTGATAAATTGTTTCTCTTGCATTACAGAATGGATATATTCCAGCAAGATTTTTGTATCCTGTTTTCTCTACCAGGTGTTTTCCAAAGAACATCCTTACCAAAATCCCAACCACACAACACATACACAGCCCCTCCAGAAAGCTCAATGCTTTGGATTAGAAGGTAACAGTGAAGTGAATATGCTCCTGGTATGTCAATACTATATTACACTTGCAGAGGTGTAGAAGGTAGAGACTACTATTCATCCACTAGTATCTTCTAAGCATGTTTCCCTTTTAGCAGTTTTATGATGCTCTCCTTTGGCATTACCTTTCATACACCTAAAAATTTTCCCCTCATTGCTGTTCGATCTCAGAATTATATGAACCCATTTTTTTGAAATTGGAAGTTTTCTATACTACTAAAGTATTTCCACAGCATAGAGAAAGACAGGTTCTAAAATACTTCATGAGGTCAGCACAGTACTAAAAATAAACCCAACAGGTATCACAATAGCAGGAAGCTACACAGATATGACCCCAAAAGCACAGGCAAAAAGAGATAAATAGGACTTCATCAAAATTAAAGACTTCTGTGTATCAAAGTTCACTCTTTTCAATAGAGGGAAAAGGCAACCCACAGAATGGGAGAAAATATTTGCAAATCACATATCTGGCAACAGGTTAATATCCAGATTATATAAAGAATTTTTATACACGCAATCCAACAACAACAAAAAAACCAAATTGCTTAAAAATGGTCAAAAGACTTGAATAAACATTTCTCCAGAGAAGATATATAAATGGTCAATAAACAGATATAAAGATGATCAACATTACTAATCATTAGGGAAATGCAAATCAAAACCATTATGAGGTAACATTTCACACCCATTGGGATTGCTATTATCAAAAAAACACAGGTGTGCCTGGATAGCTCAGTCAGTTAAGCATCAGACTCTTGATTTTGGCTCAGGTTATGATCTGGGAGTTGTGAGGTGGAGCTCTGAAGTGGGCTCCATGTTGGGTGTACAGCCTGCTTGAGATTCTCTCTTTCCCTCTCCTTCTAGCCCTCTTTTTCTCTCTCAACAAAACAAAAAACCAAGAAAACAGAAAACAAAATTAACAAGTGTTGACAAGAATGTGAAAAACTGGAAGTCTGGTATAATGGTGGGAAATAAAATTGTACAGCCACTCAACAATGGTATTTCAATTCTTCAAAAAAATTAAATACAGAATAACTATATGATCCAGCAATTCCACTTCCAGGTATACACCAAGAAGAACTGAAGGCAGGGACTCAAATATTTGTACATATATTGATAACAACATTATTCACAAAAGCCAAAAGGTGGAAACAAACAATCCATCAACATATGAATGGATAAACAAAATGATTTTAGTTTAAGATGAAAAAGTTCTGAAGATAGAGAGTGGTGAAAGTAGCAGAATGTAAATGTACCTAAGTCACTGAACTGTACACTTAAAAATGGTTAAAGTTTTATGTTGTGGACATTTTACAATAAACCAATACAAAAAATAGAAGTCATATATCTAACTTAATAAGGTATAAAACTTTAGATAAAATATTAGCCAATGTAATTTCATAGTATATCCAAAGAATACATCATCATCCCAGCGGCACCTGGGTGGCTCAGTCGGTTAAGCGTCCAACTCTTGGTTCCGCTCAGGTTGTGGTCTCAGGGTGGTGAGATCGAGCCCCCGGTTGGGCTCCATGCTCAGCATGGAGTCTGCTTGAAACTCCCTCTCCCTCTGCCCTTCTTCCCTCAACCCCGCTCTCTCTCTAAAAATAAGTAAATAAGTCTTAAAAATAAAATTGTAGTACATCCCAGGAATGCAAAGATGGTTTGATATCAGGAAATCTATTAAATCACACGATTACTCACAATCATCTTGATAGATGCCAAATAGCATCTGGACAAAGGTGACTCTGGGAGAAATAATATCAGATGTGTATTTCTTTGAAGAAGGAAGGAAGGTAAAAAAAAAAAAAGTCAAATTTAAGAGCCAGCATCTCACTTGGAGATTAAACAATAAAAGGATTAGCATTCTAGTGCCTGCTATTGCAATATTACTTAACATTATTCTGTGAACACTAACTAATCCAATAGAAAAAGGAAAGAAAAGGTTTAATGACTGGAAAAGGAGAATCAAAGTCACTTATAGGAATAAAATTCTTTTTTGGATGATAGAATTTATATCCAAGAAAACCAACAGAAAAAATAAACAGTAAGTATTCAGTAAGATGGCTGTTTAAAAAATTAATATTAAAAAATCAATAGCCTGGAGGGCACCTTTGGCTCAAGTCATGATCCCAGGGTCTGGGGATCGAGCCCTGCATCACGGTCCCTGCTCAGCAGCGGCAGGGGAGGGGGGGCCTGCTTCTCCCTCTCTCTGCCGCTCTCCCTGCTTGTGCTCTCTCTGTCAAATAAATGAAATCTTAAAAAAAAAACTCAATAGCCTGTTTCTATATTAACTGGTTAGAAAATAGAAGATTCCATACAAAGTAACTCTAAAAATTAAAACACCTAGAAAAAGTATTTATATTTCAGCACTCTATGAAGGTAACATTAAAATTCTGATGGAGTATGGAAGACTTGCATACATGCAAAGATTCCTTTTTCTTGGATAAAGAAATCAATTTGGTAACAATGGCATTTCAAATCAGGAGAACAGATGAATTTAATAAATGTTTCTAACACATAGGACGGAGTTAATTTCTCTATTTAGAGGAATCTGACACATCGATAAGAAAAAAGGCAACATTTATGAACAGTTTATAGGAAAATAAAATACTGCCAAAAACATATAAAATGATGGCTCTTCTCATTCAAAACTAAAGAATTACATAGTTTTTCACTTCCCAGATTGTATTTTATTAACTTTTACTTTTGCTATCAAGAGTGGAAATAGGAACTACCATGTATTTAATAGGTCAGATTGACAAATGATGTAACCTTTGGAGGGCAATTAGGTAATATAAATTTTTTAAAATGCAGATTGCAAATACTTTTCAACCTATCAATTTACCTTACATATAAGGAGGTCCTTTGCAATATTGTTTTTAATAGCAAAATAGTGGGAAAAGCTTACTGTCCAACAATCTAGATGAATCTCCAGAGATTTATTGCTGAGTGTATAGAGCCAATCCCAGGTCACATACTCTGTAATTCCATATACATAACATTCTTAAAAGGACAAAATTACAGACATGAAGGGACAAATTAGTGGTTACCAAGGGTAAGGGGGAGAATAAGAGTGGAAGAGAAGAGGACGTGGCTACAAATCATAACATAAGAGATTCTTATGGTGATAAAAAAAATATTCTTATCTTGACTATATCAATGTCAATATCCTGGTTGTGATAATTGTACTAAAGTTTCGTAAGATGTACCACTGAAGGAAACTGGGTAAAGGATACAGGGGATCTCTCTGTATCATTTCTTACAACTGTATGTAAATCCACAATTATCTCAAAATAAAAACTGCAATTAAAAAAAAAAGCTTGGCATTCATCCACAGGGAACTGATAAACCACAGGACATCAATTCAATGTGGACATTAAAATAAAGGGCAGTTGATCTAAATGTGTTGATACAGAAAAAAACATAAATAGAATGTGCTGAATGATGTTGGGGTCGAAGAATGGTACAGAAGAGCAAATATATATTCTGACCTCTTAATATTAACAACAAAAAAATATTTGCATATATACTGATTTACTGGATATCTTTTCAGGAAAAAAACAACAATGGTGGTGACTTTAGGGGATCAGGAACAGTGAGGTTGGGGAAAGCTCATTTTAAACCTTATACTACCTGAATTTTTTTTAACCATATGCACGTATCACTTAAAATTTCAAAAAAATATTAACAAGAGTTACTTGGGAGATAGACTAATAGGCCATTTTAATTTTTGTACATGTGAGAAAAGCATAAACAAGTGCTATTTAGGAAAAAAACCCATTGGCTTGTTTGGTTTTTTGAAGAGAAAAAAATATATTAATTTCCCCAAATAAAAGGAACATGTTGATTTCTCATGCAGCCCCCAGGATCTTCTCCTTTACCGTTTCTGCAGATCTTTAGAATGGTGTAAATGAGTTATAATTTTAAACT
The DNA here is from genome assembly GCF_017311325.1 of Ursus maritimus. Taxonomy (NCBI): domain Eukaryota; kingdom Metazoa; phylum Chordata; class Mammalia; order Carnivora; family Ursidae; genus Ursus; species Ursus maritimus. The sequence continues at coordinate 31,380,252 of NW_024426885.1, forward strand.
CCACCTTTCTTTGCTGTCATAATATGCCATTTATTGTGCATCTTTTATGTAGCAGGTACTGTGTTAACCCCAGGGATAAAAGCTGGCAAACAGTCTCAAACCGCTCTTGAGCAGGTAAACCAAAATACAGAGATGATTAGGATATAATATAGCAATCATAAGGTATTACAGGAACACTGAGATGGAAGATCTAACCCAGCTCAGGGGATGGAGTGCTGGGAAGAAAAAGCCAGGGTAGGCTTTCTTTAGAAGAGGCCTGAACAAGGTCTTAAAGCTCATTGGGAAACAGCTGGAAAACACTATATTTGGTGGACTTTATTTTTCACTATATTAACTGTATGAAATGTGAACAAAACAAAGGCAAGAACACCAAAGACCAACAGGAGATTTTTAACAATGTGTCTAATACATTCTCTTTATGGCATTTTTAAATGGTAAAGTACAAGTGCTTACCAGATGGCTATCAGATTTAGTTCTCCTTGTCAAGGTACTGCCCGCAGTTAGGCAAGCATGAGAAAATGACCTACGCTTCTCTCAGCTTACAAGGTTTTGTAATATTTACTCCTGATCCTCCAGAATTTTACACTCTCGTTCCTCTCTGCTTCTCGGAATCCCATAGGACCAAAGCACCATGACCTGGACTTGTCATCTCCATCTCCAGTCTCAAGTACTAGTCAGCTCTCCACCCCAAATCCCATCCCTTTCCCAGAACAGATTACCGTCCAGTTAGGATGGAAATAAAGGCATAGAAGGAATACTCACAAATGTAAATACAATACTCTGTGGGATATTTTCTGAATGTTTCTCACAAGCTAGCATTGTTCCCATCTGTCACAAAGGCTCCTGCAAATACTTCCCAAGCATCCTAAGGCACTACTATATACAGAAAAACATGAGAAAACAGAGGAGAAGGACAGAGGGGTGTAAGAAGACAGCTGCTTTGTGGGGGTTTTTTGGGGACAGTGTAATTATATTTTACAAAAACAATACAGCTGGTTTTTGGGGTTGAAGAGAATTTCCATTTGTTGTCATTTTTACCCTTCTCTAGTAGATATAATGCTGGTCAAAGCAATTATTCCTCCATAGTGTCTGAATGGCAACTGCCCAAAAGAAGACCTAAATTGAGATAATCTGAGTTATAGGCGATTAGACTCTGTAAAGGCAGATTATGTCTTTCTCATTCACTATTACCATTTTAACACCTGGCATAGCAGCTGGTATACTGCAGGTACTCAAATATGTTGAATAAATAAATAAGCATAAGACTATCCAACTAAATCACCTAACTAACAGCTTGGAATTAACATTTTTTTTTAATGAAAAAAGTTTATTTTAACTTTCCTTGACTTCAGTGTACTATAACCAGGGTTCTTTCCAGTTTCACGATGTTCAAGTTTTACTGATTAACATAAACTATTCAAAAAGTGTGGCCATTGTGTCAAATGTGGCTTACACAGTGCTTAAAGAGAAAATAAAGACAACCCAGGGTAGCATGCCACAGGTGGTCCAAGGTAATTTTTAATGGCATTCCCTCAGACTCTGTGCTATCTCATCCTCCGATAATTTGTAAGCAACTTTAGTACAGGGTTGTATCTTATTTCTTCAATCCTCTCCAGAGCCTAATAGAAAAAAAGTATTCAACAAATCTGTGGGGAAGAAAATCCACTTCCAACCTCAACTGACAAAATTAATTCAAGTAATCATTCAGGATTAAAATTACATATAAAATAATCGAAAACCATGGAAATCCGTTAAGAAAAATCTTTTGAAGGGTGCCAGTCGGTTAAGCATCTGCCTTCAGCTCAGGTCATGATCCGGGGGTCCTGGGATGGAGCCCCACGTTGGGCTCCCTGCTCAGTAGGGAGTCTGCTTCTCCTTCTCCCTCTGCCCCTCCCGCTGCTGCTTCTCTCTCCCACTTTCTCTCTCTCAAATAAATATTTTTTAAAAATCTTTTGAGTTTTAGGTCACTAAAAAAATAAAAGTATCATTAACATCAAATAATTAATTTCACCACATATCAGAGGGATAAAATGAGCTGACACTTAGAAAAGGAGAACATTTAAAACTAAAAGACCACATCTTAAAAAAAAAAAAAATCAAAAGTATATGGACAATTTTCAAAGTGGAAAACCTGAAACTCTCTTCCTACACATTCAAGAGAACCACTCCACAGTTGAGACTTTTTTGTAGTAGGAAAAAACTCTTAGAGAGCTGAGGTGTATTTAGTCCATCTAAGAAGCTCAATGTCAGAATTAGTAAGCAGCATTTAGAAATCTCAAACCTTAGACAAGGGTACAGTTGTAACAATTAAAAGTCAGAATTAGGTGTTTCTAATCTAGTTAACCTGGTTTAAAAAAAAATCCAGACACAAGTTCATTATCATCCCAGGATCTCTCAACTCCAACAGTCAGCATCCCTTGAATCAGCTGTTTTGCTTCTCTCTCATTTTCTATATATAACAAATGGCTCTCTCCATCCATGGTGAAAATGAGTCAAGTCAGGGATAGTTTTGGATCTGGTCTCTCTTCTGGTTATCAAAGAGGCAGAGATAAGCCCTTAAGGTGAGATGTGACAGAGTAAAATTGTACTTAAGAGCAACAATACGCAGACTTTGCATTGTGCCAGAAAATTGTATTCTCCCTACCAAGCTCTATTAAATATACTAAGTCTACTTTCTGCCTTACTTTAGCTGGAAGGAGCAGTTAACTCCTACCTTAAGGCTTTCTGAACAGCCCGCAAATCTGAGGGTCTCAGGGAAAATAACAGTTATGGCTTTAGTGCTTCTATATACCAAACACTGTTCTAAAGCATATGTACAGTATCAGCTCATTTAATCTCACAATCCCCGCCCCCACAAGGCACGTTCCATTATTATTCATTCCACTGATGAGGAAATTGGGAAACAGGAAAATTAAGTAACTCGTCCAAAGTCTTACAGCAGGTTAGTGGACAGGCTGGGAAATTGATGTACAGATGTGACATAACAGCCTAATGCAACAGCAAACACAGAACAAGGAGGGCTACTCTGCCCAATAAAAAGCCAGCATACGTATCTGTTTAAACACAGTATCAAAGTCATGTTTCGCCTTCCCTCTCCCAAATACAGCTCCCCACCCCCTTCCTCATTTAAGTTGCAGGTTCTTCTGATACATCCAAGCGAAGAAACTAAGAAGTTAATTAACCTCGACCAAATAAGCAAACACACCCTTTCTGGTCTGGAAACTAGTGACCGCACTTCCCAGGGAGCCGCATTTTTACTAACTGGCACAAAACACTGCAAGGAAAAGACAAGCATCGGGATTACCTTGTATCGAAGCGCTTGATGAATGTCTGCGGCCAGCTGTCCCCGCCACCACTGTCCCTCCAGCTCCATGGGACCGGGCGGCGCGCCTGGTCAGACGCGGCAACTTCAGTCTGTAAGACACACCCCAGACGCGGTCACGGCCAGCACCCTCCACACGACCCTCCGCGCCCCCTCCCCGAGGGGTGTGACCTCAGGCCACCCTGGGTGGCTGTTCCTCTTCACCAGACTCGACCTAAAGCTAGCACCGATCCAAACCAATTCCCTGACGCCGCGCATAAGGCCCGAACTACCCAGGCAGGAGGAGCGGACTCACGCTGAGAACTGCCGGACTGGGTGCCGGGCAAAGGGGACCAACTTGGGCCCGAGTTCCCAAGGCGCGACCCCGGGTGCGCGCACGGGAAGCCAGAGGCGGAGGCCCGGCTGAGGGTTCCCCGCGCCGGGTTCGAATTCTCCCGTCGGCCCCGGGGAGCCGAGAGACTGACACCAGTCGCAGACCCCCTGAGGAGAAAACCTCCCGCGGACAAGCCGACGGGCGAATGCCAGCCTGGCTCCGGGTCCCGGCTGCAGACGCCCGGGCGCTCGTTTCTCCCGGGGACCTCCCCGCGGTCCCGCCGGGGCCGGCGCGCACCCAGGCCGCCTCCTCCTCGTCCGGAGCAGCGCACGGGATCGCGCGGCCCCAGAAAGGCGAACAAAAGGCCGGGCCGGGCAGGTCCGGTGTCCCGCGCCCAGCACAGGCCTGCCGGTCCCCACCGCGGCCTCCCTTACCCGGAACCGCGGCCCTCACAGCCCCAGCCCCGCCGGCGTGCCTGGGACGCCGGCCCCGCTCATGATGCGGACAGTCGGCCGCAAAGCGCCGGCCTCAGCTCGGGCCCAGCACCGGGGCGCTCGCACCGCCCATTGTTAAAGGACCGGCAGGCGGCTCCGCGTACAAAGCCAGCGCGGGGGCACATGCGGCCCCGCCGCTGCCAATCTCGTCTCGCGATACAGCCGGGTCACCTCGAGCCGTCCAATCGGCGGCCGGGCCGGGCCCAGGTGCAACGCCCGGCGGCGGCTCGGCGGCACCGACCGGGACCCAGTAGTATCCGCCCGCGCCGCCTCGGCGCGACCGGGTGTTCGGCGTTGCCCGACAGCTCCGCCACCACCTACCGAGAAGCCGGCCCGAGGGGCGGGCAGAGGTCGGAGGAGGGCGCCAGAGAAATTATAACGTTGATCATCTTTCCGGGGGCCCAATCTGGTCATGCCACTCACCTGCTGAGAACCTTCGATGGCTCCCGATGCCCACGGAGGAAAGTTCTGAAGCCTCAGCTTGGCGTTTAAAACCCCTTACACATGGAAAACCGGGGATGTACTGTACGGTGACTAACATAATATAATAAAAAATCATTATAAAAAATAAATAAATAAAACCCCTTACAATGTGGAGTCGGTCTGCTTTATCTCACAACAGCCCCGTGTACATCCTAGGGGCTGCTCAGTGGGATTATTAATCCCTCCACAAGTGTTTTAGCCGTTTCCGAAGCTCTTAAACGCGCTTTCTCTGTGAAATTATGCTGTCTCTAAATTCCACCTCAAAGCCTATTCCCGCTTCTAAAAACGTGATTTATCATTCCTCCTCATTTCCTCTGCTTTAGAGATTCCCAAGAGTTTTGAATAGAGTTGAGGTTACCTTTAGTAACCTAGTTTGTGAAATCCAAAGTGGATGTAATTAGCCATCTGTGGTCTTAAATCAGGAAACTACAAAACTTGTGGAAACACTCCAACATCAAGTAAGGTGTTGTGGTACTTGGAATATGATTCGCAGAAATCTATTGTATTTTAACCTTTTTGGTGGGATGTCTCAGCAGAAGTGCATGGTCAACCCAGGACAGTGATGCTCACTTTTCTGAAAATGTAGATTAACCTCTTTTAATATTAAAAAATGAATCATGGCAACTTCCCCCTTTTACTTAGAATCTTTGTCCCCAAAGAGGCATGATAAAGAGCTACTATAAAGTGATGAATAGCACAATGACATCTTGATATATTTGAAGAACAGCTGCAGATATGTATGTGAACTTTGTGAGACAATGCTTATGCCCAGGAGAACAGGGCTACAGGAACTAATGGCAAGACAAGGAAAACTCAGAAGCAGAGGCTGGCAGAACTGAGCCTAGCCCAGCATTGTCCAGGGAGAGGCTGCTGAGGCCTATCTCAGTTGCAGGGTTTCCCTAGAGAGGAGATGAACACATCAGGCTAAAAGCTCCATGCCATTTATAATAGTGTTTAAATAGTACCTACCTCCTTAGGTTCTAATTCACGTGCACTAAGCAACTTTATGACAATAATTTGGCATCCCAATAACTTAAATGTGCAGGGTCTAGTTAAGAACCCTTTCAGAAAAATAGGTCACAGACTGTAATCATCAGTGTAACAAGTAGGCTGACTCTCATGGTTTACTTTGAAGATATTATTCAGTGGGAGATACTTGTTCACAAAGAATTCTCAGATTTTCTGGATTTGCCTCCTATGATGAAAGGACCTTAATGCTCATTTTATAGATTTGTGTGTGTGTATATATACATATATATACACATACCTATATATATTTGCCCTAGAGTGTCTTAGATTATAAATCCCTAAAGTGTAAAACTCAGGTTTATTATGATTTCCTCATTAATTCCTTTGGGACAAGCTAGACACAATTAGGTATTTACTTAATTCCTAAATGAAGTCTGGTTTCATAGAGTTAATATTCTAATAGGGAGAGAGAAATACAATAAGTGAGCAACAACAAAAAGTCACATGGTGACAAGTGCTGTGAAGAAAAATAAACAGAAATAGAGAATAGAAAGTGACAGTGAGCAGACATTGTTTATGATAAGGTGAGGTGTGCAGAGGCCTGAGAGAAGTGAGGGAGCATGCAGATATCTGGTGGCTGAGTGTTCCGGGCAGAGGGAACGGCAAATTCAACGGCCCTAAGTAGAAGGCATGTTTGGAATGAACATGGAGGTCAGTGTCTGCCTGGAGTGAAGAGATAGGAAACACTTGGAAGTCTTGGAAGCAGCAGCCAGCCTGCAAAGGTATGAAAGGATGGAAGTAAAAAAAAGAACTTCTACACAATGAGCAGAGTAGGCAACTTGCAAAGGGTCCATTGTGCCTGCTGCATAAGGCACAAAATGGATTAGGGAAAAGATGAGGGTAGGACCAGATTCTCTGGAAAGCTTTTAAAACTCACAAACTTTAGATGGTGAGAAGCAACTGATGTTAAATTAATTTTTTTTAAATGAATGCATGCAAAAGGTAATACATTCAAAGAGAAAACTGTATACAGTGACTAGCAAATCTCCCTCTCTCCTCTAATTTTAGTTCTTCCTACAGGCAACATTAATACCATTTTCCTTTGTACCCTTCCAGGGATATCCAGGTACTTAAAACCATGCATATACATAATGTATGCCCCATTTTGTGCACAAGCGATCGCACTTTACACTCTCTGTTGTGTGTCTCGTTTTTTCATACAATATATTCTGGTGAACATTCAATAATAGAACATCCAGGATTTCTTTCAATGGCTACATTGTAATCCACTGAATGCAAAGGACTGGAAGCCAGAATCCCTGGGCTCTGGTTCTCAGTTCTTTTTTTTTTTTTTTTTTAAAGATTTTATTTATTTATTTGACAGAGATAGAGACAGCCAGTGAGAGAGGGAACACAAGCAGGGGGAGTGGGAGAGGAAGAAGCAGGCTCATAGCAGAGGAGCCTGATGTGGGGCTCGATCCCATAACGCCGGGATCACGCCCTGAGCCGAAGGCAGACACTTAACCGCTGTGCCACCCAGGCGCCCCTGGTTCTCAGTTCTTGATTTATCGCTTCCAATTAGAGTGCTGGTATTTTATCTCCTCTGAGACTCAGGTTCCTATCTATAAAGTGAACTAGATAATGGCTGAGATTGCTTCTGACTCTAACATTTTAGGTTCTTTGCTCTTGCCATACATGTGACAAAGTCTTCTGTAGGGAAAGAGACCCAACACTAGCCATAAAGCTCTAATCATTATCCAGTTTTAAAGGTTTTAAATTTAAAGTGTATCTTGGATATTCATGTCTGTACACCCACTAAGAAGTCAAATATTTCTAAAAGGTAACCATTCCTTGTTCCACTCCCTCCTCACTCCCAATTCCCATTCCAAAAGGTAACTAACCACTTGATCTCTTTTAGCTATTTTTCATAGTGTTTGCTACCATCTTTCAAACTGTCATGTTTATATTATGATTTCAGTTTGTCATTTTTAGATATATTTACATATGGTCCTGGAAAATAAAGATTAAGATGCCATATGTTACCTTTCACACACATATTTCCCCCTTCCTCATCTCCCCAATATATAATTTTAAGATATTTTTGGTTACATCCACTTTCAGTTGCTTTCATTGTTATGACTACACAAACATTGTTCACTGTTGAGCCACGTGGTGTCCTATAATTATACTTTCCGTTTCGTTTTCCTGGACTTTTTTTCCTTAGCTTTCTTCAAGCCTGTATCTTAAGTTTTCTACATCCTCCAATAGCTCTGTAAAATGTGTCCATTCAGCTTTCAAAAGTCAGACCTTCAGATAACTTATTAGTTTTATCTTTCTGCTCTTGATTTATCCACCTGGATCCATCTACCCTGATACTCCAGTTCCAATATTGATGGCTTCTCTCTAGAGCTCCCTTTAGCTGCCTATCCTGGGATAGATTCCTGTTCCCAGGATCCCATGTCATTCTTTTCCTTGGTTTACATACTCCAGTAGCTTTCTGAGAAAGGGTACTTGGGAGGCAAATCTTTGAGACGCAATCTATCTGAAAATGTCCTTAATCTCCCCTCATTCTTGGTTGTTTGCCTAGATATGAAATTCTAACCTGGAAACCACTTCCCCTCATGATTTTGAATTCATACTTTAATTAATGCCTTCTAGCCCTCTCTCTCTCTCTTTTTTTTAAGATTTTATTTATTTATTTGACAGAGAGAGACAGCCAGAGAGAGAGGGCACACAAGCAGGGGGACTGGGAGAGGAAGAAGCAGACTTCCGGCAGAGGAGCCTGATGTGGGGCTCAATCCCAGAACACCGGGATCACGCCCTGAGCCAAAGGCAGACGCTTAACAACTGAGCCACACAGGCGCCCCTAACCCTCTCTTTTTCTGCCAAAGGAATAGGGAGATGGTGTTAGACTGGCTGATAATGTTTTGGAGGCTACATGGAAAAGCAGCCTAGAAGACTGTCCTCACTGTAAACAGACTTTCACATGATTTCTCTGTTCTTAGTAGAACCCCTTTCTCCTTCCTACAGTTCAACCTCTTTAGAATATAAGCTTTCGGATTTTTAGTGTTGGTAAGTAGAGTTGTCTGGCTACAAAGAGTGAGGAGGGAGATCTTACAGTTTAGTCATTTCTTTTAAAGACTTTTAACCAATCATCCTATTTTTAATTCACCTCGTATCTCTACCTCTGCCTCCATCTTTAAAGCGTCATAGGTCCTGGGGTGTCTGAGTGGCTCAGTCGGTTAAGCGTCTGGCTTTGGCTCTGGTCATGATCTCAGGGTCCATGCATGGACTCCTGTGTTGGGCTCCCCGCTCAGTGGGGAGTCTGCTTCTCCCTCTACCGCACCCCCGCCCCCCCGGCTTGCGTTCTCTCTTTCTCTCAAATAAATAAAATCTTTAAAAGAAAGATATCACAAGGCCTGAGTTTTTTGAGGTTCTTGTTGACTTTGAAAAGTCCCAACATCCCTGAATCTATAGGCACTTTATTTTCAGCTTCCTCTGGTCTGGTAAATTGGTTATCATGGGTCTATCTACTTTCTAGTTTTTAAGGTTTTATTCGTTCTTGTGGTCCACTTGAGAGGGAGTAGAATAAGTGTTCAATCTGCTATATTTAATTTGAAGTTGAATTAATTATTTCCAGTAAAAGTCTTATATTTCGTTCTTGACTTTTGATATTTCAGAAGTATGTTTCATAACTACAGGTCTGTTGGTTCTACTTCCAAAATATATCTTGAATTGATCTACTACTGTATTAGGTTTGCCAAGACTGCCATAACAAACTACCAGAAATTGAGTGGCTCAAAACTACAGAGATTCATTCTATCACTGTTCTGGAAGCTAGAAGTCTGAAATAAGGTTGTCAGTAGGCTCCTCTGAAAGCTCTAGGAAAGGATCCTTCCTTGCCTCTTCCTAGCTTGTGGTGGCTCCTGGCAATCCTTGGTTCTCCCTGGCTTGTAACTACATCATTCCAATCTCTGCCTTCCTCTTCATGGGACCTCCTCCTCTGTATCTGTGTCCTCTCCTCTTCTCGAAAGGATAGTAATCATTGGATTTAGTGCCCACCCTAATCCAGGATGACCTCGTCTTAATTATATCTTTATATATATATATATACATATATATATAAAATGTATATGTATATATATATATGTATATGTATATATATATATATACATATACACACACACACACGCACAGAGGAGGAAGGGTAAAGAAATCTATATGGTGGTGATAGTTCTACAATCTCCTTAAAGTGGTATATTTTAAGTAGACTGTGAAAAGTTAAGTATGTATTGTACAATCCCTAGAGAATCCTTTAAAAATATATAAAAAGATGTAGCAAAAAATACATACATTAAAATGAAATAATAAGAAATGCTCAGATAACCTAATAAAGTAGCAAAGAAAAAATAGTGGAACAAAAACAGAGGAAAAATGGAATACAAATGATAAAATGGTAGACCTAAGTCCAAACATAAATAATAACATTAAGTGTAGGGGCGCCTGGGTGGCACAGCGGTTGAGCGTCTGCCTTCGGCTCAGGGCGTGATCCCGGCGTTATGGGATCGAGCCCCACATCAGGCTCTTCCGCTATGAGCCTGCTTCTTCCTCTCCCACTCCCCCTGCTTGTGTTCCCTCTCTCACTGGCTGTCTCTATCTCTGTCGAATAAATAAATAAAATCTTTAAAAAAAAAAAAAAATAACATTAAGTGTAAATGGTCTAAATATGCCAGTTAAAAAAGAGATTGTCAGAAGGTTTAAAAAAGATAACCCAACTATATGCTATTTATAAAAAACTCACTTCCAATAAAGTTATATAGGTACATTAGAAATAAAAAGATGAAAAAAAATATATATATATATACCAAGTAAACAGGAATCCAAAGAGAGCTGAGCTATATAAACATCAGACAAAATAGACTTCAGAGCAAAGAAAATTAGTAAGGATAAAGAGGGACATTACACAATGATAAAAGGGTTAAATAACCAGGAAGACATAAATCCTAAATGTATGTGCATTTAACAACGGAGCTTCAAAATACATGAAGCAAAACCTGACAGAACTCAAAGAAACAACAGTCAAACCCATAATTACAATTGGCAACTTAAATACACCTCTCTCAGTAACTGACAGAACTAGTTGATAGAAAAACAGCAAGGGTATAGAAAAACTAAACAACACTTTGACCAACTGGATGAAAAGATATTCTTATCAACAAGAGAATGGTTGAATATACCCTAATATATTCACAACAAAGGCCACCACATACTACACAATTCCAGGGATCCTTGCACATAAATTATGAGTTGTGTGGTGCATGAACTGCTTAAGAGTATGTAGTTGTTCTGCCCAGACTTCAGAATACTATGGATCCTTTAAGAAATAGGAATTCGTTCATTTGGAGGTATTTCTACTATTTTCGAAGGAGAAAAGCAACATACAGAAAAGCATACATAATATGGTCTCATTTTTGTAAAACAAACAGGAACATACACACACAAATGTACATACGTATATTTGAGAATGATGGTAAGTGGAAGGATGCATACTTGGTTGGTAAGCAGGTGAGTGAGGTGAATAATGTGGATGGAGAAGGGGAGAGAACACTGCGATAAGGACCCAAGTGAAAGAAAGAAAGAGAAAAAGGAAAAGAAAAAATACGCTGCACTTAAAAAATATGATCACATTTACGCACTTACATAAAATAATATCTGTAGAAGTAATTTTAAAAGTAGTCTTAAATATGAAAAAGAAAAATATTTTACTCACTTAACACCTTTCGATGATATGTTATTGTCCTTGAAATAAAATCTGAATTCCTTACCATGACTGACATGATCTGATTTTTGTCTACCTCTCCAACTTTATTTGCCTCTAGTGTCCCCTCCTTGTGTAAATCTCTTTCCGGACTCAAGGCCTGTGCAACTGCAGTTTTCCCTGCCTGATACGCTTTTGCTATAGGTTTGCACTACTGGTTTCCTCTCATCTGTGGAAGCCGCAGATGCCTATCCAATAAGCCACCCTCGCCTTCTTCCTTACCAATAGAACACTGATTTTATTGGGACAGCAAAATCTCCTTTACAATACTTGACCTCCCAGCTTGCCCTGTATCTAGGAGTGATACAGTTCTGGTTGATGGGAGATAAGTGGAAGTTACTAGGCATGGCCTCCTGGGAAGCTTTTTAAAAGATCTACACCAGCTGCGTCCTTTACCTCCCCCTTCTGCAGTTTCTTGCCATGGAAACCGTTGTGAGGCTAAAGCAAAGGTTCTCAAGGTGTGGTCCTCAGATCAGCAGTCCCAGCAGCACCTGGGAGCTTGTTATAAATGCAAATCACTGGGCCCCACAGATCCACTGAATCAGAAACTCTGAGGGTAGGGCCCAGCAACTGGTGTCAACTGCTGTTCAGGTGAGTCTTCAGCATGTTGAAGTTTGAGGGCCACGGACCTAGTGGACACAAGCCTCCTTAGAAGATGACTGAGACCAGGGCACCTATGACATCACAGATATTGCATCAGACCGGGACTGCCTCCTCCGGTCTTGGCAGTTACGCGAAAAAGTAATCCCTATTTGGTTAAGCTACTACGATTAGGTTTCTGTTCCATGAACTGAATGCAACTGTAGTTGATAAATCATCTTCTAAATCTTGGCTCTAACATTGTCTCTCTAGAGAGGACTTCCTTAACTACTCTGCTTATACCCCCTACCCCCACCAAAGTCCCTCTCTATCATGCCATCCTGTTTATTGTTTTTATAGCACTCGGTATACACTGAAATGATCTCACTTACTTATTGTTTATTTGCTTATGGTCCATTTCCCCTGAGGAATGTAAGCTTCACAGGGGCAGGACCTTCGTCTTTTCACTGCTGTACTCTGGCACATACTGAAGTGTCTGGTACATAATGGATGCCTCATTATTATTTGTGGAATGATTTAAAGAACTTTAAAATTAGATGTTACATTTAAAATCATGTATTTTTAAGTTAAAAATAGAACTACCCTGCAAGTCAGCAATCACACTACTGGGTTTTTACCCAAAGAATACAAAAATACTAATTGAAAGGGATACATGAACCCCTATGTTTATAGCAGTACTATATACAATAGCCAAGATATGGAAGCAGCTTGATGAATAGATAAAGAAGATGTGGTAGATATATGTACAATGGAATATTTATTATACAGCCATAAAAAAAGAATGAAATCTTGCCATTTGCAACAACATGGATGGAGCTAGAGAGTATAATGCCAAGTAAAATATGTCAGAGAAAAACAAATACCATATGATTTCATTCATGTGTAGAATTTAAGGAAAAAAACAAATGAACAAACAGGAGGGAGGAATGGAGAGAGAGAAAGCCAAGAAACAGACTCTTAACTATAGAGAACAAACTGATGGTTAGCAGAGGGGAGGTAAATGAGGGGATGGGTTAAATAGGTGATGGGGATTAAGGAGGGCACTTGTCATGATGAGCACAGGGTGATGGATGGAATTGCTGAATCACTATACTGTACACCTGAAACTTACCAGTGTAACCCTGTATGTTAACTGGAATTAAAAACTTAAAAATAGGGTGCCTGGGTGGCTCAGTCGTTAAGCGTCTGCCTTCGGCTCAGGACGTGATCCCAGAGTCCTGGGATCGAGCCCCACATCAGGCTCCTCCGCTGGGAGCCTGCTTCTTCCTCTCCCACTCCCCCTGCTTGTATTCCCTCTCTCGTGGGCTGTCTCTCTCTGTCAAATAAATAAATAAAATCTTTAAAAAAATAAAATAAAAATAAAAACTTAAAAATAAAATCATGTATTTTTAAAGTAGACAAATGAAAATAAGTGGTTCATTACAGTTTCAGAATTTTAAGGAAAAAATTTTAGTTGAGAAATCCATACACCTGTAAAAAAGAAATGTATATGATACAGAAGGGTCCTCTATGCATGCCTATGAACACTTTCTACCTCACTCATAAGTGGCCTATCAATTCGAAAACCATAAACAACTAGCAAAATACTTATGTAAATATTGAAGGTGTCACAGAAATTAACTGCATGAGTTCAGTATTTTTTTGGTAATTTCTTGTCTTTGCATTAACAACATTTTTTTTGTAATTTCTTGTCTTTCCATTGACAACATTTTGTGCTACCCAATCAATGTGGGAGACTTGTTAGTAACAAAACTTCATGTAGCATTTAAACACAAACATTCAAATAAGAAAAAAATTCTAATTAATTTTCATATGCGTGCCAGAGAACACACACAATTAGGTTTTAACCTTGAAGAGAAAGCATTCTCTTCACCCACATCCCTACTATTTTACTCTTCTAGTAATCTCAAGTTTGGTCCAACACAAACATCACTGCAAATAAATGAGGCCTTCTCTGGCGTCAGCCCATGCTGGTGCACTGCAGGAGCGAATTCAGGTTGAGGATTCCCCAGCAACAAACGTGGGGTCTCTGCTTGTGAAAGGGAACCCAGAAGCTCCAGCACTCCTGCACTGGGAGACAGAAGTTTACTTTCTCCTGTTTTTACCTCCTATAAAAGTATTCTCATCAACCTCTGGAAATCCTTTGGTTTTTCTAAAATAAGTTGTTCTGTAACAGTTAAGTAAAGTGTATATATATATTTTTTAACGAAGCACAGAACAATTAAATAGAAGAAAGCACAGTGCTTCTGACTCAGATCCCTGTCCACTCTTTCTCGAGGCTCCTAGGATCCAGATGGGCCTCCTTGGAGCCACAACTGGGAAAGGAAAGTAGCAGAAAAGTGCCAGAGGCAGAATGGCAGGCTGTTTACTAAAGGGAAAAGGAGCCTTGAGATTTGGTAAGACCATGTTCTCCCTTTCTCACAGAATCAGGAAAGCATATCAGACAGAGTTTCTTGAGAGACCCTTCCAAATATTTGGAGCTGAAAGAACTTCAGGTCAGTAACATCCCAAGTGAAAACTCTGAGGAAGCCCCCAGAAGCTGCCCTCAGCCCTCAGCCCAAAGTGGCAGATTTTCCTTTTACTTCACTAGTGCAATAATCTTTTATCTTATGAGAGGCAATGACCTCATGTCTGTACTTGAATTCCTTCCACCTGGAATGGCAACAGAACCAGCATCAAAAGTGCCAAGCTCGTTGTAAGGCAGGGTTCTCACTCTTAACGGGTCATCAGAATGATCTGGGGGTCCTTGTTTACAATAAAGTGGGTTCTGGAGCTCCACTCCCAGAGGCTCTGATTCAGTAGGTCTTAGGTGGGATGTAGGAATCTGCATTTTCAACAAGCCTCCCCAGGTGATTTGATGGAGCTGGTGTGAGGCCTACAACTTGAGTAATACTGGCTTCAAAGGGAGGGGCCAGAATCACTTCTTTCCCATAATAAGCCCTACTGTAGACAGTGACCCAAGGCCACCAGACTGCCCAAAGTGTTCTCCTTGAAGAGGTCTCCATCCTCAAAGGGTCAGGGAGTGAGTCTCCATGGTGCCCAACTCTATAAAGAACCAAAACTTGGGTTCACACTTGGCTGGACTTGAGGATAAGTAGTAAAGTCCTATGTACCAGAAAAGTCTTCATTGCTCTGGGCGAGGGGCCCATAACACATTTTTTTTTCCTTTTCTCCTCTTCCTTTTCACTGATGTCGAGCTAAGGAAGCCAAATAGACCCACACAGATAATATGTTGTTTGGGTACGGGTGAATGTATACAGCTAGAGCAAATTCTGTCTGGGGAAATTCAGAAGAATGAATTCCAGTTCGATACACAGCATCAATAATTGACTGTACATCAGTGTATGGCATCTGGATAGGAAACCCTGTGACCTAGACAAAAGACAGAAGAACATGTAAACCTGTGCTACAATTATGTAGAATGGTAGTCATAAAATAATAGTTATTTTATAGGTGCTTATGATGGTCTAGGAATAGTACTAAATGCTTCACGTACGTATTTAATCCTCAAACAACCTTATGAAGTAAGTTCTACTATAGTTTCCACTTTCCGCAGAGAGAGGAGCAGAGCCAGAGCTGAGAGCAGAGCCTGCACACTCAACACTCCACATACTTGCACTGTTTCTAGACTAGCAAACCGACAATGAAAAGATTACTTGGTCCTACAAATGAGGTATTTAAGTGAGCATTATGGGAGAATTTATTTAACATTGATTCAGTTCATATTCTTTTTTTTTTTTAAGATTTTATTTATTTATTTGAGAGAGAGAGAGAGAGTACAAGTGGGGTGAAGGTCAGAGGGAGAAGCAGATTCCCCACTGAGCAGGGAGCCTGATGTAGGGCTCGATCCCAGGAGTCCAGGATCACGACCTGAGCCGAAGGCAGACGCTTAACCGACTAAGCCACCCAGGCACTCTTAGTTCATGTTTCTTAAGTGAGAACCATGTGACAGGATTAAAGGATTATGGTACATGGTCCTACATAACATTATCTATTTAATAATACACAGGCAACAATCATACACCTCTTTAAAACCTTAGATTACTTACTTCAGGAGGCTTTTCTTGCTCCTCAAATCTGTTCACGTGTCCTTCCCGGGTGGTTGCAATAGGATGCTATCCTCTCCTAACTTACTTAATAAAATATATTGCAATCATATGTTTTCTGGTCTGTCTCCTTAGCCTATAGTCTCTGTGAATGCACAAGATTGTATCTGTCTTGTTTATGGTCATAACCCCAGTGCCTAACACAATGCCTGGCACATAGAATACAAATAATATTTAACATTTGCTAAACACTTGCTGAGTGCTGGGTGCTGTGGTTAATCCTCACCATAACCACAAACCAGATAACTATTTTTATCCCTGTTTATCTTGCCCAATGGGGTGGAAAGTATAGAGAAGTTAGGTAATTTGGTCAAAGCTGGAGAGTGGTTGAACCAGGTTTTGAATCCAAGCCAACAGGATTCAGCTCAAGTTTATGATTGTGTGTTATTAAATAGATAATTTTACAAAGAAATTCAAAGTTTTAAACCTTGGCTTATATGCTTTGCTTATCTGTTTACCCCTAATTCTATTTTTTTAAATGCAAAACAAAACAACTTCCTCCCTATTCATGAATAAATAGCACCTGCAGATACACACCCCCTCCCCCGCCGGCCAGGCTAAGTACTAAACTCCCAACAAATTCCTTCCTTTCTTCTCTCAATGGGTTTCACTAGGAGATATCTCCTAGTCTATGGGATGGTAGGGGGAAAGAATCTCACTCTTGGGATGCTGGGGCTTTCAAAAACCCACTGGACCAGTTCATAGGGAAGAGTCAATGAGAGGATGCCCAGAGCTGGAGGTAGATAGGGGAAAAGAAGGAGGACCCTAGCAATATACCAAATGCCTACCATGTTTGGTTATGAACTTGTTGAGTTTGAGATGCCTTTTAACCACCCAGGATGATGCCACATGTGTTGGTAAATTATAAGAGAGGAGGTCAGGAGAGAAGTCCAGGTTGGGTACATAAATTTGGAGTATTTTGCATATAAAAGATATTAAAGCTTGCCTGGAGCCTTGCCCAGAACCAAGGACAGGGAATGTATTCTATCACTACCACTGGAAGTAGTAATTGCAGGTGATTTCCTTTTGGTCATCTCTTTCCAGAGGTTGTGGTTTATATAACATATAACATATGACTAATTCCAAGAAAATGTCATGCAGTGTGGTCATGGTAATAGTTGTTCAGTATATTTGAAATTTCTTAGTCTATAAATACATGTATTTTAATACCATATCATCTATCATCTAGGATCAAGATAAAAAACATTTCAGGGATATTTAAGGTTACTATTACCTAGTAATGAACAACATAGATAAAACAAATGTTATTAATGCACTAAATCATATACATACCCAATAAAATTGTAGTAGCCTTTCAAATTCACTCTCTTCTTCAGGGGAAACAAAGCTTCCAGAGCCAAGTTCTAGTTTAGGAAGGATTTCTCGCAAAATATAAGTACATTGTCGATTCCAACGTGTCGGCTGTTTAGGTCGCCACTCCATCATTTTACATTTCAGAGTCCTTTCAATCCTAACATAAGAATGCAAAGATTAGTTCATGATAAATTACAATTCGTTTAATAAATGTGATAAGAGTTTTGGCACTTTACTCAAGTATGAGAATGATATTTTTTTTATTTTGAATGAACCAGTCCTCTATGGCTAAGTATTTCTGCCATCATTCACATTACTTAAGTTGGGGAGAAACAGGCTCTTGCTTGGCTTGGGAAAGCAAGAAGCTTCTGGGGTAGCTAACAACGAGATCTCAAGGGCACAGCTCCTTTCCAGTTACCTGTGTGTAGGCAGCTGCCTATTGGGTGTGATGTGACAACCGTCTACTCACTGGTCACTGAACTGACATCCGCATTCTCCAGGACCCACCCCTGCCATAAAACATTGTGTTTCTAAGAAACTGCATTCACAAAAGTTCAGATATCTGGTCTGGGTAGTGTTAGCAGGAATGGATTTATTTGATCAGTTAATTCAGCAAGCAGAGTCGGAAGGAAATAGGCATGGACAATAAGCATGATGATCAGGTTCCCTACTAGAATGTACACTCTGTACAGGCAGGGATTTGTGCCTGTGTATTCAGCCCCAGAACAGGGCCTGCTGGTAGACTGATCCAGGGACAGTGCAGGTTGGTTGACGGGGCCCACTTGGGAAGCCTCATTCCTGCAGAATCAGTGTGTGCTTAAAAAAAAAAAAAAAAGGCCACTGGGAGTGTCCTCTTGGCTAAGCCTGTAGTGTAATCGAGCAGTTTGGAGTTTGCGGTCCCAGCAGTGGCTGAGCCTCAGAAGCGCCACTAGGGCTTTATCATCATATTTTACCTCTAGATATCGATTCGACAGGTCTGGTCTGGGACCCTGGCATCTTATTTTTAAATAGTTCTAGAAGTGATTCTGATTAAAAAAAATAACAGAAGCTGGGAATCGTTTCTCTACTCCATTTCTTCCCTTTTTTGTTAAGAATTGGGAAAAAAGGAAGGGAATAAGAGGTGGGAGTTGTGTGCTAGTGAGAGAAGAGACTAGCAAAATTATGTTCTGTCATGCTTTGTTTTGATCAGTTGGAAGCAGCTTATGTGGCAGCCTCCTCTGTCAGCATGAGTCACTGGAGGCAGTAAGATCAAGAAGCTTCTGACACATTTGGAGTAAGAGTAAGGCTTGCTGCAAAGTTTGTGACTTTGACAAACTTGCTCAACTTGACTGAATAACTCCTTAGGGCACGTGTGTGTGTGTGTGTGTGTGTGTGTGTGTGTGTGTGTAAGGGAAGGGGGGAGTGCCGGGGGTGGGGGTAAGACAGTATTGATGTTACCACCCAACTTGGATGTTTTTTCCATACTCCAAGTGGTGGGCCATTTACCTTCATGTCCTTTCAAGAAGTATTAGCTACCATGCTATTATTTTACTTTAATGTTAACAGGTGTCTGTGCCAACAACTTCCCAACAGCAGCCCCACAATGTTTCCAGAAGCAACCATTTTTTGACCTAGATGGTCTTTTTAAGGAATGTTCTGGAATGGCAGAGGGGCTGTTTTTTGATGCACAGACTAAAAGACAGCTGACTCAGTGGAAGAAACTATTATAAACTCAATTTCCTGCTTCTATTGCTGAATCGAATAGGTGTTCTGAGAGACTGGGTTAGAGGACTGAAAGGTGGAAAAAGGACTGAAAGATTCGGGAGAAAACATGGTAACCATAAGATACAAATAAAGGTGATACCTGTTCTTTAGATCTTCTATCATGCTTTTATTAGTCTCACAATAAATTATTTCTTCAGGCTGAAATATGTAGACAATTGAAAGTTAGAAAAGATTCTAGGGAGACGACCTTTACATCAAAGTCACCCCTGGAGTGCTAATTATAACAGGGAGAACCCGAACCACTTTCATGTGGCAAAATCACCCCACTACAGAGGCGCAAAGGTAAAACACAGATCACAGTGCCGCCTTTTAGTACTACTTTACCAGAGCACGGGATGAGGAAAGGATTTACAAAGTTATTTTTGCTGCGTAAGACAGATCTGCTGCCCACATTCATTTACGCAAGCAAGCATTTGACAGGTTTTTCGATGATACCAGATAATCTTTGGCAGCTGCTTTAGTCTCTTCCACTTATTACCTGGGGTCTTGGTGAAGTTACCACATCTTTGAAACAGGGACAATAATAGTATTTACTTCCCTAGGGTCTTGTGAAGATTTTGAAATAAAGTAATACATGCAAAGCCTGGCACATATTGTTCAATAAAATCAGGTATTACTTTTACTACTACTCTGTTAACATGGTTTATCATTTTCCTTCTTTGAGTACCCTTTTCTTTCAGCTCACAGGAGCTGGGTCTTTGTGCGCACGCGTGTGTGTGTGTGTGTGTGTGTGTGTGTGTTCCATTTCAGTCTCCTCTGTCTCCAAGCTGTCGCTCCAGACACTGTGAAAACAGCAGAGAGCAATGCTGTGCCACATTCTCCCATGTTCCCTTCCCTGTCTGGCAGGATTTGCTGCGAGGAGAAAGGACTCTGTAAGTCTACCACCCAAACCAGCCCTCCCCGCCCCATCTCACAGGGCTCACGTGCACAAGAAGGAGGGGCTGGGTTTAGACAGTTTTACCTTGGACATTCCTGAACTGAGAAATAGAGACAGCTGTAGAGACAGGGACATGAGTGGAAGGAGGGTTGTGCAAAAAGAAGGCAACAGTTCTCAGGCCTCTAGGTGCTGGAATATCTCAGGAGTGATTGAGAAGATGCAGTCTGTCATGTGGTGATCTGAGCCAGTGGTTCTTGAAGTGTGCCCCCTCCCCCCACCAGCAACCTCATACCCGGGAACCTGTTAGAGATACAGCTTCTCAGTCCCCACGTGGGACCGAGTCAGAAACTCCGAGGGCAAGGCCAAGCACTCCGTGTTTCATTCAGCAAGCCCTCCAAGGTTCTGGTGCCCGCCATGGATAGATGTGAGAACAGTCCCAGGCACAAGGAGTTTCCCCACACCAGATGGGAGGCACTGGAGAAAGGGAACCGAGAACTCCAGCGTCACGTTGCAGGGCCACCAGCTATCCCAGACAGGACAGGTACACCGAATGCCTTTATTGCTGTCACCAGCCACTGTCCAACCCTCCAACACCTCCACTCCCCTCCCCTGCCCCCTCTCTCCAGCAGGTAACTCCTGTGCATTAGTGAGGCCACCTTCAGACCTGAAAAAGAGGCCCGCGTTTTGTTAACTAAGTAAGTTTATGAGGTATTAGTCCACTTTCCTTTTTTGGCAAAGGCCCCTTTCTTTCAGGGAATTCATATCTTTTAAAACTTCAAGAGGATTTCCCTGTTAACTTCATCTCTGAGTACCACATGCTCATCTTACACACTCAAATTTGTGTTCACAATTGTGATAAAGTTCACAATTTTGGGATGTGTGTGGCAAGACAGAAGATTGAGGGCCATCAACCACAGGAAACAAATCAGTAGAGATGCAAGTCAAATGCAATTCTGAATTTTCTATTTATAGATCAACTTGACAAAAGATTTCATTTCTTTTTTTTTTATTATGTTAGTCACCATACAGTACATCCCTAGTTTTCGATGTAAAGTTCCATGATTCATTAGTTGCGTATAACACCCAGTGCACCATGCAATACGTGCACTCCTTAATACCCATCACCAGTCTATCCCATTCCCCCACCCCCCTCCCCTCTGAAGCCCTCAGTTTCTTTCCCAGAGTCCATAGTCTCTCATGGTTCATTCCCCCTTCTGTTTACCCCCCTTTCTTCTTCCCCTTCTTCTCCTACGAATCTTCCTACTTCTTATGTTCCATAAATGAGTTATGGAAATCATTTCTACACTCAGGCAGAGTGGCATTTAAAAACTACGATTGTGATCATGGCAGACTTGTCTTAGTGCTGTTGACTTCTGACTGTCCTGAGGACAAAGGGCCATGTCCTTAGCAGGACTCCGCTCACCCCTGAGCTCGTCTTGCTTGCTCCCTGGCAACAGCCAAGCTGGCCTTGCAGCTGCTCCACAGGTCCCTCCAAGCCCCACACATCTTCATGCCTGCTGTGCCCTCTCTCTGCTGTGCGGTTCTCCATCCTGATTTTCCTCTTGGCCAGCTCCTGCTCACCTTCCTCACTTTGTCAGTCATCCCTTTTTCCCAGGAAGCCCCAACAACTGTCCTTCTCCTCAGGTCCTCCTCCTGCGTGCTCCCAAAGCACACTCATTTCTTCTGTAATCACATTTACCACTCTGTCCTGCAAGGGCTTCCTTCCTTCTCTTTGCTCCTTGAGAACACAAGCCCCGGGAATACTGAGACATGTCTCTTCCTTGTGGTACCCATGCCTGACATAGCACTGGCTCAGAGCAAGCATGCAAAAAACAGTCACTAAACGCCTAATAGAATGATTAATGGTAAACAAAAAACCTCATCTCTAAATACACTGTTCTCCTCTCTAGGAGGCAGCATCAGTCACAACTTTGGGAGGGGAAGAGCAAGGCATGGCCTGTGGATGCTGAAAGTGTTTGCTCAGAAGAGATAAGCACATTTCCCCTTCTTTAAAATGACTTTACAAACAGGAAATATTAAAAAAATATATATGCTTGCATCACGTGGAGAATGTTTAGAAGAATACACAAGTTACTACTAAGAGTGGTTATTTCTTAGAGACTGGGAAAAAGACACTGAAGAGGAGGGACATTCTTTATACAGTTTGGTACTGTTTGATCCCTTCCCTGCAACCGCCATGTATTCTTTTTGGTGTTGTCAAATGCCTCAAATACACAGACAAGCGTTAAGAGTAATATAATGGAGGGGAGTTAAGCTGGCGGAGGAGTAGGGGATCCCTTTTTCAGCCGGTCCCCTGAGTCGAGTTGGATAGGTACCAGACCAGCCTGAACATCCACGGAATCAGCCTGAGACACAGGAAGCTACATCTGGATCTCTACAGATGAATATCTCCAGTGCTGAGTATTGAGGTACGAAGCGGGGAGCCATGAAACCGCTCACAGATATCGGAAGATAAACGGAAGGGGGAGGGAGCCGCCGCGTTCGGGCGCCGGGAAGCGGCAGCCACCTGCACGGGGGAGCGGGCGGACTCGCGGACAGCACCCATAAGAGAACGGACTGAGACCGTGAGCCAGGGAACGCGCGCCTCCAGACTGAAAACCGGAGGTCCCGTGCGCTCACTGGAACCAGACTGAGACCGGGAGCTCTGGAGCTCGTGGGGCGGCTGGCGGCTGGCGGCATTAGAAACACAAAGGACAGAGAAGCGCCAGCCCAGGAAGTGAGGGCTGGGACGCCGGGTGTGGGGCGCACATCCCAGGACGCTGCAGGGTTGAGCAGCACCAATGGAAACAGAGTTAATGTGGCCAGAACATCAGTGGAGAACGGTCCGTGATCCCTCTGTTCTGAGACAGAGGCTGAGATTCGGCCACTGCTGCTCTGACTCTCAGAAGAGGCACAGCAGACCGCCAGGAAAAGCCGCCAGAGAACAAAAGCCTGGAAATACCAGCTCACATTGTGCCTGTCCCCATCCCCCCTCGCAGGGGACACGGAGACTCTACCCAAACAGGGTTGCCTGAGTATCGGCGTGGCAGGCTCCTCCCCTAGAAGGCAGGCTGAAAAATCAAGAATCCCACATCCCTAAGATCCCTATAAAACAAGGGCACACGGCCTGGGTCCCGGTCAATAATTTGGGCTCTGGACAACCCCACAACCTCTCCTCATCAGAATGACGAGAAGGAGAAATCCCCCAGCAAAGAAAAGACAATGAGTCTGTGGCCTCTGCCACAGAACTAATGGATATGGATATAACCAAATTATCAGAAATGGAATTCAGAGTAACAATGATCAAGATGATGTGTAGACTTGAAAAAAGTATTAACGAAAATGTTAATGAGAATATAGAATCTCTAAGGGCAGAAATGACAGCGAATCTGGAAGAAATTAAAAATTCCATGAGCCAAATGCAGTCAAAACTAGAGGCTCTGACGGCCAGGGTGAATGAGGCAGAAGAACGTATCAGCGAATTGGAGGATGGGTTAGTAGAAGAAAAAGCTAAAATAGAATCTGGGCTCAAAAAAATCCACGCTCAGGAATGTAGGTTGCGGGAGATTACTGACTCAATGAAATGTTCCAGTGTCAGAATCATCGGCATCCCTGAGGGGGTGGAGAAAAACAGAGGTCTAGAAGAGATATTTGAACAAATTGTAGCTGAAAACTTCCCTAATCTAGCAAGGAAAACAAACATTCGTGTCCAAGAGGCAGAGAGGACCCCTCCCAAGCTCAACCACGACAAACCTACACCACATCACGTCATAGCGCAATTCTCAAATATTAGACCCAAGGATACAGTATTGAAAGCGGCCAGGGCAAAGAAATTTCTCACGTACCAAGGCAAAGGTATCAGAATTACGTCAGACCTGTCTACACAGAACTGGAATGAGAGAAAGGGTTGGGGGGGCATTTTTAAAGCTCTTTCAGAGAAAAACATGCAGCCAAGGATCCTTTATCCAGCAAGGCTGTCATTCAGAATTGATGGAGAAATAAAGACCTTCCAGAATTGCCAGTCATTGACCAATTTCGTAACCACGAAACCAGCCCTACAGGAGATATAAAGAGGGGGTTCTATAAAAGTAAAAAGGCCCCAAGAGTGATACAGAATTTATAGAAACAAAGACTTTACTGGCAACATGGCATCATTAAAATCATCTCTCTCAATAATCAGTCTCAATGTAAATGGCCTAAATGCTCCCATAATGCCACAGGGTTGCAGATTGGATAAAAAGACATGACCCATCCATTTGCTGTCTACAAGAGACTCATTTTGAACCCAAAGATGCATTCAGACTGAAAGCAAAGGGATGGAATACCATCTTTCACGACAATGGACCTCAAAAGAAAGCTGGGGTAGCAATTCTCATATCAGACAGATTGGATTTTAAACTAAAGACTACAGTTAGAGACACAGAAGGGCACTATATTATTCTTAAAGGATGTATCCAACAAGTGGATATGACAATTATAAATATATATGCCCCCAACAGGGGAGCAGCAAGATATACAAGCCAACTCTTAACCACAAAAAAAGAGACATATAGATAAAAATACACTAATAGTAGGGGACCTCAACACTCCACTATCAGCAATAGACAGATCACCTAAGCAAGATATCAGCAAAGAAACAAGAGCTTTGAATGCCATACTCGATGAGTTGGACCTCATAGATATATATAGAACACTACACCCCAGAACCAAAGAATACTCATTCTATTCTAATGCCCATGGAACATTCTCAAGAATAGACCATGTTCTGGGACACAAAACAGGTCTCAACCGATACCAAAAGACTGAAATTATTCCCTGCATATTCTCAGACCACAACGCTCTGAAATTGGAACTCAACCACAAGGAAAAATTTGGAAGACACTCAAACACTTGGAGACTAAGAACCATCCTGCTCAGGAATGATTCGATAAACCAGGAAATCAAAAATCAATTTAAACAATTTATGGAGACCAACGAGAATGAAAACACAACGGTCCAAAACCTATGGGATACTGCAAAGGCAGTCCTAAGGGGGAAATACATAGCCATCCAAGCCTCACTCAAAAGCATAGAAAAATCTAAAATGCAGTTTTTATATTCTCACCTCAAGAAGCTGGAACGGCAACAGAGGGACAGGCCTAATCCACGCACGAGGAAGCTGTTGAGCAAGATTAGAGCAGAAATCAATGAATTAGAAACCAGGAGTACAGTAGAGCAGATCAACAGAACTAGAAGCTGGTTCTTTGAGAGAATCAATAAAATTGACAGACCACTGGCAAGACTTATCCAAAAGAATAGAGAAAGGACCCAAATTCATAAAATTATGAATGAAAAAGGAGAGGTCACAACCAACACCAATGAAATAGGAAGGATTATTAGAAACTTTTATCAATAGCTTTATGCCAATAAATTAAGCAATCTGGAAGAGATGAGGCCTTCCTGGAAACCTGTAAACTACCAAGACTGAAACAGGAAGAAATTGATTTTTTGAACAGGCCAATTAATTATGAAGAGTTTGAGTCAGTGATAAACAACCTTCCAAAAAACAAAACTCCAGGCCTGGATGGTTTTCCTGGGGAATTCTACCAAACATTCAAAGAAGAAATAATACCTATTCTCCTAAAGCTATTTCAAAAAATAGAAACAGAAGGAAAGCTACCAAACTCATTCTATGAGGCCAATATTACCTTGATCCCCAAACCAGGCAAAGACCCCATCAAAAAGGAGAATTACAGACCAATTTCCCTAATGAATATGGATGCCAAAATCCTCAACAAGATCCTGGCTAATAGAATCCAACAGTACATTAAAAGGATTATCCATCATGACCAAGTGGGATTCATCCCTGGGATGCAAGGGTGGTTCAACATTCGCAAATCTATCAGTGTCTTAGATTTTATCCAGAAAGAAAAATTCAAAAATCATATGATTCTCTCAATAGATGCAGAAAAAGCATTTGACAAAATACAGCATCCTTTCCTGATTAAAACCCTTCAGAGTGTAGGGATAGAGGGTACATTCCTCAATCTCATAAAAACCATCTATGAAAAGCCTACAGCAAATATCATTCTCAACGGGGAAAAGCTGGAAGCCTTTCCCTTAAGATCAGGAACACGACAAGAGGATGCCCACTCTCACCACTATTATTCAACATAGTACTAGAAGTCCTTGCAACAGCAATCAGAACAAAAAGGGATAAAAGGTATCCAAACTGGCAAAGAAGAAGTCAAACTGTCTCTCTTCGCAGATGACATGATACTCTATATGGAAAACCCAAAAGAAGCCACTCCCAAACTATTAAAAGTTATAGAGCAATTCAGTAACGTGGCGGGATACAAAATCAATGCTCAGAAATCAGTTGCATTTCTATACACGAACAATGAGACTGAAGAAAGAGAAATTAGGGAATCCATCCCATTTACAATAGCACCAAAAACCATACGTTACCTTGGAATTAACTTAACCAGAGACGTAAAGGACCTATATTCTAGAAACTACAAATCACTCTTGAAAGACACTGAAGAAGACATAAAAAGATGGAAAGATATTCCATGCTCATGGATCGGAAGAATTAACATAGTTAAAATGTCCATACTACCCAGAGCAATCTACACTTTCAATGCTATCCTGATCAAAATACCAAGGACATTTTTCAAAGAACTGGAACAAACAGTCCTTAAATTTGTATTTAAGGCCAGAAAAGGCCCGAATCGCCAAGGAACTGTTGAAAAGGAAAAACAAAGCTGGGGGCGTCACAATGCCGGATTTCGAGCCGTACTACAAAGCTGTGATCACAAAGACAGCATGGTACTGGCACAAAAACAGACACACAGACCAATGGACCAGAATAGAGAACCCAGAAATGGACCCTCAGCTCTTTGGGCAACTAATCTTTGATAAAGCAGGAAAAAACATCCAGTGGAAAAAAGACAGTCTCGTCAATAAATGGTGCTGGGAAAATTGGACAGCTACATGCAAAAGAATGAAACTTGACCACTCTCTCACACCATACACAAAAATAAACTCCAAATGGATGAAAGACCTCGATGTGAGACAGGAATCCATCAAAATCGTAGAGGAGAACATAGGCAGCAACCTCTACGACATCGGCCACAGCAACCTTTTTCATGACACATCTCCAAAGGCAAGAGAAACAAAAGATAAAATGAACTTGTGGGACTTCATCAAGATGAAAAGCTTCTGCAAGGAAACAGTCAAAAAAACTAAGAGGCAGCCCACGGAATGGGAGAAAATATTTGCGAATGATGCTACAGATAAAAGACTGGTATCCAAGATCTACAAAGAACTTCTCAAACTCAATAAGCGAGAAACAAATAAACAAATCTTAAAACGGGCAGAAGATATGAACAGACACTTTTCCAATGATGACATACAAATGGCTAACAGACACATGAAAAAATGTTCAAAATCATTAGCCATCAGGGAAATTCAAATCAAAACCACACTAAGATACCACCTTACGCCAGTTAGAATGGCAAAAATTGACAAGGCAAGAAACAACAATTGCTGGAGAGGATATGGAGAAAGGGGATCCCTCCTACGTTGTTGGTGGGAATGCAAGTTGGTACAGCCACTCTGGAAAACAGTGTGGAGGTCCCTTAAAAAGTTAAAAATTGAGCTACCCTATGAGCCAGCCATTGCACTACTGGGTATTTACCCCAAAGATACAGACGTAGTGAAGAGAAGGGCCATATGCACCCCAATGTTCATAGCAGCATTGTCCACAATAGCTAAATCGTGGAAGGAACCAAGATGCCCTTCAACAGATGACTGGATTAAGAAGTTGTGGTCCATATATACAATGGAATATTACTCAGCTATCAGAAAGAACGAGTTTTCAACATTTGCTGCAACATGGACGGCACTGGAGGAGATAATGCTAAGTGAAATAAGTCAAGCAGAGAAAGACAATTATCATATGATTTCTCTCATCTATGGAACATAAGAACTAGGATGATCGGTAGGGGAAGAAAGGGATAAAGAAAGGGGGGGTAATCAGAAGGGGGAATGAAGCATGAGAGACTATGGACTCTGAGAAACAAACTGAGGGCTTCAGAGGGGAGGGGGGTAGGGGAATGGGATAGACTGGTGATGGGTATTAAGGAGGGCATGTATTGCATGGTGCACTGGGTGTTATACGCAACTAATGAATCGTCGAACTTTACATCAGAAACCAGGGATGTACTGTATGGTGACTAACATAATATAATAAAAAAACATTAAAATAAAAAAATAAAATAAAATAAAAATAAAAAAAATTAAAAAAAGTAATATAATGAACATACTACCGCTTAGCTATATCTAATATTTTCGCATTCTTCCATATCTGTTTTAGATTTTTTAAAAAGAAGTAAAATATTATAGACAGACTTGAAGTACTTTGTATGCTGCCCCCGATCTCATTCTGTCTCTTGTCTCGAAAGGTAACCTTTAACCTAAATTTGGTATTTATCATTCTTATGAATTTTTACATTACATCAAACTTTATATAAGTGATTTTGTACTCTGTGTCATTTCACGTATTCTTTATTTTGCTTAACATTACTTATTAGATATTCATTCATGTTGATGTGCATGGCTCTAGATCAGTCATTCTCAATCTCGGCTGTACACTGGAATCACCTGGGGAGCTTTAAATAATACAGGTGTGCGAGTTCTACCCTCAGAGATTCTGATGTAATGGACATACAGTCCAAATTGAGAACTAGTGTAATATGGTTCTTTTTTTTTTTTTTTTTTTTTACTATATAGAAGATTTCATTGTATGATTACTTCATAACTTATGTATTCTTTCTCTGGTGGATGAATTCTTTCTTTCCTTCTTTCTTTCTTTTCTTTTTCTTTTTTGCTGTTTCAAGCAGTTCTATAATGAACATTCTATACTTGTCTCCCTGTGCATGCTCCTTTACCGTATGTACTTAGAAGCTGAATTGGTGGATCAAAGTTTGAGCATCTTCAGCTTTATCAGATATCATCATATTGCTTTCCAAAGTATTTATAGCAATTTACCCTCCCACCATTTCTCTGCTTCTTTGCCAACACTTGGTATGATCACACTTAAATTTTTTTTGTCTATCTCATACACGTGAAGTAGTGTTTTATTGTTTTAAATTGTATTTCTCTGATTGTGAGATTGAGCATTCAAGTTTCTGCTTCTATGAATTGTTTTCTGCCTATTTTTCTACTTTTTTTTTTCTCACTTTCTCTGGGCTCGTAGCTCTTAGTTTATGGATTTTGCAATTGCCTGCACCCTGCGTACCATGGCCCTCAATCCAGAAACAGCCACTGAAGTGAAATTTGGGGTGCCATCACAAAGTGACACTGAGTACATCACAGATCCACTGGCTGAGCCATCTGGTCATTAGGTTGTTCTTGACCTCAGGGTTGTGCTTCCACCTCCTGCCTCCTATGCCCCTCTGTCTGCAGCTTTTCTTCCCCATCTGCTTTCAAGAGTAGTGAAGTAGGGGGCCCCATCACAACCCTTGGCTCCAAAAAGTGAGACCGGCTCTGGTTCCCTGGATTTCATGAACCATTTTCAGACCTTGCTGCTATTGCTTGTTCAGCCCTACTCACTGCTAGTGTTTCTGTCCTGTTTCTATTCCATGAGAAAATCGTAATGGTTTGGAGCCCAGATAAGCCTTCTATTTTTCAATTTTTATATTTTACCATTCCCATGGATGTGGAGCAGAAGGGCTACATCAAAGTAAACTTACTACACCATCTTAACATTATATTTTCAGTTTCAGAACATCTAAAATTTTTTACTTTAAAATCTAAATTCACATTTAAGATGATACCTTCTTCTCAACTCCTCTTTTCTGCAAATACAGGAGTATGATCAGAGTAGCCCAAACTCAGGCTGGGATGGCAAAGAAAACTAGATTTTATTAATATTGCCAAGTAAATCAACATGCAAACAGCTATGTAAACATAACAAGAGCTGGCATGACTGGTAAAGATTAGAACCAATGGTAACTTTCATACAGATATACCTGGAAAAATAAAATTTACCTGTATGGTATGTGCTTTTGTCCCTTGGAAATTTTTTGGAAGCAACTGTTTCCAGAAACCTTCCTTTGAATAGTCAAAACGTACAGCCATTGGTGTATTATTTTGTTGAATATTAAACCAGACCTATTAAAACATTAACATAAAATCAGTACAGTCACATGGGAGCACAAAGCCCCTACTTGGTTAGGATGAAGCGAAATTTTACAGTCCTACTACCAGCTGAAGTGGTAGAAGCCAAAGGAGGTTCTGAGGTAGGAGGTGAAGAGATTCTAGGGGTTTGTGAACATTAGACTGATTACTGGTTCTCAATCTTGGAGGTGCCACAGAATCACCCGAGGAAATTTATGCATAAAAGATTTCCCTGGCCCCATGTCCCAGGGATTCTAATTGAACATCTGTAGCCTCCTCAAAGTTTTCCACACAATTCTAATGTAGAGCTGGGGTTGAAGACCACTGTTCGACTCTTGAGGAGATAATTCAAAATAAGAAATCCCCCCCCCCATATACTTACATTTCCATCATCAAACAAACAGTCTACACTTTGTAAGGGACAAAATGGGTCGAACTGCTTATGACATTGCCCAGTTAATGGATTCCAAAGCAAATATTCATCAGTTTCTTGAGTTAATACATAAGCCACTTGCCCCTATACGAGGAAAAAGAGTTAAAGTCATGTTTGGTGGGTGGTTGATTTAACTCATTTTTGTATGTAGAAATTATAATGTAAGTATGTGATATCTTTGATTTCTAAAAGTCTTTTTTAGGGTCTTCAAAGTCTTTTTGAAAAGCAAAAAGGCCAAAGCTCCAGAAATCCTCAAGCCCAGGGTAGCATGAAGATTCAAATTAGAGAACTTTTGAGCTGGTGCTGCCATGTACAGCCCTGTAGGGTGTACCCTCACAGCAATAAAACATGTTTTTCTAGAAAAATCTGTATACCCTGACAATTTCCCAACAGCTAGCCCTGAAGTGTTCTGAGGTAGGGATACTTTGGCCTAATTCCCACAAAGGCACTATATGGACTAGCTCTGCTTTGAATGGAATATACTTGGGGACTGAAGGGGAACACGCAGAGTTAGGAAATGGGCACTTGCTGAAGGCTCTGAAAAAGCCAAGTGAAGTTAAAAAGCCATTAAGTTAATTTTGAGAACAAGATCTGAAGTTAGAGGCTAGAGACAAAGTATATAGGAAACCATCTGAGGAGTAAAAGTAGTCATTATGTTATTTTCTGTTCTGAACATTCCTTTTTAAGTGCAAAGTTTTCTCAGAAAAGAATAACAATTTCAGGTAACATTTATTGGGAATTTATGTGCACCAGGTAGTGTGCTCAGCATTCACACTAAATTTTTCACTTGCATTCACTCCAAATTCTTCGAGGTAGGGGTGATCATTATGCCCATCTTTCAGATAGAGTCCGAGGTTGAGGGGCTTGTCTAGTGTAACAGTAAATGGCATTAGCCTTGTTCAGGGAGAGGATAACTAAGGCTCAGAGAAATAGACAAGCTTAGACCACACAGTTACTAAATGGCATTGCTGGGTTTAAAACCCCTCTTTGACTGACTCCCAAACACAAATTCTTTTTTTTTTTTTAAGATTTTATTTATTTATTTGACAGAGATAGAGACAGCCAGCGAGAGAGGGAACACAAGCAAGGGGAGTGGGAGAGGAAGAAGCAGGCTCATAGCAGAGGAGCCCGATGTGGGGCTCGATCCCAGAACGCCGGGATCACGCCCTGAGCCGAAGGCAGACGCTCAACCGCTGTGCCACCCAGGCGCCCCCCAAACACAAATTCTTAACACTGTGCCGTGCAGCCTGGTCTCTCCAACGCTCTTGCTCTTTATCACTGTGCTCATCTTATTTACAGTAAAGAGGAGGCTTCTCAGCCGCAGAGCTGAGGTGCCCACCGTGCTGACTCACAGGCACAAGTGCAAATGTTTGTTGAAATATTGTCGACTGTTTACTGCCATCTAGTGGCACTTAAAACTACACAGGGAGATTGCGAGGGGGAAATTAACCGCAGGCTTTTTAGCTTGCAAATGTGGCAAAAATAATAAGCCACGCCAAGGAAATATAGAGAAATAAGTGATCATAACAAAACCTCAAACCAGACTGGAAAAATCTTGACCCTTATCAAGATATTCGTGGTAGAAAGAGAAACAGTCCAAAAGACGATAGCTTTCTGGAGGTATGAATGCAGGAGCATATAATTAAGTTGTAAAAATTTCGGGTAGGTAAACACAAATTTCAGGCCCACATTTGTATGACGAAAAACTGAGGAAGGAAGAATAGGGAGAAGTATTTCTTAAGGACCTTTAAATCTATTATTAGGAAGTTATAAAGATGATGGTGGTGATGATAGTTAACAACCCCTACAACTACTGCTATAACTATTATTTCATCACCACCACCACCACCACCACCACCACCATTTATTATTTGTTATGAACCAAGGTGCCCTTCTCAGTGTCACATATTCGCTATATAATTTAATATCTTAGTAACCGTGTGAAGTAGCACTATTATTAGTACAGCTCTACAAAGAAAAGTGAAGGAAAGCCTTTCTTCACATTGTGGTCGTTTTTTATGAGCCAACATTATCTTCTTAACTAAATAACTGCCTGCCCATGAAATTCACCAATTAGCTTGTGAAAAGATGGAAAACTGGGGTTGGTGTCTTTTAAATTTGCAGCTGAAGGCTGATTAGTTTTGTTTACACTATTAAAATATTAACGCCAGCACTTACTTCCAACATTGAGTTCCCCAGGAGGACCAAAGCTTTCTTTCCAAAATACAGAAAGAAATTACAGAGTAGTATGGCATGCTCTTCCTTATTTCCCATAGCCAAACTGATGCAGCGCTAAGGCAAAGCAAAAGCAACAAGGCCAAAAGAAAACAGGTGAGAAAGATGAGTAATAAAAGCATCCCGCAGATTTAGAGCCCCTCTGCTCCCTCTAGGTTCAAACACACACATTTTTGCCAGGTGGCTAGGGTGACTGACTGCAAAGCTGAAAACTCTGATACCTTCTGCCTGAGAAAACACTGGGGAGAACACTAACTCGGAATATAGGGGTCACCTTTACTGTGGGACAATTAAGGTAGATACTGTGTAAGTGACCAAATAGTTCATCATCCAAAAATAGGATGAACATACTCTGATTAGGTCAAAGAATCTCAGAAGAGTCTAAAGTTAACGACACCTCTTTGAGTTTACTAGATTTCGATCACTGAATCACTAGAACCACATGCTGTGTCTCCTTTGCTCACTTAGCAGAGGACAGGGTAGATGAACAATTAAGTTAGTTAGTCCTGTGCCCCCTAAATCCATTTCAGCTCAACTCTAGCCTCTAAAACATTCCAGATAAGTGCCATTCCAGACAGAAACTGTCCCTCTCTTAAGCTCCTGTCATACTAGTAATTTTCAATTCAAAGTATTTATTGAATACTTGCTAAATTTATATAAAAATATAAAAATAAATAATCAAATCTACCACTTCATTCAGAGGTTAAACTTGGGATACAGAGTGTGGGTATAGAGTCAATACATAAGCAACTAAATATAATTTAAGGTGGAATGAAAAAACTGCTCTAATGAGGGTTGCCAGATTTTGGGAAAAAGTAGATGACCAATTAAATCTGCATTTCAGATAAACAAATTTTTAGTATAAATATGTCTCAAATATTGCATGGGGTTTGTATTTTATTTGGCAACCAATCTAAAGAGAATTTTAATCCAATCGCTAAGGAAGAGTATTGCTGTACAAGCTCTTCATTCAGATGTGGGGAGCTGGGGAAAGCTTCTGAGAAGTATTTGCCCTAGACTCAGCATCTGTCCAGCTCCATAGTGACAAACCATGTTTCTCTCTGGAGGATGCCGTAATATTGTACTCCTGGAATTCTCATTGCATTAAAATAATTCATGAGCTATCACTTATAATGTTGAATAAGCTTGTTCCTCTTTAAGAATTATTTCTACGGATTTTTATAGAGTTGAAAATGATGTATTAAATTATCAAATGTTTTCAAATTTCATAAGACAAAGTATTTCATAAGTACATAAGTGTTTCTTTAGGAAAAAGGTAAGAAATACTATATATTTTAATTATTAAACATAATGGGGGCACCTGGGTGGCTCAGTTGGTTAAGGTCTGACTTGGTTTTCACTCAGGTCTTGATCTCATGGGTTGTGAGATTGAGCCCCACGTAGGGCTCTGTGCTCAACAGGGAGTCTGCTAGAAATTCCCACCCTCTGCGCCTCCTCCCAACTCATGCATGCACATACTCTCTCTCAAATAAAGAAATCTTAAAAATAAATAAATAAATAAAACATCATTTGTTACCTCTGATGTCATCCACATGTCAAAACCATCATTTTCATCCAGAATATCAGGCACAGTAGGAATCAAAGATACAAAGCGAGCAATGAGGTCCTAGAATAATAGTAACTAACATTTATTAAGTGCATACTATATACCCATCACCAAGCACAGTGTTTTACATGCAATATTATCACATTTAGTGTATCCCACAAGCCCATCAAGTACATACTGTTATTACTTTTGTTTTATGTGAGAGGAAACAAATATAGAGTGCTAAGATAACTTGCCCAGGGTCACAGAGCTAACACAATGTATGGAGTCTCTGGAAATAATCCCAGTTAGCCTGAGTCCAGAGAATGCCTGTTAACCGTGACACTTCACTGTAATAAATTATTAAAATGTTAAATATGATATATATTACATATATACCTTAAATTAGAACCATAAAAATTTTTTTAGAAAGATATTGAAGAATAGCAAAAGTCTGATTTGCTTTTAGGTTCCAAATCTATCAGAATTATTTTTATGAATATAAGCTTGTTACAAGCTGTTGAAGCAGGAAAATGTTGGTGCCCTTTTACCCCTACAGGGCTAGAGACAAGGGCCCAGACTAAAATAGGAAAGGAGAAAGGGATACAAATAATGAGTCAACACAGAAAGTTTACTGACATTTTCAATGATTTATAATAGCCATCATTTATGCACTAATGACCTTCTACATTGGTCATGTTTCTGACTCCATGCAATTAATTAAACATGGTTCATAGTTTCGTAAACAAAGTTGCTAAGAGTTATACTTTTTTTTTTAAAGAAAAAGATTGTCTTTGAAATAAATCTACAGCATTATTATCTTCTTGGACTTGGATGATAGGAAACAGACAGCAAAAAACTCATGATGGAAAGGCAGAGTGGAGCAAAAGGCAACCTAAATTAGGATTTCTGATTTTATCCTAAAGAGTTCAGCTAAGGGAGCTTTATAGTGGACAAATAATATAAATATTCTGAGGTAAGCCAATTAACTCAATCAAACCTACATAAACAAAAGATATAAGCAATTGTTCACAGATCCTTTAAGCAAAGCTAATTTTTTTTCTCAAAGAGGAGACATATTTCTGATTTCCTATTTTCCTTTCTCAAAGTAGAAGGAGGTTTTGAGCCCACAGTGAATAAATCTTCATTCTATATGAAATTCAGTTTTGAGTATATGTCTCTCTTGTCATCTGGTAAATAGATGCGCATAAGGAAAAAGCCACATAGGGATGGAGTGGGAAGTGTTAAGTTGACAGTTTACAGAGAAAAATATAACATAGTTTCTTTATTCTCCCATAGAGAGAAGCTATCCTGTGAGAAGCAATCCTTAGAAGGACACAACCACTTTAGAAATAAAACTTTTAATTTTGCCTGGAAGTCAAAGGAATTTTTCTGTGTCATTTTTCAAAGTTGGTAGAAATGTTACAAAGCTAGTGTGGTCACATGAACTGGTGTAGCAACAGTGACTCTAGTCCAAGGGGGATCTAGAAGAAATATTCTCCCTCATCTGGGGCTTAGGAAGACATACTACAACACAGATGGTTTCTCTCTCAGGAAACTGTCTTTGAAAGCAAAATGATTTTAGTAAGAAAGTTATGCTCAAAGTTAATATAAAAAAGTAAACAAAAAAATATAAATGAAGATTGATGAAAATATTCTAAAATTTACTATGGTGATGATTGCACAACTCTATGAATATACTAAAAACCACTGAATTGTATACCTTAGGTGGGTGAATTCTATGTAATGTGAATTATGTATCAATAAAGCTACTAAAATACATATCTTACAAGCGTTGCATTAGAATCATGAAGAAACATATCCAGGAGTTGCTGAGGTGGATTTAATGCCTTGATATATCTTGTTACTAAGATCTGTATCCCTTCACCATTAAAAACAGTAGTTGTGATCCTTCGGTTGGGAAACATCGCCTTACAAGTTTTTTTAAAAATCTGTGCTCTCTCCAAAACATCTGTTTGATCTGAAAACTAGAATAAAGTTCAAAATATTTTGACATTGTACCATGTTGTTCCCACAGGAAAATATCAAGAACCAA
Source organism: Ursus maritimus (assembly GCF_017311325.1). NCBI lineage: Eukaryota > Metazoa > Chordata > Mammalia > Carnivora > Ursidae > Ursus > Ursus maritimus. Next base: position 31,416,743 of record NW_024426885.1, read on the forward strand.
TGCTCATTTTTACCAACTTTGAAATTATTATTACTAGTTTTTAAAACAGTATATACTTCTTTAGTAGTACACATAAAAACAATTCAATGTAAAACCTACCTTGTCTAGTTCCGGATTACAAGTGACATGTGATATCTGAGGTTCAATGGTAGCAAAAATATTTAAGAAGGCACATTCTTTTAAATTCTGCCCATTATTATCTTCTTTAGGAGACACGTAAGTCTTACTCCAAGTATACCCAAGCAAAACTGGTGGAATATTTACTTGAAACGTTCCACTAATCTGAAAGAATATATCAATATAATAGATTCTACACAAAGAAAATATACAACAGCAAATACAGTACAGCCCATTTCAGTCTTCTCCAGAGGAGGAAACAGGCTTGCATGGGTATGTACGTGCTGATTCTATGCACCTGCACAACGATGATCAGGTTCTCCATGGTGGTCTATTCACAGGCACCCCTGACGCCCTGGGTCCCTGAGTAATATGCACTATGTGCAGAGGGCATATCTTAGAAAGGGATGACACGAGGATGCAGGTCATCCTAACAGAACGATAGAAGTGCTTAGAAGACCTAGTTCAGGCTCAGAGAAGATGATAAAAGACCATGTTACCTTTTACATTGGATCTAGAAATAGAAGAAAAAATGTAACAGCAGGAAGAACAGGTCCATGGGAGGAGGGATCTTGTGTGTGTGTGTGTGTGTGTGTGTGTGTGTGTGTGTGTAGGTAGGAGCTGATTTACAATAATAATAACTCATAGTAATAGCTAATAGTTATTGAGGACTTACTATGTGCAAGGCACTGTGCCAAACACTTAATATAGATCATATCATTCAATGAAGTAGATATGGATCTTATCTCCATTTTGCAGATAAGGAAACTGAGGCTCACTGAATTTAAGTAATTTGTGCAAACTTAGACAGCTAATGAGGTCTGTCCACTTTTGAAGTTCACATTGTCAACTACCTCTCTATCCTAGAGTCTGTCCTGAGACTGAGAGATACCAGAGATTTACAGATGTAGGAAGCCCTGTACCTCTAACAACTTAATTCTCTCTTGCTATGGCGCCTGGGTGGCTCAGTCGGTTAAGTGTCTGTCTTCAGCTCAGGTCATGATCCTGGGGTCCCGGGATCGAGCCCCTCATCGGGCTCCCTGCTCAGCGGGGAGTATGCTTCTCCCTCTGCCCTTCACCCTGCTCGTGCTCTCTCACCACCCTGCACCCCCACCCCCACTCGTGCTCCCTAGCTCTCCCTCTCAAATAAACAAATAAAATCTTTAAAACAAAATAAATCTCTATTGCTCTTTATTCACAGCCCTTGTACTTGCAACATGCTCGCGTGTGACATCTCTCTTGATGACACATTATGCAGATATTTCTCCTCTCCTCCCTAATATCCATTCCGTCCTCCTTTCTCACCAACAGTTTTAGGCAGGCAACATGACAGGCACATAGTGGCCAAGTCACTATGCCAGGGTTTTCTGTGTAAGTGTCTGTTTTCCTGATACAGGCACTGCCCCTTTTTGCTTCACCCTGCTCTTGTCTTCGACACGAATGTGAGGCTGGAAGTGTATTGAACAATTTGCAATTTGGAGGATGAAAGGTACATGATATTTATGTGATATGATGATATTCTTGAGCTGCTGCACTGTCATCTAGACTTCTTTTTAGGTGAGATAAACAGACCCGTTGCATCACTGTTAGGTTTTCTGGGGCAAATGCCTGAATACAATACTAATACACACATAATTACTTCTGAGTCAGATACCCTCTTCTGTTTGACAAACCATCTTTAAGGACTTGATTCAAAAGTTATCTCTTCTGTAAATACTTTCCTGACCTTTCATTCTCTTCCTCCTATACCTCTTACTCACCCCTGACTCCTCTGAATACCCCACACTCCTTCTCCAAGCCAGGAAGAGTAAGGTACTCCCTACTAATGTTCTCAGAGTACCTATCTCCTGCCCCTGTCAAAGCACTACAGCATTATTAGGTTGTACTGAAGTGTTAGCTTTCTTCTATGGACAGTGAGCTCCTTGAGGTAGAAATTCATTTCTAAAACTTCTGTATCTGGCATAGCTCTGTAAGAAAGTAACAAAACCTAAAATGGAGTCTAGGCTGGGGTTTTTACATTTTACTGGTCACGAAGACATATTTGTGCTACATAACTCAGTAGGACAGCCCTGTGGGGATATCGCAGAGACAGGTGCTAATCATCAGTCTCACCATTATCAATAAACAAACCCGAGGAGCTGAAACTCCTGGAACCCACGGTCACAAAGCAACATCATAAATCATTTATCATTAATCAAAGAACATTTGTGAATCTGGTCCTAAAAAACTATTATATGCAAATGTAAGTGTTGTTTTAAGACCTAAGGCTAGCTTTGTTATTCTTTATCAATGAACACTCTAAAGAGATAAGAAATAAATATATGTGTATCTCCTGTTCTAAAGACAGCTAAAACATTTAAATACTGCAACATCCTAATGGCACTCAAAAACAAGATCACTTTAACTGACCTACCAATCTGCCAATCACAGAATCTGATTCAAAGACAACAAACAGTAAGTTTCTATTAACCAAAGGTAAAAACTCAGAATAATTAGCAAATAATCATTTTCTATTACCTCAGATTGTTGCAGAAGAGCAGAGAAAGGGAAGACAATGGTTCCGAGCCAATTCTTTCTTATATGTGAATGACTACTGCAGCTCTTGAAATAGGGATCCTATTAATATGAATAATTTTTCTATTACTTAATTTATACCATGTGATGAATAATTTCACAAACTTGCAAGTAAGTATAAAAAATCATTTTTTCTTTTTAAAAAGGAACCAAAGAGTAAGCAGAAAGAATATTTTTCTCTCTTTAAAAGATAATTACTATTTAAAGCAAAATAATGACCTATTGTGGAGTTTATGGCCTGTGTACGGTTATTTACATTATTGTAGTAGATATGTTCTGTGCAGCAAACTTTGCAAATACACTAAAGAATACAAAGAATAAAACTTACCTTAACTCAACCCCAAAGACCTCACCACCACTAACAACATTTTAAGATGGTAACCTTAGGTTACCTACTACCTTAAATGGTAGTGAAAATATGTCAAAATGATGAGGACACACTCAAAGAGAAGAACAGCATCATGGATTCTGGGTCAGTAAGAAAAATAGACTTAGAGTAGAAGTTTGATGGTTGATATAACATGGTCAAAGTAATTTAAGTGCATGACATGTCTATCGGAAACAGGTGACCCCCAAGGCTACCTCATTAAGCCCTTAAGACCATGCAATTCAGTTTTCTCTGATTTATCAAGCAGTCTTCTGAGCCCAGTTCAGTTTCTAAGAAAGGTCTTTCGAGAAGTGATTGCACTGATAGACCAGTTCTGAGTGGTTGGTATGTTATGTTTCTTATGCTAGTTGACAGATTGTTAATTTTTCCCAAGGTCCTGATCACCTTTATCATGGGAATTTCAGATTTGCAAGACTGGTTTGATTTCCTTTTTTTCCTATCCCCACTTTAGCCTTGGATAGAGCTTGCCTTACACTTTCAGGACCTTGTCATTAAAGAAGTAAACAACAGGCCATCCTGTTAAAGTAAGCCATCCATCTGTGTACAAAGAGAAATTAATCATTTTGGCCTGTTTAGAATATTATGATTTATTCTAGGCATGCTTAAGTCCTATCATGTTGCAAACTGGGAAAAGGAAATTGTGCTAGTTAACTTTACATGTCAACTTGACTGAGCTAAGGGATGCCCAGATATGGTAAAACATTTTCTATGGGTATGCCTGTGAGGGTGTTACTGAAGAGATCAGCACTTGAATCAGTAGACTGAGTAAAAATCAGCCCTCATCAATGATGGCAGAAATCATCCAATCCTTCTGAGGGCCTGAATAGAACAAAAAGGTGGAAGAAGGGCAAATTCTCTCTCTTCTTGAGTTAGAACATCCATTTTATCCTGCTCTTGGACATCAGAGCTCCTGGTTCCCAAGGGCTTTTGGACTTACACCAGCAGTCTCCCTGTCCTCAGGCCTTTGTACTCAAACTGAATTATAGCCCTTGCTTTTCTGGTTCTCCAACTTACAAATGGCATATTGTAGCATATCTCAGCTTCCATAATCCCATGAGCCAATTCCCATAATAAATCCCTTCATATATATATCATTTATATAATTGATTCTGTTTCTCTGGAGAATACTGACTAATATGAAGATAATTAAAGGAGGAGAGGGGACATATACCATGTATGCGGGATTGGAAAGATCAATATTATAAAAATGTCAATTTAATCGAATTGATCTATGTATTCAATCCATCCTAATAAAAACCCTAGCAGGTTTTGTCTTGTTTTTGGAAATCAACAAGCTGATTCTAATATTTATATGGAAATACAAAGAGCTAAGAACAGGCAAAGCAATCTTGAGGAAGAAAAACAAAGCTGAAAAACTTAGGTTTCTAAATATCGAGATTTATAATAAACCTTTAGTAATTAAGACAGTGTGGTATCCATGTAAGGATAGATAACAGACCAATAAAACATAATAGAGAGTCCAGAAATAAAACCACATTTATACAGTCACCAGATTTACAACAAAGGGTGATTTGTTGTGCAGTGGGGGAGGGGATGATCCTTTCCATAAGTGGTGCTGGGTCAACTGAATATCTTTACGGGGAAAAAAGTAATCTTGAATCTCTACCTCACAGATACATAAAAATCAATTCTGGTTGAATTTTAGATCTAAATGTGAAAGATAAAATGATTCAACTTTTAGAAGCAACCACAGGATAATACCTTCATGACCTTAGGTGGGCAATATTTCTTAACGAGGATCCAAAAAAGCACCACCACTGCATCACACTATATTAAATCAAGATTTTCTGTTCATCAAAAGACACATTAAAAAAATTTTAAAAAGACAAGCCAGTGTGGGAAAAATACTTATAAAATGTATATCTGACAGAGTACTCATATCCAGAGTATACACAGAACTGTTAAAAATCAATGAAAAAAAATGGGCAAAATACTTGAACACATCTTTCACAAAAGAGGATATCAAAATGACCAATAAACAGAAAATGGTCCTTAATTTCATGAGTTATTGTTAAAATGCAACTTAAACCCATAAGGTGATAGGATTACTTTCATTAGTATGTTTGAAATGAAAGAATCAGACAATGCTAATTAACAACAAGGATGTGGATCAATCAGAACTCTCATGAACTGGTGGTGGAAATAAGAATCGACACAACCATTTTGGAAACTGCTTGGCATTAAACTACTAAAGCTGAGCATATGCACAATCCAAGAGCTAGCAATTTTACTCTTAAGTACACTTCCAACAGAATGCGTGATTTCCCCAAGACACATCCAATTATATTTATATCAGTGTTAAATGTTAGAGCTGACAACTAGAAAGAAGCAAATTATCCATCAGTCATAGAATGCATAAAAAAGTTGTATATTCATACAATAACATACCATACAGCTATGAGAATCAAGGAGTAACACTACAGATAACTCCCACAAAAACAATGTAGAGAGAAATAAGCCACTCACAGATGGATGCATACTGTACGAGATTTCAACCATACAAAGTTCAAAAATAAGTAATACCTAATCTATGCTGTTAGAAGCTAGGATAGTGCCCATCGACAAATGAATGGAGAAAGAAGATGTGGTATATACATACAATGGAATATTACGCAGCCATCAAAAATTTGAAATCTTGCCATTTGCGATGTGGATAGAACTAGAGGGTATTATGCTATGTGAAATAAGTCAATCAGAGAAAGACAATTATCACGTGATCTCAATGATATGTGGAATTTAAGAAACAAGGCATAGGATCATAGGGGAAGAGAGAAAAAAATGAAAGAAGATGAAACCAGAGAGGGAGACAAACCACAAGAGACTCTTATTCTTAGGAAACAAACAGGGTTGCTGGAGGGGAGGGAGGTGGGGGATAGGGTAACTGGCTTATGGACACTGGGGAGAGTATGTGTTGTAATGAGCACTGGGTAAGACTGATGAATCACAGACCTGTACCTCTGAAACAAACACATTATATGTTAATTAACTGACTTTAATTTAAAAGAAAAAGAAGCTAGGATAGTTACTCTTGGGGAGGAAGTAGCTTGGAGAGAGCACAAAAGAGGCTTCTGGGGTGATACTAGCAATATTTGGTTTCATGTTCTGAAGTAATGACATTTTTTCCTTTTTAGCCTTTTGTCTCTACTATTTATTTTCCCATGGAGAGAAAGCAAAATGTTTGCCAGAATAAGTTTGTCAATACAAATTTAATTAAGAAACCTGGAGTTGAGTATTTCGCATCTGAATAATCTAAACTTACCTGAAGTGGTCTGTAAATTCTAGGGAATGCATATAATTAAAATTAAACTTCAAAAATAAAATGTTTTAAAGAGTTCTGTTCTTCAAAAATCATAGTACCAATGATTAAAAATTACAAAAGCACTTTGGCTACAACACAGAAAAACTAGAATTTATTTTTTAAAGATTTTATTTATTTATTTGAGAGAAAGAGGGAGAGCACAAGCAAGGGGAGGGGCAGAGGGAGAAGGAGAAGCAGACTCCCTGCTAAGCAGGGAGCCCCCAACCCAGGGCTCAATCTCAGGACCCCAGGATCATGATCTGAGCTGAAGGCAGACACTTAACCCACCCAGGGCCCCTAAAACTAGAATTTAAAGTCAAAACTTTACACTAGAGTCACTCAAACGTTTGAAAATATAAAAGCATAATACTGAGTAACTAGTAGGTCAAGAGAGATAAATGTAATAAAAATACATAGCAAATAACACAAAATAAAAATAACCTAATATAAAAGATCTAGTCTAAAATATTTAAAGATAAATTCATGGTCTCAAAATATTACCAGTACTATGAGAGAGAGAGATTTATTCCAATTCATCTCAGCCCAGCTCTTTCATTCCTAGTGCTAAAAATAGGCCGCACAACGGGGCACCTGGGTGGCACAGCGGTTAAGCGTCTGCCTTCGGCTCAGGGTGTGATCCTGGCGTTGTGGGATCGAGCCCCACATCAGGCTCTTCCGCTATGAGCCTGCTTCTTCCTCTCCCACTCCCTCTGCTTGTGTTCCCTCTCTCGCTGGCTGTCTCTGTCTCTGTCGAATAAATAAATAAAATCTTTAAAAAAAAAAATAGGCCGCACGTCTGTGAGACTTCCAAGTCCTCAGCTTCCTGCTAACAAGTTAAATAATGAAGGGGAGACCCACCTAAAGTAAGAAATAGTTGATAGCAGGAAGAAAAAATACACAGGGAAAAGAGGAAAATCGAGGCATGGAAAGAAACTGTTTTCTAAAGAAGAGTGATCGATGATAAACTAAAACCTTCTTTCAACTGGGTGGTCAACTTGGGGCTCATCCTAGGTCTGGTCTTTTATGAGAAAATGGAACCTTGTAACCCAGTGCATGAGAGGAAGGCAAGAATACAGGCCAGACCCTTTCCTCTCCTGAAGAGTCTGCCAAAGTCGTCACATAAGTCTGATACCTGAAGCATATGGATTCCATTCACTAACAATACAAAGCACTTATAAGAATAGAACTATTAATCAAATACTATTCAATTCTGGTCAAACTGATCATTGAGATATTTCACTTCTGGGAAAAAGTCTGTTAGGCATTCTTTTAGGTTTCCCAAGTTCTAACCATTATCAGTTTAGGTATTCAGAAACTACTCAGTTTAACTCCTTGGAGAATAGCCATCACGAGGGTGCCTGGGTGGCTCAGTCTGTTAAGCATCTGCCTTTGGCTCAGGTCATGACCCTGGGGTCCTGGGATCAAGCCCCACATTGGGCTCCCTGCTCAGTGGGGAGCCTGCTTCTCCCTCTGCCTCTGGTTCTCCCTCTTCCTCTGCTGCTGCCGCCCCCACCCCCAGCCGCTGTTACACGCTCTCACTCTCTGTCAAATAGATAAATAAAATCTTAAAAAAAAAAAAAGAATAGCCATCACCAAATTACTCTTCAATATTTTACCTTCAGCCTTTATGAAGAATTGATAAAAAATGTTTTAGTAAGAATGTGTGTCTATTTCCTGGAAAACTGAACTGGAAGATAGATAGATAGATAGATAGATAGATAGATAGATAGATAGATAGATAAACTTAGTAGTTCTTAGAGAAGTCTCATTCCTGAACCGTATTTGAAGGTTTAGTTCAACTTCTCTCCCTCTGATCCCCAATCCCTCCAGACAGAATTAGTTGCCCATTCAACTAATTACCATAGGATCTGATGGGCATTTATATTAGGGCATTTAATCAGAGTCCCAAAGGAGGAGGTGTAATGGATCTGCATCTTTATACTTCTGGTGCCAAGTTTAGTAGGAAGGAAGCTAACATTTATTTGAGAGCTTGCCCTAAGTGTTGTTAGGAGCTTTTGTATATCTATGAGGAAGACATTCAGTAATTTTTAAAATTTGTTTGAATAGGGGCGGCTGGGTGGCTCATTCGGTTAAGCGTCTGCCTTCAGCTCAGGTCATGATCCCAGAGTCCTGGGATCGAGTCCACATCAGGCTCCCTGTTCAGTGGGGAGACTGCTTCTCCCTCTTCCTCCCCCAGCCCCTGCTCATACTCTTTGCTTGGGATCCCCTCTCTCTCTACCTCCCCCTGCTCATGCGCATGCACACGTTTGCTCTCTTTCCCAAATAAAATTTTAAAAATAAATAAATAAAATCCGATTAAATAGAACTGGGTTTAATCCTACAAATAATTTGGTGTCTTCTGTAGAAGTGGTGTATTTTCTTTGATTAGACAATGAGAAATATATAACCCATTTTCATTTCATTTATCTTGGCTACCAGGAAGCTCACATTTAAATGTTATGTTTAGGGGGTGCCTGGGTGGCACAGCGGTTGAGCATCTGCCTTCGGCTCAGGGCGTGATCCCGGCGTTATGGGATCGAGCCCCGCGTCAGGCTCCTCTGCTGTGAGCCTGCTTCTTCCTCTTCCACTCCCCCTGCTTGTGTTCCCTCTCTCACTGGCTGTCTCTATCTCTGTCTAATAAATAAATAAAATCTTTAAAAAAAATAAATAAATAAATGTTATGTTTAATTACAGAAACCTACTTCTCCCAAATTCTTGGTATATTTACCCTTCCTCCTCCTATATGTGGTTTATGATTTCTGCTATTTTTTAAATGACTTGCCATATGTCTGATTTTATTTCTTTTTTTTTTTTTAAGATTTTATTTATTTATTTGACAGAGAGAGAGACAGCCAGCGAGAGAGGGAACACAAGCAGGGGGAGTGGGAGAGGAAGAAGCAGGCTCCCAGCAGAGGAGCCTGATGCGGGGCTCAATCCCATAACGCTGGGATCACGCCCTGAGCTGAAGGCAGACAGACGCTTAACGACTGAGCCACCAGGCGACCCTGTCTGATTTTATTTCAAGTTACCCCAAATCCTTTTTAAAAAATGCATCTAAAAGCAAATTTACAAATATGTTACTAGAGTTCATTCAGTTTGATTTAGAATCAGCTCAACATAATTATTCTAATTTACCTCGTGTTTTTCAATAATCATTTCATCAAAAATGTTGATATATATATTATCTTTTATTTTAGATAAGCTTGAGAAGCTATAATCATGTCCTGGTGAGCTGTAAATAAGAAGAACATATGTAAATGCTTAACTTATTTTATAAGAGCATTATACATAAAAAACCATAAAATTACCTGTTCTTTTCTTTTACAAAGTAGAAGCTAAGAAAAAGCTATGTGTTTTACAGATGACTATTATCTTTCATTAGAGCCAGTATGTGCTTTGTGATTTATCTTGTATCGCTCTTAAGGTAATTTGCATGAAAAATAAGAATGTTTAAATTTCAAGGAGAAAGACTTTTACTACAGCCATCCATTGCAAACAAATTATCCAAGGTACGATATATTAAGATTTTCCAAATACCTTACTCTGCTACTTTCTGCTAGCTCCCAAAAATAGTTAAACTGCTCTTTTTCTCTCAGCTAAAAGATACAACTGTTAAACCACAGAACTTATTCTCTTTCCCACATTTATTTTCTCCAACCAGAAACTGGGATAGTGGAATTCACCTTGCAAGCTGTCTGTTGATGGCTTACTTGATTAGATACAATTTTGGAGGTAGTGAAAGGATAGTGTGGTATACCTCAAGCCTAGAACTTCCTTCACTCTTAGTTCCAGCTTGTGCATGGAACCTTGAACCTTGATCAAACTTTTAAGTGCTCAGAGAGGTTAAATAACTTGCTTAAGGTAATGCCACCAGCAAATGACAGAGCTCATATGTGAACTCAATTCTGACTGACTCGAAAGGCCAGACTCTTTTCACTATACCAACTGCCACTGATATTACTTATTGAAGCTTGTTGCTAAGGAAGCAACTACTATTTCAGAGGATCTCCAAAAGTTTGTATCTTCCGAGACCTACAGCCAGTGACAACTGAAAAATGTTAGCTGAGATTAGAGAACAATTTTAAGTTGAAGTTTCCTTATATTTTTTAAGTGATAAGCCGACTTCCATACCCTGCTCTTTAAGAGTTCCCTTCCATGTTGCAAAGGCGTAAGACAGGACAGAGGAGGCAATGAATACTTACAACACTATGTTGGCAGGAGAAATGATAACTGTCATCCTCCAGACATTTGTGAGTGTGTCAACTCAGTATGTCCCCTAAATCACTCAAGTCCTGCATTGTCTTGCATTTTGTATTCTACTAAAACCTTATTCAAACTTTACCTCAATTTCTCCTCCAAAGCAGAGTTCACAAGGCTAATTACTATATACTGTTTATTTATTATTACTCTCTATCCCATTTGCATGTTCTTATTCACTAAAATGTCATGTAGAGAAGGGACTAGAGCTCTTGTATCTCAGGGAACCAAAAGTGGTAACTGAATGCTGTGCCTTAGCTGAACCCTCTGATCTATTTGGTTATATTCTAAAGGTGTTCTTAGCATATCTTGCTGCTGTAACTGTGAGAAGGCAAATACGCTACAGACTCCTTCTCTTTAGTTCACTTACAAATTTATCTTATCAACTCTTTTGTGTTCTCCTAAATCTATTTATTTAATAGAGTGACAGCACCCAAGAATAATCAAATATGAACCATATGATCTGCAGAACTTGAGGGAGCTGAAGAAGATTGGCAGGAGAAGGGGGAAAGGGCACAAGGACAAGAGAAAGGACTTTGATAATGGATGTGGTTGACAGTTCTTTATATTCTTTCACCTCAGTGAGAGCTAAAGATATTTAGGAAGTGATAACTGAAAATGGCTAATTGAGTTTAGAGAGCAATTTTAAGTTCTAGGTTTCAAATTTATCTTGATCAATGTACTTTATTTCCAATAACAAAAGCCTGTTTATACAGCTTTAGTACCAAATATAAATCTTAAAAAGAAGAACGAAGCTGGAGGCATCCAGCTTCCTGATTTCAAAATATATTACAAAGCTACAGTAATCAAAATAGGATGGTACTGGCATAAAGATAGACATAGAGACCAATGGTATAGAATAGAGAGCCCAGATATAAATCCTGGCATCTACATCAGGAAGACTGGTCTTTGACAAGGATGTCAAGCATATACAATGTGGAAGGAATAGTCTCTTCCAACACAAACTAGTGGTTGTTACCTCTGGGGGAAAGAGAGGGGATACAATTAGGTGCTGGCTCAGTAACAACTAGGTACTGGCCTTTGAAGGTAATGGTAATATTCTATTTTTTAAGCTGGATGGTAGATACACAGGTATTCATATTATTACTTTTCCTCAGAACTTACATTTGCATATACATTAATCAGTACCCATGTAAAAAATATTTCATAATTTAAAAGCTTAAAAAATAAAGCCTATCTCGGGGCGCCTGGGTGGCACAGCGGTTAAGCGTCTGCCTTCAGCTCAGGGCGTGATCCTGGCGTTATGGGATCGAGCCCCACATCAGGCTCCTCCGCTATGAGCCTGCTTCTTCCTCTCCCACTCCCCCTGCTTGTGTTCCCTCTCTCGCTGGCTGTCTCTATCTCTGTCGAATAAATAAATAAATAAATAAATCTTTAAAAAAAAAAAAAAAGCCTATCTCAATCATTATTTTCAAGCAATGGCTCAAGAAAACAATTTTGTTATTTTTTTTTCTAGAAGCTGAGGAAAAACAGATTCCAACCTACATAAAATCTACTTTAATTTCTTCATTCCAGCATGGATGAGATCCACTTGCAGTACTGGTTTGGTATACAGTGTGTTGAAAAGAAACTTCCACGAGAGGTTGTACAGTGTCCTGAAACACATAATAAATACTGACTAGATTTTTGAGGTATTTTATATAGTTGGGCAAACTAGACAAAAAGTAGAAGGCCAGGAAATTACTTGTTTACTGGCCGACAACTGGATGGCTTACTTTTTCTAGTTTTTCAAACAGCGATTTTTCGTTCACTCATTTAATAAACATTTATTGGTCCTATTCAATATCAGATACTTTTCTAGGATTGAAAGATAAATGGAACTTACCCTTAAGGACTTTATATTCTATTGGGGGAAAATAAACAGGTAAACAAATAATTGCAATAAAATGTGAAAAATAAAAGAAATATATTCAAGGTATAATAGTTACTCAGGAGAGCCAATGATTAATTTTCTGGAGTAAGAACAAGGAGAGTTTCACAGAGAAAACATTGATTGACCTTGAGTTTTGAAACATTATGTGGTAAGTTTCATGTGACCAATAATATGGAGCTGTGTGGAGGCCATTCCAGGCAAAGGAAAGGGAAAGAGTCCTTCTAGAAGTAGTGGTAGGATATGATACTGTCTTGGGAAGGAGGGAGATGTGGCTGATTCGTAGTTAAGGGCCAGATCATCATAGATTTTTGTAGGCATTCTAAAAGAGCTTGTACCTTATTCTAAAGGCCCTGAAAACAGTGGAGCAGGGAGTGAATTGGTTAGGATTACATCTTATAAAGAGTACCTTCATTGTGCTATAGGAAATCAACTGGAAGCTTAAGACTCTAGAGATGGAGAGACCAATTAGGAGCCAGTTGCAATTCAGGGCAAACATGATCAAAACTGCACTTTATAGATGTGTTAAACACTTACCTCATTTAAGATCTCATCCGAAGCTACTGATTTGATTGTTTCTTTATGTCTGAGGCGAGATATTGATGATTTCAAATAGGTAGGCAGATCCAAGGTTCTTCAGGAAAAACAATATAGAGATATACACTTCAAATAATTTTAACAGAGAAGAGGAATTAAGATGGCAGAGGAGTAAGGGGACCCTAGGTTTGTCTCATCCCTTGAATACAACTAGATAGTTATCAAATCATTCTAAGCCTGAGAAATCAATTGGACTGCAAGTCTACAAATAGAAAAGAAACCACCTTTTGGAAGGTAGGAGGTGCAGAGACTTGAATCTGGTGTGATAGAGCAGAGGATATGGCGGTGGGGAGGGAACCTGCTTGAGGAGGCTACTACAAAGTATTAGAAGAAGCAGAGTACAAAATCGGTTTTAGGAGTCCACTACAGTGGGGACCATGCCTGGCTTACAGGTGCTCCAATCAAAAGACATAAGAGTATCAGAATGGATCAAAAACCAAGATTCATCAATATCCTGCTTACAAGAGACTCATTTTCGATTCAAAGACACCTTCAGATTGAAAGTGAGGGGGTGGAGAACCATTTATTATGCTAATGGACATGTAAAGAAAGGTGGAGTAGCCATCCTTATATCAGATAAACTAGAGTTTAAAGCAAAGACTGTAATAAGAGATGAAGAAGGACACTACATCATAATAAAGGGGTCTATCCAACAAGAAGATCTAACAAATGTAAATATTTATGCCCCTAGCTTGGGAGCACCCAAATATATAGACTAATTAATAACAAGCTTAAACTCATTGATAATAATACAATAATTGTAGGGAACTTTAACACCCCATTCATAGCAATAGACAGATCATCTAAACAGAAGATCAACAAGGAAACAAGGGCTTTTAATGACACACTGGACCAGATAAACTTACAAATATATTCAGAGCATTTCATCCTAAAGCAGCAGAATACACATTCTTTTGGAGTACACATGGAACATTCTCCAGAATAGACCACATACTGGGTCACAAACCAGTACTCAGCTGGAACAAAAAGTTTGAGATCATTCCATGCATATTTTCAGACCAAAGGCTACAAAACTTGAAGTGAACCACAAGAAAAAATTTGGAAGGACCACAAATACATGGAGGTTAAAGAACATCCTACTAAAGAATGAATAGGTCAACCAGGAAATTAAAGAAGAATTTAAAAAATATATGGAAGCAAATGAAAATGAAAACACAATAGTTCAAAACCTTTGGGATGTAGCAAAAATGGTTAAGAGGAAAGTATATAGCAACACAGGCCTTCCTCAAGAAGCAAGAAACATCTCAAATACACAGCCTAACCTTACACCTAAAGGAGCTGGAAAAAGAACAGCAAATAAAGCATAAATTCAGCAGGATAAGAGAAATAATAAAGATTAGAACAGAAATCAATGATAGAGAAATTTAAGAAAACAGTAGGAAAGATCAATGAAAACCAAGAGCTGGTTCTTTGAAAGAATTAACAAAATTGATAAACCCCTAGCCAGACTTATCAAAAAGAAAAGAGAAAAGACCCAAATAAATAAAATTATGAATGAAAGAGGAGACATCACAAGCAACACCAAAGAAATACAAACAATTATAAGAGAATATTATGAGCAATTATATGCCAACAAATTAGGCAATCTGGAAGAAATGGATAAATTCCTGGAAACATAAACTACCAAAACTGAAAGAAGAAGAAATAGAAAACCTGAACAGACTCATAACTAGCAAAGAAATTGAATGAGTAATCAAGAATCTCCCAACAAGAGTCCAGGGCCCGATGGCTTCCCAGGGGAATTCTACCAAACATTAAAAAAGATTCAATACCTATTCTTCTGAAAAAATAGAAATGAAAGAAAACTTCCGAACTCATTCTATGAAGCCAGCCTTACCTTGATCCCAAAACCAAAGACCCCAATAAAAAGGAGAATTACAGACCAATATTCCTTGGGAACATGGATGCAAAAATTCTCAACAAAATACCAGCCAATAGGATCCAACAGTACATTAAGACGATTATTCACCACGACAAAGTGGGATTTATTCCTGGGCTGCAGGGGTGGTTCAACAACCACAAATCAATCAATGTGATACACTACATTAATAAAAGAAAGGATAAGAACCATATGATCCTCTCAATAGATGCAGAAAAAGCATTTGACAAAATATAACATCCTTTCTTGATAAAAACTCTCCACAATGTAGGGAGAGAGGGAACATACCTCAACATCATAAAGGCTATTTATGAAAGACCCACGGCTAATATCATCCTCAACAGGGAAAAACTGAGAGCTTTTCCCCTAAGGTCAGGAACACAACAGTGATGTCCACTCTCACCACTGTTGTTCAACACAGTACTGGAAGTCCTAGCCTCAGCAATTAGACAACAAGAAGAAATTTGAAAGGCATCCAAATCAGCGAAGAAGTCAAACTTTCACTCTTCACAGACGACATCTAATCTATGTAGAAAACTAGTAAGGCTCCACCAAAAAATTGCTGGAACTGATACAAGAATTCAGCAAAGTCGCAGGATATAAAATCAACACACAGAAGTCTGTCGCATTTCTATACACTAACAATGAAGCAGTAGAAAGAGAAATCAAGGAATCGATCCCATTTACTATCACACCAAAAACCATAAGATACCTAGGAATAAACATAACCAAAGACATAGGATCTATTCTCTGAAAACTATAGAACACTTATGAAAGAAATTGAGGAAGACACAAAGAAATGGAAAAACATTCCATGTTTTATTAAAATGTCTATGCTACCCAAAGCAATCTACACATTCAAAGCAATTCCTATCAAAATACCATTGGCATTTTTCACAGAGCTGGAATAAACAATCCTAAAATTTGTATGGAACCAGAAAAGACCCTGAATAGCCAAAGTAATGTTGAAAAAGAAAACCAAAGCTGGAGGCATCATAATTCCAGCCTTCAAGCTGTATTACGAAGCCTTATCATTAAGACAGTATGGTACTGGCACAAAAACAGACACATAGATCAATGGAACAGAATAGAGAACCCAGAAATGGATCCTCAACTCTAGGGTCAACTAATCTTCGACAAAGCAGGAAAGACTATCCAATGAAAAAAGACAGCTTCTTCAACAAATGGTTTTGGGAAAACTGGACAGCCACATGCAGAAGAATGAAACTGGACCACCTTCTTACACCATAGGGAGAAATAAATGAAAATGGATGAAAGACCTAAATGTGAGACAGGAATCCATCAAAACCCTAGAGAAGAACACAGGCAGCAACCTCTTTGACTTCAGCTGCAGGAACTTCTTACTAGACATGTTTCCAGAAGCAAGGAAAACAAAAGCAGAAATGAACTACTGGAACTTCATCAGGACAAAAAACTTTTGCACAGTAAAGGAAACAATCAATAAAACTAAAAGGCAACCTATGGAATGGGAGAAGATATTTGGAAATGACATATCAGATAAAGGGCTAATGTCCAAAATCTATAAAGAACTTATCTAACTCAATCCCCAAAAAACAAACAATCCAGTCAAGAAATAGGCAGAAGACATGAACAGACATTTCTCCAAAGAAGACATAAAAATGGCCAACAGACCCATGAAAAAATGCTCAACATCACTCATTATCAGGGAAATGCAAATCAAAACCACAATGAGATACCACCTCACACCAGTCAGAATGGTTAAAATTAACAAGTCAGGAAACAACAGATGCTGGTGAGGATGTAGAGAAAGGGGAACATTCTTCCACTGTTGGTGGGAATGCAACCTGGTGAAGCCACTCTGGAAAACAGTATGGAGGTTACTCAAAAAGTTAAAAATAGAGCTACCCTATGACCTAGCAATTGCACTACTAGGTATTTATCCAAAGGATGCAAACATAGTGATGCCAAGGGGCACACGCACCTCAATGTTTATAGCAGCCATGTCCACAATAGCCAAAATCTGGAAAGAGCCCAGATGTCCATCAACAGATGAATGAACAAAGAAGAAGTGAAATATATATATGCATGAAATATAGCCATCAAAAAGAATGAAATCCTGTCATTTGCAGTGATGTGGATGGGACTAGAGGGTTTTATGCTAAGGGAAATAAGTCAGTCAGAGAAAGACAAATACCATATGATTTCACTCATATGTGGAATTTAAGAAACAAAACAGATGAACATAGGGGAATGGAAGGAAAAATAAAATACAATAAAAACAGAGAGGGAGGCAAACCATAAAAGACTCTTAATTATAGTGAACAAACTGAGGATTGCTAGAGGGGGGGTGGGTGGGGGGATGGGGTAATTGCGTGATGGGCATTAAGGAGGACACTTGATGGGATGAACACGGGGTGTTATATGCAACTGATGAATCACTAAATTCTACCCCTGAAACTAATAATATACTATGTGTTAACTAAACTGAATTTAAATAAAACAATTTTTAGATGAATCATTTTAACATTCGTTTTAGTGGGAATGGGCAGGGTTTTGCCTATGTGCATGGTGATAAATAATTCAGTTACTCTGGATCTTACAGAGTTTGCTTTGGATCTTCTTATCATAGGTGGTTAGAGCTGAACGTTTCATAATCACCACTTTGGAAGAGTGGCTTCTAAATGCTGAACCATGGATTGAACTTAGCCTGTGATGAAGTTTTCAACTGTCCTCAGCAAAGGAGAAAAATAAGGCAAGTGATACTTTGAGATTACAGCCTTTCTATTTTTGGTGTTACAATATTCTTTCTTTTACGAATTGACGATTACAGAAAATGGTGGTGACTTTATGATGTCCTTACTTCATAAAAGTTAGCCTTTGGAATGTGCATTTGTTTTGAGAACATCAATTCTATTAGATAAATAAGGTTGTTGTTTATAAAACATAGGAAAAACTTTGTAAGAGGTTTTAACTATAGATTAGTACCTAGTAAGCAAAATATTTTTCATATGTAGAATTCATGGAATGTGGTAAACATTAGGTAAGCAGGTAGAGCACATATGTGTTAAATATAGAGGAGGATACTTAATATTCCTGAGATACCTGGGTCCTAAATACCAATAATATAGGATTCATACATGAAACTAAATACAGAAGGCATTCAACATTCAGGACACACTAAATATACATGAGCATTTAATATTCATGATGCCTTAATTTGGCCACTAAACGGTGATACCCATTCTGGCCCCATATATCCTCTGCTCAAGATACTTAAATAAAACCCATGGAGTGCCTGCAGAAGAGTTGGGTAAGATCTGATTTCTGCAGAGGTCAACTAAAATAGCAAGTCCGAAAGAGCCTACTCTCTCTTGTGTTCTACCTGCAGTACTGAGAGGGGCCAGTGGCAGAGAACAGTGCAGGTGGTGACAGTAGGGTCACAAGTGGTAACAAAAGGGAAGAAGGTCAAAAGGCATTTATTTAATATGGCATCCCAAAATACACATGGTAAATTTACCGTGGTCATCTCAAACTTCTGAAAACTCCTAATACATAGCAATGACAGTATGACAACCCACATGAAGATTTCAATTTTCATTCCATTTCTGTATACGGAGCATTAATACAGTGCCAATTTTCACACATAGGACAGCATGGAAATTTATATTTAAGATAGAGCTTTTGCAAAAAAAAAATTAAAATTAAAAAAAAGCGCTTTTGCAACTGTAAAAATTGGTGCACACTACCTTACCTATTAACTGTTGTATTCCTGGTAGGAATATTATAAGCCCGCAGTATTCTGACAAGAATCTTAATATCTCCATCACAGATAGTCTGTGCTGCCACCTTTTTCCTCTCTTTCCTCTGAGGCTTTAACTTTCTTCGTCGTTCAACAAGCTTACAAACTGCATGTGTCAACTGGCTAAAGAGTAAAAAAGCGATAAGCTGCATATGCACAAGATAACTTTGTTTTAAAAGACATCAATTTTTTTTTTTTAGATTTTTTTTTTTATGTATTTATGTGACAGAGAGACAGCCAGCGAGAGAGGGAACACAGCAGGGGGAGTGGGAGAGGGAGAAGCAGGCTCCCAGCGGAAGAGCCTGACGTGGGACTCGATCCTGAAACGCCAGGATCACGCCCTGAGCCGAAGGCAGACGCTTTAACGACTGCGCTACCCAGGTGCCCCTAAAAGACATCAATTTTTAAAGTGAATTATTATAAATAAGGCCATTATTCTGAACCATACTCTCTTCATTGTTGAGGGGAGACAGAGTTGTCTTAAACCCAAGGAAAGAAGCTTTCTCTGAGCACAGAAGAGATGCTGTGCTCACTCTCATATTGTGAGAAGATGTGATTGCTCCATGCTCTTTGGGTACATGGTCCAAGAAGAGACAAGGGCATGGAGACGTAATTCCACAAAAACATGATGTTCTTTCAGAATATTATTCATTTTTCAGGAATCACTCTCCTGAAGGTGATTAGATACTCAACTTTTCTACAGGCTCTGTAACAGGAGTTAGTTACACAAGCTGCCAACCAAATCCATGGAATTATAGCTTTATGATCACACTCATTTTCCCCCAAAAAACTGAAAATAAAATACAATAGATTTCAACATCCAAACCAATTAAAACCATATTGGTAACACTAGGAATCTGCAAGTGGCCCCGGGGAGGATTCCCAGAAACATGGCATCTCTATTTCTGGTCCTACCCCCAACTTTCAGAGAGAACAGTGTGAGAATTGAGTTGAGCCAAAAGCTCTCCCAACTGCTGCCTGTGGGTTGTAGCACCACGTATGGCTGAGGATTCCGTTTTGAAAGGGGGAGATAATAGGCTTGGTATGTGGTGCTGCCAGCAATGACTTTTCCAGTAGCGGTTCCAGAACAGGAAAATCTTAGGGCAAAACTAATTTGGGACAAAGGTATTTCTTTTCTTTTTCTTTCTTGACCTAAAAACTATCAATAAGGAGAGGGTTGAAAACTAGTACTATGCAACTGAAAATACATAGCATATAGATATGTCCAAAATGCAATTTTAAAATATATTTTAAGTCACTATATTTTACTTTATCCCTTGTAAGTGCATCCTCTGACGTGTAAGTTAATATTAAAATGAAGAACTTTGAGAATTTTTAAGGCATTAGCTTAAAGTTTTATATTTCATATTTAAAAAAATAATAATTTTACAATGTACCTTGCAGATACAATTTCTTCATAATCTGCCACAACATCCGATAAGTTAAATTTGCTAACTTTCACAATTCTTTTCATTATCAACCTTCTCATCTACAAAAAAATAAATTTAATTTAAGGAAATAATAGTTTATATTTGAAGATTAAGTATTTACAATGCTACTGGTGCCACCATTTTTTAGTCTAATTTTTGCAAGCAGAATGTAAAGGGAGATTAGGAGGATTTCACAAAAGTAAATGCAAACATACTGATAATACTATTTTGTTATTGTTACCTTTTTCAGAAAATTGGCAGAATTTATCCTTTGTGCAGTAATAGAATTGACATCTGAAATGGAGATATCCTTCTCTATCTGACTTTCATATTCCTAAACGGAGAATTAAGTTAGTTTTACCTCTTCAGTGTAACAGAGTTCAGAGTATGATACATCGCAATAAGATATAAAATATTATTCAGTTCATGTGTAAGAGACACTGCCAACACTCTGGCATGAGATTCTCCCACTGGGCATTAGCTAAGAACAGCCTTAGACCATATTTCATTTGCTTCTAGGATGAGGTCCATTCATCTTTTAAAATAGCATAATGTTGAGAAAAAAAATTTACGATTGAGAAAATTATGAAAAAATGTGAAAATGACTGCAAAGTATTCTTTATGCATGCATTTACCTGGCAATCACATATGGGAAGTAGTTTAGTATCAATAACTTTAATTTTTAACTTCTAACTTTATTTTTTGTAAGATTTTTTAAAGCAATCTCCACACCCAACATGGAGCTCGAACTCACAATCCCAAGACCAAGAGTCACACCTTCTACCAACTGAACCAGCCAGGTGCCCCTTAACTTCTTTTTTTTTTTTTTTTAACATTTCTTTTTTTTTTTTTTTTTAAGATTTTATTTATTTATTTGACAGAGATAGAGACAGCCAGCGAGAGAGGGAACACAAGCAGGGGGAGTGGGAGAGGAAGAAGCAGGCCCATAGCGGAGGAGCCTTATGTGGGACTCGATCCCAGAACGCCGGGATCACGCCCTGAGCCGAAGGCAGATGCTTAACCGCTGTGCCACCCAGGCGCCCCATTAACTTCTAACTTTAAAAAGTTAATAACTCTAATTTTACTTCAAGCAGTTGGTATAAGTTATTTGTCAGGCTGCTTCGTCTATATAATTCAGAATAAATCTGCATCTGTTATATTTGCATTTGTAGGATACATCCCTAATACACATGGAATATGTTTTACATTATGGATAACATTAAAGACTACACAGGACCTGAGAGTTAAGATGGCGGAGGAGTAGGAGACACCGTTTTCAGCCGGTCCTCCGAGTCGAGCTGGATAGGTACCAGACCAGCCTAAACAACCACAGAACCAGCCTGAGACGCAGGAAGACGCATCTGGATCTCTACAAATGAACATCTCCAGCGCTGAGTATTGAGGTACGAAGCGGGGAGCCATGAAACTGTGCACAGATATCGGAAGATAAACGAAGGGGAGGGAGCCGCCGCTGCCGGGCGCCGGAAGCGGCAGCCACTGCACGCGGTGAGAGGAGCGGGGCTCGCGGGATCTGGCACCCGCAGAACAGCAGACTGAGACCGGTGAGCCGGTGCGCGCCACCAGGCATCTCGCTGAACACCGGAATACCCGGTGCGCCACTGGATCCAGACTGAGACCGGGAGATCCGGAGCGCGGCGGCTGGCGGCTGGCGGCATTAGAAAAACAAAGGACAGAGACGCGCCGGCCCTGGAAGTGAGGGCTGGGACGCCGGGTGTGGGGCGCACATCCCGGGACGCTGCAGGGTTGAGCAGCACCAACAGAAACAGAGTTAAAGTGGCCAGAACATTAGTAGAGAACGGGCCGCAATCCTTCTGTTCCGTGACAGAGGCTGAAATTTGGCCGCTGCTGCTCTGACTCTCAGAAGAGGCACAGCAAACCGCCAGGGAAAGCCGCCAGAGAACAAAAGCCTGGAAATACCGGCTCAGAGAGTGCCCATCCCCATCCCCCCTCGCAGGGGACACGGAGACTCTACCCAAACAGGGTTGCCTGAGTATTGGCGCGGCAGGCCCCTCCCCCAGAACACAGAAGGCAGGCTGAAAAATCAAGAAGCCCACAACCCGGGCGCCTGGGTGGCGCAGTCATTGAGCGCCTGCCTTCGGCTTAGGGCGTGATCCCGGCGTTCCGGAAAGGAGTCCCTCATCGGGCTCCTCCGCTGGGAGCCTGCTTCTTCCTCTCCCACTCCCCTGCTTCTGTTCCCTCTCTCGCTGGTTGGCTGCCACATAAATAAATAAATAAAATCTTTAAAGAAGAAGCCCACATCCCTAAGATCCCTATAAAACAAGGGGCACGGCCTGGGACCCAGTCAATAATTTGGGCTCTAGAAACCCCGCAACCTCTCTTCATCAGAATGACAAGAAGGGGAAGCCCCCCCCAGCAAAGAAAAGACAGTGAGACTGTGGCCTCTGCCACAGAAATAATGGATATGGATGTAACCAAATTATCAGAAATGGAATTCAGAGTAACGATGGTCAAAATGATGAGTAGAATTGAAAAAACTATTAACGAAAAGGTTACTGAGAATATAGAATCCCTAAGGACAGAAATGAGAGCGAATCTGACAGAAATTAAAAATTCTATGAGCCAAATGCAGGCAAAACTAGAGGCTCTGACGGCCAGGGTCGCAGAAGCAGAGGAACGGGTTAGTGAATTGGAGGATGGGTTAATAGAGGAAAAAATGAAAATAGAAGATGGTCTTAAAAAAATCCACGCCCACGAATGTAGGTTACGGGAGATTACTGACTCAATGAAACGATCCAATGTTAGAATCATCGGCATCCCCGAGGGGGTGGAGAAAAACAGAGGTCTAGAAGAGATATTTGAACAAATTGTAGCTGAAAACTTCCCTAATCTAGCAAGGGAAACAAACATTCGTGTCCAAGAGGCAGAGAGGACCCCTCCCAAGCTCAACCACGACAAACCTACGCCACGTCACGTCATAGTGCAATTCGCAAATATTAGATGCAAGGATACAGTATTGAAAGCGGCCAGGGCAAAGAAATTTCTCACGTACCAAGGCAAAAGCATCAGAATTACGTCAGACCTGTCTACACAGACCTGGAATGAGAGAAAGGGTTGGGGGAGCATATTTAAAGCTCTTTCAGAGAAAAACATGCAGCCAAGGATCCTTTATCCAGCAAGGCTGTCATTCAGAATTGATGGAGAAATAAAGACATTTCAGAATCGCCAGTCACTAACCAATTTTGTAACCACGAAACCAGCCCTACAGGAGATATTACGGGGGGTTCTATAAAAGTAAAAAGGCCCCAAGAGTGATACAGAACAGAAAGTCACAGCCAATACAAACAAAGACTTTACTGGCAACATGGCAACATTAAAATCATATCTCTCAGTAATCAGTCTTAATGTAAATGGTTTGAACCATCCCATAAAACGCCACAGGGTTGCAGATTGGATAAAAAGAAATGACCCATCCATTTGCTGTCTACAAGAGACTCATTTCGAACCCAAAGATGCATTCAGACTGAGAGTAAGGGGATGGAGTACCATCTTTCACGCAAATGGACCTCAAAAGAAAGCTGGGGTAGCAATTCTCATATCAGATAAATTGGATTTTAAACTACAGACTATAGTTAGAGATGCAGAAGGGCACTATATTATTCTTAAGGGAAGTATTCAACAAGTGGATATGACAATTATAAATATATATGCCCCCAACAGGGGAGCAGCAAGATACACAAGCCAACTCTTAACCAGAATAAAGAGACATATAAATAAAAATACATTAATAGTAGGGGACCTCAACACTCCACTCTCAGAAATAGACAGAACACCCTGGCAAAAACTAAGCAAAGAATCAAAGGCTTTGAATGCCATACTCGACGAGTTGGACCTCATAGATATATATAGAACACTACACCCCAGAACCAAAGAATACTCATTCTATTCTAATGCCCATGGAACATTCTCAAGAATAGACCATGTTCTGGGACACAAAACAGGTCTCAACCGATACCAAAAGATTGAAATTATCCCCTGCATATTCTCAGACCACAACGCTCTGAAATTGGAACTCAACCACAAGGAAAAATTTGGAAGAAACTCAAACACTTGGAGACTAAGAACCATCCTGCTCAGGAATGACTCGATAAACCAGGAAATCAAAAATCAAATTAAACAATTTATGGAGACCAATGAGAATGAAAATACAACAGTCCAAAACCTATGGGATACTGCAAAGGCAGTCCTAAGGGGGAAATACATAGCCATCCAAGCCTCACTCAAAAGAATAGAAAAATCTAAAATGCAGTTTTTATATTCTCACCTCAAGAAGCTGGAACAGCAACAGAGGGACAGGCCTAATCCACGCACGAGGAAGCAGTTGACCAAAATTAGAGCTGAAATCAATCAAGCAGAAACCAGAAGTACAGTAGAGCAGATCAACAGGACTAGAAGCTGGTTCTTTGAGAGAATCAATAAAATTGACAGACCACTGGCAAGACTTATCCAAAAGAAAAGAGAAAGGACCCAGATTATTAAAATTATGAATGAAAAAGGAGAGGTCACGACGAACACCATTGAAATTGGAAGGATTATTAGAAATTTTTATCAACAGCTATATGCCAATAAACTAAGCAATCTGGAAGAGATGGAATCCTTCCTGGAAACCTATAAACTACCAAGATTGAAACCGGAAGAAATTGATTCCTTAAACAGGCCAATTAATTATGAAGAAATTGAGTCAGTGATAAACAACCTTCCAAATAACAAAACTCCAGGCCCGGACGGTTTTCCTGGGGAATTCTACCAAACATTCAAAGAAGAAATAATACCTATTCTCCTAAAGCTATTTCAAAAAATAGAAACAGAAGGAAAGCTACCAAACTCATTCTATGAGGCCAATATTACCTTGATCCCCAAACCAGGCAAAGACCCCCTCAAAAAGGAGAATTACAGACCGATTTCCCTAATGAATATGGACGCCAAAATCCTCAACAAGATACTTGCTAATAGAATCCAACAGTACATTAAAAGGATTATCCATCACGATCAAGTGGGATTCATACCTGGGATGCAAGCGTGGTTCAATATTCGCAAATCAATCAGCGTGATACATCATATCAACAAGAAAAGACTCAGGAACCATATGATCCTCTCAATCGATGCCGAAAAAGCATTTGACAAAATACAGCATCCTTTCCTGATTAAAACCCTTCAGAGTGTAGGAATAGAAGGTACATTTCTCAATCTCATAAAAGCCATCTATGAAAAGCCTACTGCAAATATTATTCTCAATGGGGAAAAGCTGGAAGCCTTTCCCTTAAGATCAGGAACACGACAAGGATGCCCACTCTCGCCACTATTATTCAACATAGTACTAGAAGTCCTTGCAACAGCAATCAGACGACAAAAAGGGATCAAAGGTATTCAAATTGGCAAAGAAGAAGTCAAAATGTCTCTCTTTGCAGATGACATGATACTCTATATGGAAAACCCAAAAGAAGCCACTCCCAAACTATTAGAAGTTATAGAGCAATTCAGTAACGTGGCAGGATACAAAATAAATGCTCAGAAATCAGTTGCATTTCTATACACGAATAACGAGACCGAAGAAAGAGAAATTAGGGAATCCATCCCATTTACAATAGCACCAAAAACCATACGTTACCTTGGAATTAACTTAACCAGAGACGTAAAGGACCTATATTCTAGAAACTATAAATCACTCTTGAAAGACATTGAGGAAGACATAAAAAGATGGAAAGATATTCCATGCTCATGAATCGGAAGAATTAACATAGTTAAAATGTCCATGCTACCCAGAGCAATCTACACTTTCAATGCTATCCCGATCAAAATACCAAGGACATTTTTCAAAGAACTGGAACAAACAGTCCTTAAATTTGTATGGAAACAGAAAAGGCCCCGAATCTCCAAGGAACTGTTGAAAAGGAAAAACAAAGCTGGGGGCATCACAATGCCGGATTTCGAGCTGTACTACAAAGCTGTGATCACAAAGACAGCATGGTACTGGCACAAAAACAGACACATAGACCAATGGAACAGAATAGAGAGCCCAGAAATGGACCCTCGGCTCTTTGGGCAACTAATATTTGATAAAGCAGGAAAAAACATCCGGTGGGAAAAAGACAGTCTCTTCAATAAATGGTGCTGGGAAAATTGGACAGCTACATGCAAGAGAATGAAACTTGACCACTATCTCACACCATACACAAAAATAAACTCCAAATGGATGAAAGACCTCGATGTGAGACAGGAATCCATCAAAATTCTAGAGGAGAACATAGGCAGCAACCTCTACGACATCGGCCAAAGCAACCTTTTTCATGACACATCCCCAAAGGCAAGAGAAACAAAAGATAAAATGAATTTATGGGACTTCATCAAGATTAAAAGTTTCTGCACAGCCAAGGAAACAGTCAGAAAAACTAAGAGGCAGCCCACGGAATGGGAGAATATATTTGCAAATGACACTACAGATAAAGGACTGGTATCCAAGATCTACAAAGAACTTCTCAAACTCAATACACGAGAAACAAATAAACAAATCAAAAAATGGGCAGAAGATATGAACAGACACTTTTCCAATGAAGACATACAAATGGCTAACAGACACATGAAAAAATGTTCAAAATCATTAGCCATCAAGGAAATTCAAATCAAAACCACACTGAGATACCACCTTACGCCAGTTAGAATGGCAAAAATAGACAAGGCAAGAAACAACAATTGTTGGAGAGGATGTGGAGAAAGGGGATCCCTCCTACATTGTTGGTGGGAATGCAAGTTGGTACAGCCACTCTGGAAAACAGTGTGGAGGTCCCTTAAAAAGTTAAAAATTGAGCTACCCTATGATCCAGCCATTGCACTACTGGGTATTTACCCCAAAGATACAGATGTAGTGAAGAGAAGGGCCATATGCACCCCAATGTTCATAGCAGCATTGTCCACAATAGCTAAATCGTGGAAGGAGCCGAGATGCCCTTCAACAGATGATTGGATTAAGAAGTTGTGGTCCATATACAATGGAAGAAGCACGGGCCTGAATAGCAATGGTCCAACTTTCGTGCCTGGCATTCAGTGTTGCTAATGACCTGGGTAATGACTATCTAGCAATAAGTCATCACTTAGCCCTGCGTTTTCTCATTTCTGCAGCTTTCCTTGTATCAGAACCCAAGGATTTCCTCTTCTCTGCTTATCTAAATCCCACTTCTCAGGGGGGGTAATCAGAAGGGGGAATGAAGCATGAGAGACTATGGACTCTGAGAAACAAACTGAGGACTTCAGAGGGGAGGGGGGTGGGGGAATGGGATAGACCGGTGATGGGTAGTAAGGAGGGCACGTATTGCATGGTGCACTGGGTGTTATACACAACTAATGAATCATCGAGCCTTACATCGGAAACCGGGGATGTACTGTATGGTGACTAACATAATATAATAAAAAATCATTAAAAAAAAAAAAAAACATTAAAGACTACACAAAAATAATGAAGTAGATACTTTCGAACTTCCAGCCCTGTTACAATGAACATTCTTTTATCTAAAAGTAATTTATTTGTTCTTCCAATTATCTGCAAGAAATCTTGAATTTAATTCTGTTGGCAAGTAACAACTTTTACTTAAAGACATATTAATATTTCATATCACTTTACTCTTTAAAGTATTAATTTATAAGAGCAACTTAAATATTATAATATCTAGATACTAATTTTTTATTATATGTGTCACAAATACACTGTCTTAATCTGTAGGGTTTTAATTTTAATATCAAATTTATTAATTTTTTTATTTATACTTTTTGTGTTTTAAGAAATACTTTCTCACCCCAAGATTAAGATACCATTTAAGTTTTGCTTTTCACATGTAATCCTTTTCTTAAGTTTTTTATTTTAATTCCAGCGTAATTAACATAATTCACATGTAGTCTTCCTTACACAAGGTATTTATTCCTTTTGTGAGGTCTGAATCTTCTATTTCTTTCTAAACAGATGACCAGAACCACTTAACAGATAGTCCATTCTTTTTCTTAAGATTTTTTTTTAATTTAAAGATTGTATTTATTTATTTGTCAGAGAGAGACAGAGAGAGCAAACACAAGCAGGGGGACAAGCAGGCAGAGGGAGAAGCAGGCTCCCCACTGAGCAGGGAGCCCCATGCAGGACTTGATCCCGGGACCTTGAGATCATGACCTGAGCTGAAGGTAGACTCTTAACCAAGTGAGCCACCAGGTGTCCCTTTTGGAAGATTTTTTATTTATTCATTTGAGAGAGATAGAGAGAGCGAGCGTGAGCATGAGCGGAAGGTGAGGGGGTGGGGGGGTGCGGAGGGAAAGAGAGAAGCAGACTTCCTGCTGAGCAGAGAGCCTGACACGGGGCTCAATCCCAGGACCCCAAGATCATGACCTGAGCCAAAGGCAGCCGCTTAACCCACTGAGCCACCCAGGTGCCCCGAAAGTCCATTCTTTTAGATCTGATTTGTGACGATACCTATCAAATATAAAGTTTCCACATATGAATAATAAGTCTGTTTTGAGGCCCTCTGTTCTATTTCACTGGTTTGGAATTGCATTACTACATTTACAAAATAATTTGGGGAGAACTGGCATCCTACAATGCTGGCACCTTACAATTTCCTATCAGTGAACATTTACTCAGATTTTTTTTTTTACATCATTCAAAATGTTTTATAATTTTCTCCATTAAGTCCTTGCACTTTTTGTTAAATATATTCCTATGTATCTTAGAGTTTTAATTGTCATTGCAAGGGGTATCTTCATTAAGTTACAAGTTTAGTGGGCTTTTACTGGTATACAGAATGCTATTTATTTTGTCTTTAATTTTTCCTCAAATCTTTCAAAACAAAAAAAAATTAGCAAGAATGTTATAATCCATATACCCATCCTCTTAAGTAATTATAGTTGACCCTTGAAAACATGGATTTGAACTGTGCAGGTACACCTGGATGCAGACTTTTTGCATATGGTACTGAAAATGTATTATTTCTTCCTTATGATTTTCTTAATAATATTTTCTTTTCTCTAGTTTACTTTATTGTAAGAATACAGTATATAATACATGTCATATAAAAAAATGTGTTAACACTTTCTCCTATCAGGTTCTGATCAACCTGATATTTCAGTTTTGGGGGAGTAGAAAGTTACACATGGACTTTCAACTGCTCAGGGTTTGGTGCTCCCAACCCCCACACTGTTAAAGGGTTAACTGTGTACTTTGCCACATCTGCTTAATTTGTCTCTTTTATTATTTTTATTTTTTTGGCTAAAATATCTTGGAGTATATTACAGACACCATGCTTCCACATTCCTTAATAAATACTACAGCATGAATCTTCAGAAAACTAAGGACACACTTCTATACAGCCATGATGCCATAATCACAAACAACAAAATAAACAATTTCTTAATATTATCTAATATTCAACCCATAGCCAAATTTCACCAGTCGCTGTTTTTTTCCTCTCAAAACCTGGATCTAATTAAGGATCATGTGTTGTCTTTGGTTGTCCCTTTAGTCTCTTAATCTAGAATACTCTGCCTTTTTAAAAACTGGCTTTTTAAAGAGATTAAAACAGTTGTACTAGCAAGCCAGTTGTCCCACATTCCAAATTTGATTTTTTCCTTGTAGTGCCATTTAACTTGTTTCTCTATTCCTCATGCTTATAAACAAATTAAAGTCTTAATTTGATTCAGAGTACACATTTGTGGCAAGGATATCTCATACATAATGTTGTATATTTCATACTGTATCATATAAGGGGCAATAATGTCTGGCTGTATTTTATTATTGTATTAGTTTTCTTTTGCTGCTGTAACAAATTATCACAAATTAAGTCACTTCAAAAAACACAAATTCAGTATCTCACAGTTCTGTAGGTGAGAAGTTCTGGTTGCCCCAGCTGGTTTCTCTGCTCCAGGTTTCACAAGGTTGATGTCAAAGTGTAGGCCAGCTGGGTTCTTAACAGAAAGGTGTGGGAAGGATCTGTTTCCAAGCTCATTGATGTTGTTGGCAGAATCCAGTACCCTGCAGCTGTGTGACTGAGGTCTCCTTCCCTTGCTGCCATCAGCTAGGGCCCACTCTTAGCTTCCAGGGACCTCTCTCCAGTCTTTGCAGATGTTCCTTTAAGTCTCAGAGCCAGCAACTACTGGTTGAGTCCTTCTCATGACAAATCTGATTTCTCTTTCTGCAGCTTTTGCTCCCAACTGGAAAAATTTCTCTGCTTTTGAAGGCTCGTGTAATTAGATTAGGTCCCACCCAGATAAACCAGGATAATCTCCCTATTTTAAACAATGTAACATAACATATTCACAGGTTCTGGGGATTAGAGAGTGGACATCTAAAGAGGGGGCCATTATTCTACCTACCACTATTAGTAAGATTAAGCTGGATCACTGAGCCAAGATGGTGACAGCTAGATATCTCTGTTGTAGAGGTACAATGTTCCTTTTGCAATAAAGAATTAGTCATTTTAAATATGAATATTATATTCAACAGATTTACTAGTTGTGACAGTTTGCTGTAGTTTCTCTTATGTTTTCCATGTAGACAACTGTATTTTCTGCAACAAGGGCAGTTTGTCTTTTCTAATTCTAATTTCCTTCTTTCTGTCTTAATGCATTGGCTCTTCCTGGTAGAGATGATAGTGGGCATCCTTACATTGTTCAGATTAAGGGAAAATTGATGTCTATCCCCTAAGTATAATGTTTGCATAGGAGCCTATGAGGAAATGGATTTCTGATCATGATCCATACCAACTCAGTTTCAGAGCCATACAATTAATACGGTATTGAATCACAGTCAAGGGGCAGATTATAAGGAATAGATTTTCCAGAATGCTGAAAAGCTGGAGACAGAGAATTGTTCAGGGACACCTGGGTACTGGCTCTATTTCTTTTCTTGAAGGAAAATATGGATCAAGAACCAGAGGAGGCCAATGTTTGTAAACATTCCCTTAAATGGAAGTGCATTTACCATGTAAGTATTAATTCTCTTGGAGTAGTTGGGTAAACCTTGCCTATTGTGCAAAGGGGTTTTTTGTTTAACTGCTTTTTTTGTTTCATTTTGTTTTGTTAACTCTGGCAAAACCCTACTCTGTGTGGACATGTCACAAGAAGCTTACTCCCCATTAGGATACCAAAGTCCAGGAAAAACCAGCATCAAAATTTGTTGCAGCTGTCCTGACCTGTGTTCTGCTCTGCTTTCCGTATGTTTCTGCATTACTAGCTAATTATATCTGAAACTCATTGTAATCATCCAGTGGATATGTAGGTCATGCCTTCTTGTCTCTCCTCCCACCCTCTCAATTTCATAATTTAGAAGAAGCACTTCCTTCAATGCAGTTCACATCAGCAGAAAAACCCAAAATGTTGTAACATTCTTAATCAGTTTAAAGAAGTTCTCTTCTTAGGAAACAACAAAACTAAAAGGTAACCTAAGGAATGGGAGAAGTTATTTGTAAATGACGTATCCAATAAAGGGTTCGTATCCAAAATATATAAAGAACTTATAAAACTCAACACCCCCCCCAATCCAATGAAAAAATGGGCAGAAGACGTGAACAGACATTTCTCCAAAGAAGACATACAGATGGCCAACAGACACATGAAAAGATGCTTATCATCACTTATCTTCAGGGAAATACAAACCAAAATTAGAATGAGGTATCACCTCACACCTGTCAGAACGGCTAACATCAACAGCACAAGAAACAACAGGTGTTGGCAAGGATGTGGAGAGAGGGGAACCCTCTTGCACAGTTGGCAGGAATGCAAACTGGTGCAGCCACTCTGGAAAACAGTATGGAGGTTCCTCAAAAAGTCAAAAATAGGACTACCCTATGATCTAGCAATTGCACTACTAGGATACATACACCCCTATGTTTGTAGCAGCATTATTTATAATAGCCAAGATATGGAAGCAACCCAAGTACCCATTGATTGATGAATGGATAAAGATGGGATATATGTATATAATGAAAAATTACTCAGCCATAAAATGAAATCTTGCCATTTGCAACAACATGGATAGAGCTAGAGAGTATAATGCTAAGTGAAATAAGTCAGTCAGAGAAAGACAAATGCCATATGACTTCACTCATATGTGGAATTTAAGAAACAAAACAAACAAGCGAAGGAGAAAAAAAGAGAGAAAGAGACAAACCAAGAAACAGACTCTTAACTATAGAGAACTGATGATTACCAGAAGAGAGGCGTGTAGAGGGATGGGTGAAATAGGTGATAGAGATTAACAGTGCACTTGTCATTATGAGAGCCAGGTATTGTATGGAACTGTTGAATCACTACATCGTACATCTGAAACTAATATAACACTGTGTGTTAACTAACTGGAATTAAAATAAAAACTAAAAAAAGAAGAAATTTCCTTTTAATTCTAGTATACTAAGAGCTTTCATTATGAATGAGCACTGATTCTATTAAATGCCTTTTGGGCATTTATTAAAAGGAGCATATTTTTCCTTCCTTAATTTTGTTAATGTGGTAAATTATATTAATAGATTCCCTAATTAAATTAGCTTTGTTATGTGAAAACAAACCCTCTTAGATCATAAAGTGTAATTATATATTTATATACAATACATTGTTTTTCAATTTGTTGAATTTTTATTAGTAATTTTACAACTATGCTCATAAGTAAAATGATCTAAAATGATCATTTTCTGCTCTCCTTGCCCAATTTGGGTATGAAAGTTATATCAGATTCAGAAAATGAGCAGGATTACTTCCCCTCCTTTTCTGTTCTCTGAATAGTTTGAATAAGGAAAGCTCCTAGTTTCAAGAGTAGAAACTATTCCTCTTTTATGATGTTATATTCCCAATATGCTGAGCCTCGTCTCTGCCTGTCACAGTTTATGGAACTGTAGAATTGAATTCAATCATTGAGATAAGCAGCAGGAGGAAACCGAGTAACTTTCTAGCTATTCTAAGATATTCTCATGTCTTCCCTCTGTAGTTTGCTAACTGAAGTTCCTAAGGTCTCAAAACAGGAGATTGACCATAACTAAAAGTTGGTAAATGCTTTCTGAAGCCGAATACCAGTTAGTCAGTTTGTGATTCCATGTAGTTATACTAACCCATGTTTGTGAAAGTCATGAATTATCTGCAAATCCTGTCGTTATATGACTATAATAGTCAAATGTGCTAACTGGTGGTGCTAGGACATTGTCATTGAAAAATCATTAATTTGCATTTCCCCTTTCACCTCTGAGCCACACCAAAAGAGTCTCCAGACAGTCTATTTGGTTCAGAACTGTCCTTGAGTTTTAAATGTAATGAGTCCTGTATAGTTTTGTTTGTGTATCCTCTAAACTAGGGTATACAAGCTAAAGGATGCCTGTGTGGCAACAACAAAAACACACACTATTTTTTAAAACAACTTTTATTTAATATTAAGTGACTTATTGCAATTTACTTTCAGTCCAGAATAAAATGAAGACAAATATCAAAGAGTTTATATTTATATTTACATTTTTTTCTTATTGATAATAACCATAGTTAAATTAATAAGTCTATTATAACCTATTTTTCAAAAATAGGTTTTTAATATAAACTTATTAGTTAAAAAAATTAAAATAGACTTAAAGCAGCAAAAATATTAATTTATCATACAATAAGCAATATTCAAATAGAAACCACATACCTGGAAGACTAAATCAGGAATATCCTTGTCGTAAAGGGGTATTTGCTGCAGAAGGAGAATGTCTAATTGACCTGCATTTCTAAGTTGCAATAGCTGGAAACGTTTACTCTTTTTCATTTCTTCTTCAGAAACAAAGTTAAATTCATCTTGCA
This sequence comes from Ursus maritimus, assembly GCF_017311325.1. NCBI lineage: Eukaryota > Metazoa > Chordata > Mammalia > Carnivora > Ursidae > Ursus > Ursus maritimus. Next base: position 31,450,824 of record NW_024426885.1, read on the forward strand.
ACTGTTCAAGACGAAAATATTTTGGAATATCCTGTCCTTTATGTTTCATGTACTATAAAACATAAATAATAGTCTTTATTTAATATATTAATTTTTTACAATTTTAGAATTATTTCAAAACATTTTCCCCTCAACTGTGAGATGTTAGAGTTGCCATATATGTAGGAAATGGAGCAATGAATCTATACAGAGATAGAATCTGAAAAAAAAGAAAAAAGAAAAAATAGAATCCAGCCTACATGGCTTTCCAATCTTTTCCTGGTCATGACTGAAATGAAAAATGAAAATATTTGTATTGCACACTGGGTTAAAAGATGAGACTATTCATATCTGTTTGCCGTAAATGTTGAGAAAGGATCAATATTTCTGTATACCTGTAACCAATAGAGCACATTAATTGGGAAGCTCTGATCTAGGGAAGCTTAACTTCAATAATCTATGCATTGTTTTATTCAGTAAATGCAAATGTGCGTACGTGGTCCATGCAAAGAAGAGTGCTAGCTACCAAACTTCGCTGTAGTTCTACAAGGAAAGATAAAACAGAGAATGAATACTACAGTAAAAGGCAGAATGATATCAGAGTCACAGAAATTATAAAAAGAAAAAAAAAGTTAACAGGAGGGAATGGAAGGAAGGGCCTATATCTAACTGCGGTTATCAGGGAAACCTTTATCAGACTTGCATGGTAGGTAAGATAGTCACCTAGGGTGCCCTTCTGGGCAGAGGGAATGACATGAATAAAGGTATGAAGAATGCATGTTTGAGGCGCACAGAGCAGTTCAGTTGGTTATAAGAAACAATTGGAGAAGTGAACAGATAATGGAGTCTTTGAGGGAAGGAATGTGTCTATAAATCATCTTTATATCCCTAGCATCTATAATACCATGGGCACTCAGTAGTTGTACAAGGATGCCAGCCTGAAGGTTAGCCTATAGGATGGACTGCAGGCTGCTAATTAACAGCAGAGTACCAACTATCAGGCCTAAAGTAGCAATTATTTCAGTTGCTGAATTTCTAATTGCCTTTACAATACTGTAAAACTGGTTGAAAATCATATCTGTCTTCAGATTTATCTTTATATGCCTCCTGGTACCTAGAAAAATATACAGCAAACTATGAAGTATAAGGGGGTAGAGCTTAGGAAATAGAATATACAGTATTGATAATTGCTAAAACTTACCATAATAAATTCCATTAAATCAGAATATTCTGGATTATTTGGATCAATTTTTACTTCATTCGCCCACTCAGAAAGCTTCTGTGCATTAATGAGCCACGGAATTCCAGGAACCCCTCTTGCATCTACATTCCTTAACACACTAACATAGAGAAAAATATCTTGTTGATTTGCATACAACATGCAAGTTATACCCCTGTTATACGGAGTAAAACCTACCCATTCCAGGTAGTTAAAGATAAAACCTATTCATCCCCTGCATTTAAAGATAAAACAGATTTAGATGTGATATCTCTTTTGGTTCTCACATTCTAATTTGTATCCTAGCGTTTTGATAAATGTCTACTCCCTCCCTAAGAGACAGTAAGCTTCTTAAGGGTAAAGTCTGTAAATATCCATCTTTGCCATCTCTACCTGGTGTAGTAGCTAAAATATAGTAGATGCTGAAGCAAATAGTGCTCACTGAATGTCCTTTGTAAACCCTGAGGATAGTAACTTGTTAAATATTTCCTTTCCACGGGATGTACAATATTGCAATTTAATCAAGATGTTAGTTTTAGCAAAATTAATAAAGTCCACAATATAAAAAGAATCTTTAAGCTCCATCTATACAGTTGAAACATAATACAGAGTAATACAATTAACTGGAAGTATTCTGCTAGAAGAGTATCTTTGGTCATATGAGGCCATCTTGAGAAGTTGGAGAGCTGTAAGAGTCTAGACTCATAATTCATCTTTGATGACCTCAGCTATAGGCTAAGTGGAGAAGAAATTCAATCCTAAACAGTAAGGATTTCTTTAGAGCCATCAATTATCCCAGTTATTTAGTCTCTCTCTTCATAGATAATTTGCCTCATCGTGTGTAGAGGGACTTGGACTAGAAAATCTCTAAGATCCTTTCAATAAAGTAATTCAAGAAACATTCCAGTCCATAAGCTGGGAGTCCAGAAATACAGTTCTGACTCAATAATGTCTTAACCCAAACGTGGACACTATCTTACACTGTCTACTTTCCATTAGCACATACTCATATTTCTATCATGAATCTTGGGAAGCTGTTGCAAACAAAGCCAATGCCTGGTATGACGGGATATAAGCAAAATTACAAATAGATGAAGTATGAGTAGTATTCCTTTCTTTAATTCTTACTTCTGTCCTTATATTTGAACTGTTTCGATCTCTTTGTCACAAGAGAGCTCTAAAGCCTGATACCCTGACACCATCATGTAAAAAATTTCCCTTCTCATAGGAAGAGTCTTAGCCCAGGTCACAAAGCCTGAGGCAAAGCTTACATGTTAATTAATAGATTAGGGAGAGAAACTTACCCAGTTATAGCCTTAAAATAAAAAAGGAGTTGTAACTGGATTTCAATGTACTCCCATGATTTCTGCCTCAGGGAGGGTAATAAAGACCTCAGAACATCTCCTGCTTTTGCTACAATGATTCCTCCAGCCAGGCCCTATAGGTGTTCAGCTGTGGGCTATGGCAAAATCCCTCTGTCACCTGTACTCCTTTCTCCACAACCAAATGCCAAGCAAGGAATACAATTCAGTGGCATTAAGTATACTCACAATATTGTACAACCACCGTCACTACCTATTTCCAGAATTTTTATCATTCCAAACAGAAACTCTGTTAAACAACAACTCCCCATTCCTCCCTACCCCCAACCATTGGCTTTCTGTCTCTATGAATTAAGAAAAAAAAAAAAAAAGGTAAAGTTACTGGGGAGGAAAGACAGACTGTCTACAAAATACCAACATGGTAGACTTTTAAACAGGAATGATAAATCCCAGATTATGCAATTATAGCTTCAAAGGGTCAAGGGAAAATAAGTATCAACCTCAGATTTTACACCCAAACTATTGTTCAAGAATGAGGACAAAACAAAGGTATTTTCAGATACACAAAAACTAAACAAATTTGCTAGCTACAGAAACTGACTGAAAGAATCAATAAAGGAGCAGATTTTCAGCAAGAAAAGTAAATGTGGAATGAAAGTGTGGAAGATAAAGAGATGCAAACACAAAAGTCAATTAACCATGTCAGAAAATGTAATTAACTAGTGAGCATAAGAAAAACTTTTGTATATTAAAAATGTGTTAAATGAAAACTCTGGACAATAATCACTGATATTAGAGAAGTGTGCTCAATGTGGAATTAAAGCATTCCAAGATCTTTTAGTTCACTGCTTCATCTCCAGCTCACTGATGAATGAATAAATGAATGAGTAAATCAGAGAAGACATGAATACTTTCTTTCAGATCTCCTTGCTCCAGAAGGAGAGCTCCATGCTTTGACCCTCACAAGTCAGCCCTGCCTTTTGGAGCACCCATATCAGGTTCCTGGAAGCCTTGCTCAGCACCAGCCCTTCACCGCCCACAGCTGAAGAGGAGAGTTCTAGAACCAACCACTCTGATAACGGAAGCCCCAACTGTAAAGTTTTACTTCAAGTTAACTGCTTTAGAGAGTGCTCTGGACTTTGAAACCTTCTTTTGCAATTCACTGGCTCTTGAAATTTGTCATCTGTCCCAATGTTTCACACAACTGCTTTCAATCTTTTGTCAACTTGAGTTCCCAAGTAGGTGGAACTGCTAACTGCAGCATCACAGAAGCCATGAGAGAAAAGACTTCAAGAAGCAAAATGATGAGGATAGGTCAATAAATATGGCCAGAAGGTCACTGGCTGTGTTCAGGAATAAATGGGTTGCGTTAGGGAGGGAATGTGCCAAGACAGGTTTTCAGGGTTTAATCAAATACTTGGTTCTTCTTTTTCTTTCTTTCTTTCCTTTTTTTTTTTTTTTTAAAGATTTTATTTATTTATTTGACAGAGAGGGAGACAGCCAGCGAGAGAGGGAACACAGTTAGGGGGAGTGGGAGAGGAAGAAGCAGGCTTCCAGCGGAGGAGCCTGATGTGGGGCGGGATCACGCCCTGAGCCGAAGGCAGACGCCCAACAACTGAGCCACCCAGGCGCCCCTGGGTTCTTCTTTGTTTTAAAACAAAGACGGTTTCTTGAATACAAAAGACTAACAGTTTAAGGAAATGGAAGAATTAAAGATAATGTAAGAAAAGGATATAAACCTGTCGTCAGGATCCTAAAGGAGACAAAGAAAGTTCCAAATTGCCTGTATAAAAGTTAGCTTTAGAGTAATAAGAACAAACATTTGACTCCAAAAAGAAAGCAAAGAATAGTATAAGGAGGCAAAGATTGGAAAGAGCCGCAGTGGGGGCGATGCCATGGAAAAACAAAGAAATACAAGCAAATAATGGCTCAGAGTATTAAAAGCTTATTCACTAGCTCCAAAATGGAATACCTTTATTAATTGTCCATTTTTCTCTAAAATGCCCTTATTCAGGTCTCTCAGAAGTTGACCTTGTTTACTGAGCAAAACAAGGACATCATCAAAATTACATTCCTGTGTACACAGTGATTTCCGTTTCCTTCTCTGATTTGAAGAGATATTTCCTCTTCTCTAGACCCAAGCTATCACTTGTGTTCTGGTTCAATATCTTCTTGACTCTGAAGGATCTCATACTCTTTCTAATACATTCTGGCTCTTTTTCTATGGATTTCATCACTTATTCTAAGAACATAAAAATTGCCCCAATTTTCAAGAAACCTATACTTTGATTCTATTGTCTCTCTTATTTTCAGCCTCTTTTTAAAACTTCTTGGTAACTAATCTACATCCCTGACCTCAGCCTCCTCAACATCAATTGCTGAGTGCTACTGACACTGGTTTTTTTTCTCTTAAACTATTGCCAAGAAAAGCATTTATGAACTCTTACTATAACTCTGGCCATATGCCACTGGCTTTATACATAGTGTTCTCATTGTTATTTTTAAAATAGTCTCTAATTTCAGTTTGATTTCCTGTTTAATCCAAGTTATTTATAGTAATGTCTTAAATTTTAAAAATTATTTTATTTTAAAAATAGACTTTTTTAAAGAGCAGTTTCAGGTTCAGAGCAAGACTGATCAGAAAGTGCACAGTTTCCATATGTCCCCTACCCGCCCCCAACCTGCAATCTTTTCTACTATCAATATCTTGCACCAGAGTTGTAATTTATTACATTCATTGAAATAAAAGAGTTGCATTTGTTACAAACAATGACTGACACATCATCATCTCTCAAAGTCCATGTTTACATTAGTGTTTACTCTTGGTGTTGTACATTCTATGGGTTTTGACAAATATGTAATGACATGTATCTACAATTATAGTATCATACGGATAATAGTTTCACTGCCCTAAAAATCCTGTGTGTTCTGCCTATCCATCCCTGTTTCCTCCTAATGCCTGGCAACCACTAATATTTTGCTGTCTCCGTAGTTCTGACTTTTCCATAATGTCACATAGTTGGGTATAACAATATATTTTATTAAACGTGTGTTTACATGGGGAGGGGGAACCATCTTCTTGTTATCATCACTAATTAATTTTTAAATAATGGAATCTACTTTGCCCTTTATATTTATTGTTTTATTCAAACACAGAACAATAAATAAATCAGTATTATCATTTTTATAGATTTTTTACTGTAGTTAATTCTAGTAATCCCATTTGTGGTATGATCTAGAAATTAATCTCAATTTCCTAAGAAGTCCTAGGGCATAGAATAAGATTTCTAGGATTTTTCTTCTAGCAAATTGATAATGCATCAATGATTCTTTCATAATCCAGAATGGTTGGGAGATACAAAGGATCCAGAAATGAAATCCTTGGGAATCTTGGCCTCTGCCTGCAAGAGCTATGGGACCACTTCTCCCATCATCCATGTAACTATAAACCTAAGCATTAAAGAGATACATTCACTTACATATAAATCCAAATAAAAATAAATAGTCCAAATAAACTAGACTGTTCTTACCGCTGTTAGAGTTTTCCCTTTTACAGACACAGGTTCTGTGTGATGCTTTGCGGAGAACTGGCATTATTTTTCAGGCATACAAGTTCATTACCTGCAGGACGCAGATCTTAATGACTGTGACATGGGTGTCAGAGGAATACTATTTTCGTCTAAAGCCCACGACAGAGAATAGCTCAGTTTTCCTGACGTCAAAAGACAAAGTTCCTCAGTTCCATTTCCCTCAAGAAGAAAAGGGACATCTGTTTATAAAAAGCATTAAAACATGAATTTTTAATAAAGCACAGAGTGTGACGCATTGTAGATTTTTCCCCCTGACTTTACTTGTGGAACCCCAGGCTGTTCTGTGGTGACCCCAGGCTCTAATCTTAGAACTCTCCCTCATTTTCCATCTAAGTTACCTCAAGGCAGACCACTTCAAACAGACTACAAAACAGAGAGGAAAATATTGATCTGAAGACCTAGGGATGAACATCTCTATTATCCTCGTCTTACTACTAGAAGCATTTTTAACCATTCTTTCTGGAAGTGGCTTCAAGCAGGAAAGGACCGCTGGAGGCAGAACTAGAGGCAAACCAGCTACTACTCTGTCCCCTTTCCTTACAGTCCTGAGGCTTCTCCCTCTATCCATTTTCTTTCTCAATCTCCAGAGAGCTTAACAATACTCCTCAAAAATTCTGCTGAGTTCCTGGTGCTCCCTAAATTTTTTGCCCTAAGTCTTTCTCCTGGGTTCCCACAACCCTATTTTCCTGCTTCAGCTGGACTCTAAGCAAACTACATTCCTCTCTTATTCCTGTCCTTCCCAGACTTTTTTGCCTACTTATTTCCTTCCTTTCCTCTTGCTCACTTGTTCATATTTCCTTTTCACTTGTTTGTATACAAGCAGCTGTGAAACTCCTAGCTAGGAGGGTGAAAGAAGGCATCTGGGGGAGAAGGAAAGGAATGGCAGTGTTCTCACGGACACGCTGACTTGAATTTCATTGCATGAGGAGTGAAATCAATTGAAAAACAAGTGAGCAGAAACATCCCTTCTTCCTTCTCTCCTTTTCTCTTTTTCCCTCATTCCTTCTCTATCTCCCTTTTCTATTCAGCTCAAAGATGCATCAATACATCCCAGAGCATCTTTAGGCTTCGCTAAAGCAGAGACAGAAGCAGAGTGGTCTCTCCATTCAGGAGCAGGCTCCTGTTCCAGACAGCATAGTGCTCTTGTCTCAGGTGATTTAGGAAAAGCACAGGTGCCAATTCCAAATTTTAGATTTCCCAAAGATCTGATTCAAGACATTGTTAAAATGTTAGTTTAATACACTTTAAAACTAATCCTGTAAACATAGCACTCTTTATTCACATAAATGACCCAGGGTCAGGTAGGATATGGAACTCCCAAGAGACTGAAGGTAGGGAGGGGGACATGTTAAATAAACTTACTGCTTCCTACTTCTCCATACGCAGGTATGACCAGCTCATCAGAGCTAAACTCTACATATTCCAAAACAGTTTTGCTTTTCAACTCTGTGTTATTAGGTAAAGGTAAATATAGTTTTGCCAGTAAACTTGTCCTTTTACTTATCTCATAAACCTAAATATAAAAGAAATGGTTGATAGCTCACTGAAAGTACAAAATGCGGGAGGAGGGAGCTAAAATGAGAACCCTCAATTAACACATTTTTATTCTTTTTTAAAAATACTAGCATATAAAATAGGTATTTCTCTAGAGCATCTCACCCATGTGATTATGAGAAAGGAGATAATCTAAGTCCTTAAAAATATAATGCCTTTTACTGGTTTCAAAGAAAATGATTTGAATTAAAGGATTACAAATAGAGTTCTGAGCACATAGGTACATATAACACAATACTCAAAAAACTTACTTTTGTACAGCACTTTTAAAGTTCTTTATCTCATTTAAGCCTGATAAAAATGATTAGGAAATAGGTATTACTTTTCCAATTTTACAAATGCAGAAATTGAGTCTCTATATGAAACTACATTAGTTTTTATTATAAATGGTAGAAATTCAGGTTGAATTGCTTAGGAAAGGGGGAGATTCATTGGTTCATAGAATCAGAGGACAAGTCGAGCAAGCTATGGGAGGCAGGGGAGGGAGAAAGTGTCCCAGAAGAAGGAGTAAGGGAGGGGCTGAGTAGACAGCTCCATAGATGTCCACTGGGTATTAAACCCAGGTCTTCTGATTCTGTATGCTGTTCTTTCTACTACCATTCCATCGCTGCCATAACTACAAACCTAATTTTTTTTTTTAAGAAAAATCTTATTTTGACCTATACTGTGTTGTCAGTGTTTGGGAAAACAGTGACATGTGCTCCAAAAAAAAAAGGAAATCAAGGAGGGAAAAAATGCTTCTTGAAAGGTAAGAATGTGTCAATCAAAAGGATGGTTAATTAACCAAAAAAGCAGAGAAAAATGAAAGTCAAAGAAGCAAATATTTTTTCTGATCATCTAAATATTGTCCCCAAAAGAGTGACTATAAGTCAGCACTCTAGTTCCTTGACAAAGGCATCCCTCACACAGAAAGGTTTGTAGGGGTTGTAGCTTACAGTATTCAGGCCTATGAAAGAAATTTCGCAGGGCAAATCGGTAAACTGGCTAACTGAAAAGAGGCATGACTACACTGATAACTACATTCAAATGTTAAATTGGCATTTTTGATTTTACACATCAGCCTTGTGATTTGTTTAGGGGTTGTAGACATATTCTCCTGGGACTGTCAAATCCAGTTTCTGGGACTGCAGGGCTGGAGGCCAGACCCTGGAGAGTAAAGGTAAAGGTAGAGAATTCCACCTCCGTGAGTGAAGTCTCCTGGGAGAGCCTTATCTCCTGATGGCAGCTCTCAAAGCCACTGTGTGGCTGGGATGGAGTGTCAAGAATGAAAATGGGCTGTCTAAGTGGGAGAACTAGAATGTTCAAAAGTTCAGAAGTAGGAAATTGCAAGGATGTATGGGGAAAAAACCAAGCAGTTCAGTTTGGCTACAGTGAAAAATGAATGAAGAGGAATGATAAGGAGTAAATTCAAAATGTAGGTCAGAATCTGTTAGGTCGGGTCGCATAGATTTATTTTGCAATTTTTGCCGTTGCTCCTGGTGCATTTTAATCCTAGCTAGATTCCCTTCTTTCCCTGCCTCTTAGTTTGCTAAGATCATGTTCGAAGTGGTAGGATAATGAAGGATTCAAAATACACATTTTTCTACTTGGGGGTGCGGGCAAGTTTTATACTTCAAGTGGTTGGATTATTACATCGCAATTTATTTTAGGTACAATAGGAAAGTATATTCAGTATACTTTTTAAATAGGAATTTCAACAGAGATACATTTTGAGATGATAGAAACTTGATAGTACAGATGAACAAAATGAATGTGCCTCTGATCAGGGATAGAAAAAAATTAATTTAGGCATTGTAAAAATATCTTTGATTTAGATTCATAGTTATAATTCTCTCCCCACTCCTCACAGCTCACTCGATGCTCACATACACAAATTTTTATTCCCTCCTAACTTTCCTTTCAGGTCTAGTTGCAAGTTTAACCCCTATGTTAGCCATCAAGGCTTCTTATCTAGACTCCCTTCATGTCTCTAATTTTTCTCCATTGTCCCATTTTCTTCTCCCTTTAGTGCAGGGGTTCTTATGCTGGGGTCTTCAGACAGGGTTAAGGAGTCTGTTGTGTGTATGTTCTTTCATCAGATTCTTAAAGGGATCCAAAACATAAATAAACAGACGAATAAATAAATAAACAGACAAACGAACAAATAAACAAACAAAACACATACATACATACAAATTCAGCAAGACACTGAAATCACTAAATCAGGGCTGAGACAGTTTGGAGAAATCATTCAAGACTAACAATAGCTATGCTACACATTATAGTTTAAATAACCCTCTTCCATATCACTAGCAAATGAAGAATAGTGCTGCACATCCAGGGTTGATAGGAATTTTAGCAGGAGAGAATGGAAGTATTTAGAATAACCACGAATCAAATAATTTTGTATTTGTAGCATAAAAGACCATTGCTGAGTTATAAATATATTATTTATAAATATCTTGCCTACCCATATAGGTCGATCATCTCTAAATAGAAATTACTTGTCACATATAACAGTAACTAACAAGAAGTTTAAAATTATGTATGACATAAGATAAGATACAAAAGTAAATGACAATGGCATACCTCCAAGCAAATTGTTTCAGGCCAGTATATTAACTGAATATTGAAAATTTGCTGAAACATGACTTTAAAATCAAACTGAAGAGGAGATACGGAAGTGCAAGTAATCTGTTTATTGTTGTATAGTATTTTAATAAAATATTTAAGCTTCTGAATTTTGGCTCTTCTCTTTTGTTCATGCCTAAAAATTAAACAAATCTTTAAGGGATCCTTGAAAAACAAAATGGATACAAAATATTGTTCTTTTGAAAATACACCTGAGCATGTTAAAGTATGACCATTTTAGAGGACAAATGCTATCTTTAAGCCCAATAACGCTTGCCTATGTGTGGATAAAATCCTCTCCTACTTGAATGTTTTTTTAAAAAGATATTTACTCAAAAATAGAGAAAGAACTAAAATCAAGGTACTATAAATCACTCAGTTATTTATTTTACTAAATTGAAACTTAAAGAGATTATAGCACTTACCCATCTTATCAGATGTCTTATAAGAAAACTGAGGAACTTAGGAATGGGGTAGGGGAGCTTGAATTAAAAATTGGAAAATAATAAAAAATCATTATTAAAAAAAAATAAAATAAAAGGGTGATATAACAAAAAAAATTGGAAAATATTTTCTAACTTTCAGAAGAAAGACACACTTTTAAAAGAAATATGCCATGTTTTCAATAACCTCATTGAGGTGGCTCTCAGTCAACAGGCTTGCTGTGTCCTCTTTAAGGTCTTTATAAATCCCTTTAGGCCTTAGATTGTACACTCTTTTCCTCCAGGACATTCTTTCTCTAACTGCAAAGATCAGAGAGGCAAGCCAGAATCCCCGGGCTTCTAGAAAACCCTTGCTGGGAAATAAACTGATCCCTTAAGTGATTTGAAACTCCTGAAGAGAGTCTTCCAGCCATTCATTTGATCATTCACCCAACATCTATTGACTATTCTCTCACCCGCAAGGCAACTGACCTAATAATGTTTAGGACTTCTCTTTTTCAGAAGGAAGAAGACTGGTTGGAAGATAAGCTCTACGATGAAACATAACATGCCCTTCTGTTCTCCACCCTAATGGTCCTATGGGTCCAGTATCTCCCGGCGCCCATATCAGCCCATGTTCTCTGTAACCTTTTCAGAGGGTTAGGAGACAAAAGATTACTTATTTTTCCTATCTCCCTGTTGGCCTCTTCTAACCATCTTCTCAATTAACTTTAGAGAAATATGTTAGGTATATTTCCCCTTTATGTTGCCCTCTGAAAGTAGTTTTAATAATGAGCTCATGAACTGATTATGAAAATTCATTAATTCAGGATTATATTTATCCACAGGAAATCTTGCCTTTTTCATCACCTCTAAACTCGCTGTAATTCTTCTTTAATCCTTGTATTCCCTTCATCTTTGTCCTTGACATCAGTATATTCTTCTTTTCTAGGAATCAATCCTTACTCAACTGGACATTTTAAATGGGTAATGACAGCAATGCCCAACAACAGCAATAGCTTTGAGAAGACAGAACACGTCCCACTTCCTTTTGCTTTGACTTCCACTAAGTTTTAGCCTCCATTTACCGTCCTCCTTCTCTTTCCCCTCTTTACTTCTCACTTCCATTTTATGGCTCATGTTTGCTTATCCTTGTTTAGATGATCCTTTTGTATGCATGTCTTACATAATAATTATCTCAGGTCCTCTTTGGAAGGAGGTGTAGAACAAATGAAGCATTCCTCCACTGCTGCACTTTGCTGGTCAGAAAGAGGGTACTGGTAATCGTGCCTTTGTGTCTGCTACTCTTTATGTTCATTTTAAATGTAATCATCCATCCAAACATTTCATAAATATGAATATTTATTGGCCATTTACTACCCTCCAACGCTGTGCTAAATGACGCACATTCACAATACTCAAAGATGACTGTACAAAGCATCCCATGGGACAGAGATGTTGAAAAGCTGAACTTAGTTCAGTGTTCTAAGTTGCCATATCCTCTATAAAGGAGATGAGATCCATAGGCCCAGAGATGGGAGAAATGGGCATCTATATTAGATCTGTTTTTGCATGAATGTCCTGGGAATAGGGAGAAAATAGCTCAAGGAAAAAGTCACGACTGGGAGGGAAAGAAGTTTGTGTCAAAGTAGAAAATTGCCCAGAGGATCCTCCAGATACAGAATACTTTTTATGAAAGCAAGAGGTCCTCTTAATAAGCATGGGCAACCACATAATCTTATTTTTTACAGTGGCTTTATATCCTACCTATCTATACATGAACAAAACTTACTGCCATAGCAAAACAAAAAAACAATCATCAAACCCAACAGGTTTGTGTCCTACCTTGGTCATGAATTAGAAGTGCGACCCTGGGCAACTTACCCTTCCATAAGTATAGATTGCCCCATCTCTAAGATAAGGATAATACCAATAAGGATAAGGGCTATGGTTGCAATTAAATGTGCAAATATATTTAAAAACTTAGTAAAGTGCCCAGCATATGGTACTCACTCTATTAAAACAATATAATAGACAATATATAATAAAGAAACAATCCTTTAAAATGCTTACAGTGAACACTTGAATATGTTTGTTAATTCTGCAGTGAAAGAAAGTTGTGGCATCAAGGTAATTGAACTTATTCTTTCAATATCTGTTTCTTCAAGTTCTGAAGCTAAACATGAGAAGCTCTAGAAACCAAAATATAAATATATAATTTATAATGTTAGTTTACTGTTTTAAGACAACTATTCTTAAAATTAAACTTTTATTTTTTGTGTTTGTCATTTTGTTCGGTAACCGTTACAAATACCAGGACTTCCTATTCTACCAAACAATTAAATATTATAACCAGTTAAGGGGAGTTGAATGTTATTTTGCAATATAAATACCTCCTGTTTTTCCCCATTCTTAAATGCTTTTCCTTCAGTTTTCTTCTCCGTCTCAGACATTTCTAACAGTTCTTCTAGGTTTTGTTCATCACATTTATTCATTTCTATCCTAAATAATAAACATAATTATTTGAAGCAGAAATAGTGTAAGTATTTGAGATTTGTTATTGGTGTTGCTAACACACATACACACATACGACCAATCTCTTACAACAAATTATTTTACATCCCAAGGATGATAGTACCAAGAGTAAGAGTGAATGGTGAGCAGGCAGGACTGGTCCAGAGCTACTGTTCTGAACAAGCTTATGGCACCCAGGGCTCTCCTTTCCTGCTCAGGAGTTCAGAATGCATGTGTGTATCAGACTGGTTTAAAGAAGTGGAGGCAGGTAAGCAAGTTTACTTGAATTCAGGACTCTACAATAAAGTTTCAGGCTGGGTAGGTTTAGAAATTGTCAAAAGCCCTTTCGCTAAAAACCACTGCAGCAGGAAAAAAAATCAACAAAGTAAACATCTTTCTTAATAGGCTGAAGTTACACTAATCTCTTACAGTTTTGAAAAAAGACAGTGGGTTATGGGGAGGCAACCGATTATTTTCACTGTAAGTTCACAAACAGCTTAAATGATTAACAAGTACAATTTTTAATTGTAACCATCTCCCCCACTAACCATGTTTTTAGGACTGTGTGTTTCACCTAGGAATGTGACTGCTGGCTCTAGGTGCAGCTTTAAAAGAAAGCGCTACTGTTTTCAAATGGATGTAGCATTTGCATTCCCATCAGCAATCAATGAGAGCTCCTGTTACTCAGTATCCTCGTCAGTATTTGTTATTGTCTTTTTAATTTCATTTTGTTTCGGATTTTAGCTGTTCTAAATTGAGGGAACAGAAGGCAAGCTGAGGACAAAGCAGAAACTGACACCCCGCAACCCCCCACCCCACGGGATGTATGTGACATTCCTCAGGCACTCTGGCTGCCCTAAAGGACAAAGAAATAGTTAACCTATAGTGACCACAATCCTGCAAGACTTGAATCTCCCTCAGTTTATGTCCTAGCGATCTACAAGAACAAAGCATTTCTATCAATAACCTAGCTTCCAGAAGGAAATGTAGATACAACTAAATGTGCTTATAATCTGCAGCTTGCAGGAAGTTCCCAACTATCTTCCTGTTAATGCCTTACTAGAGGGGTAAACAACCTTAACTTGACAATGGCAAGGCCTCCTGTGAGTTTTTTTAACATATGAAAGTTCTTTCTTCCAAACCTCACTTTTTCTTTACCTCCCCCAACCCTGTAGTATATAATCAGCCACCCTTCACAACCCCAGTGCGGCAGCTCTTTCTGCCCACAGGTCCTGTCCCCGTGCTTTAATAAACCACCATTTTGTACCAGAGACGTCTCAAGAATTCTTTCTTGGTCGTCGGCTCTGGACTCCACCCCACTGAACCTCGCCGATATCCCACAACCTCATCATAAATGGTGTATAGTATATTCACGTTGGGGTTTTAATTTACATTTCTCTATTGACAGGATATCATGCTGAACATCTTTTCATGTGTTCACTTGCCATCCATACGCTTTCTTTAGTGAAGTATCTGTTCAAATCTTTTGCCCATTTTAAAAATTGAGTTGTCTTATTAAGTTTTAAGAATTATTCATATATTCAAGATATAAGTTCTTTGTTGACAACATCAAATAGCTGTCTAGCTTCTGGATTTTTCTCCCCGTTACTGTGAATTTCCAGTTATTCATGGGCAGTTCCTCAGGAGACCTGTAAGAACAAATAGAGCAGCCACTCACCTTTGAAACTGTAACTTTACAGGGGTGCTTGTAAACCCTTGCCGTTGTCGAAGGGATTTTATTTGTTTCCAAGTCTGTAATATACTGCGTAATAGAGAGAAGTCTTTTCCCCTTTCTAAGTCATAGAGCTGTTTCGTATTACTACAACAAAAAAGGTAGATCGAAAATACACTGGTGGATTAGAACTATACATCATTAAAAATGGCCTGGAAGAATGTATTACACTAACTCTTCTGGATCCCCCACCTCATGATTTTTCTTTTTTTCATTTTACCCACATCTTGAAATTCCATTTAGAGATTAATTTCTTTATGACTTGAAGATTTTTCACTTTTTTTTAAAGATTTTATTTATTTATTTGACAGAGAGAGACAACCAACGAGAGAAGGAACACAAGCAGGGGGAGTGGGAGAGGAAGAAGCAGGCTCCCAGCGGAGCAGGGAGCCCTATGTGGGGTTCAATCCCAGGACCCCGGGATCACGCCCTGAGCCAAAGGCAGATGCTTAATGACTGAGCCACCCAGGCACCCCGGTTTTTCACTATTCAAAAGTGCTCTGCTAAAATCCAGGCTTTTCCAGATGGTCTGTCATTCTGGAGTGTATTCATCATATTTTTTTCAGGTTAATGACTGAAACCATTACTTCAAATTTAGAGTTACTTTGCTGGATGGGGTAGTGATAATATCATTTGGATACTGAGGTAATATACTGTTTTAAAAGATGCTTATTCTGTTTCATGACTTTGCAAACACACTATTAGTATGCCAAATTACACTAATTGACTTTCTAATGTTAAATCATCCTTGCACTCCTGGAATGATCCCAACTTCACTGTATTATTTGATAGAATTCTGCTTAGCATATTTGTAACTATGTTTATGAATGAAATTGGGTTGCAATAGTTTTTGTATTGTTATCAAGTTTTAATTTCAAGGATAATATAACCTCATAAATGGAGTTAAGAATGTGGCCTCTTGGGGCGCCTGGGTGGCACAGCGGTTAAGCGTCTGCCTTCGGCTCAGGGCGTGATCCCGGCATTATGGGATCGATCCCCACATCAGGCTCCTCTGCTATGAGCCTGCTTCTTCCTCTCCCACTCTCCCTGCTTGTGTTCCCTCTCTCGCTGGCTGTCTCTATCTCTGTCAAATAAATAAACAAAATCTTAAAAAAAAAAAAAAAGAATGTGGCCTCTTTTTCTATTTTTTGAAAGAGTTTGTGGAAATGGAAGTCATATTTAAATCAGAGGCTCCCAACCTTTCCTATATCAGAGGAGGGCCTGCTGAACACGGATTGCCAAGCCCCACCCCCAGAGTTTCAGATTCAGTAAGGCTGTGGTGGACCTGGTAATTTGCATTTTTAACAGGTTTCCAGGTGAAAATGATGCTGCTGGTCTGGGGAACCACACATTTTGAGAATCCGTCTTTTCAATGTTCTACGGAATCCTAATTTTGTCTTCTGAGCCTGGAGTTTTCTTTGCAGAAAGATTTCAAATTACTGATTTCATTTCTTTAACAGTGATTGAACTCTTTAGGGGATTTTCTTGTTCTTCTTTCACTTCTTGGGTATCTTCTGGTTGTATTTTTTTTTTTAAGGTTTTATTTATTTATTTTAGGAGAGAGAGAGAGACAGCGCAAGCAGGAGGGGCAGAGGGAGAGAGACTCCTTAGCAGACTCCGCACTGGTAATGGAGCCTGACACATGGCTCAATCCCAGGACCCTGAAGTCATAACCTGAGCCAAAACCAAGAGTTGGACACTTAACTGATTGTACCATTCAGGTACCTCTAGATGTATTTTTTAAAGAGTTTATTTATTTATTTATTTGAGAGAGAGAAAGCCAGAGAGAGAGTACGAGTGGAGGGGAGAGGCAGAAGCAGACTCCCCACTGAGCAGGGAGCCCGACGTGGGGCTCCATCCCAGGACCCCAGGATCATGACCCAAGCCGAAGGCAGATGCTTAACTGACTGAGTCACTGAGGCGCCCCTACCCCTCGTTAATCATTTTTGTGATTTCTCCTTTCACTTCGTTTTTGGCTTTTGCACATTCCTTACTTTTTTTGCCATCTTGGCAATAGGTTTATAAACATTATATTTGTATTTTATCAGACATTTTTCCTGAATAAAAGGCAATAGTAAGGAAAAACTTCACAGAGTATGTGACACTCAATTCAAATTAATGAACACATAATAAATATCTGTTATGTGTAGGCAATATTTTGGGTGCTGGTAACTACTATCCCAGCAGAGAAAAATACAGAACAAGTAATTACAAATGTGATGAATATTATGAAAGGGGAACTACATAAATGTTATGTGAGTTTACAAAAAAGGGAGAATTTAATCTAATGTAATGGGCAAGTAAGAGCCTCCCTGAGAAAGTAACATGCAATTGAACAAAATGCATATTTTGACTAAGCGTTGGGCAGAAAACAATGAAAGAACCTTCTAGAAACAAGAGGCATTAAAACAAGATATATAGATATTAGAGAGTATAGTCCATTTAGGGCAGTGAACTACGAAGTTCCAAAGCTGGAGAGGTAAGCAGGAGCCAGATTGCACAGGGCCTTACAGATCATGCTAAAGCTATTAAATTTTATTGTGGAGGTAAAGAAAGCCACTGATGTGGTTTCATTTATATAGAAAAATCACTCCAGTTTCAATATGGAGCATGGCTTTAAAAGAGGTATTTTAGGAGACTGAGTAGTCAGGCTATGAGATAAGCACCTGAAATAAACCAGAATCAATGGGAATGGTTACTGGTTGGATGTGAGGGATGAGAAGACAGGCAAGAAGCGGGGGTCATGAATGATTTACAGCTTTCTATCCTGGGTACCACCTGATTGTGGGTACCAGGCACTTGGTAGACTGTCGTTAAATGTTAAATATATATCTTTTCTAATAGAAACACTTTTTTCAAATGTCCACAAACTATTCTTTGCAGCATTTCAACACCACTCTAAAAATTTTCCTGAATGGAAATCTATTACATTGCTTTCTTCTGCTTTGATAAAGCAATGACCTCTTCAATGACCCTCCTACACACACACACACACACACACACACACACACACACACGCACACACACAGTAGTAGACCTTTATCTACCACCATCAGACCCCATCTAAGCCTGCTTTACTCTTTCCTGCATTAAAGCTTTCTTGTTCTAAGGGAAACAAAAACAAAAATGAACTACTGGGACTTCATCAAGATGAAAAGCTTCTGCACGGCAAAGGAAAAAATCAATAAAACTAAAAGGCAACCTATGGAATGAGAGAAGATATTTGCAAATGACATATCAGATAAAGGGCTAGTATCCAAGATCTATTAAGAACTTATCAAACTCAACACCCAAAAAACAAATAATCCAGTCAAGAAATGGGCTGAAGACATGAACAGACATTTCCCCAAAGAAGACATACAAATGGCCAACAGACCCATGAAAAAAATGCTCCACATCACTCATCATCAGGGAAATACAAATGAAAACCACAATGAGATACCACCTCACACCAGTCAGAATGGCTAAAATTAACAAGTCAGGAAACCACAGATGTTGGCGAGGATACAGAGAAAGGGGAACATTCTTCCACTGTTGGTGGGAATGCAAGCTGGTGAAGCCACTCTGGAAAACAGTATGGAGGTTCCTCAAAAAATTTGAAAATAGAACTACCCTAAGAACCAGCAATTGCACTACTGGGTATTTACCCTAGAGATACAAATATAATGATCTGAAGGGGCACCTGCACCTCAATGTTTATAGCAGCAGTGTCCACAATAGCCAAACTATGGAAAGAGGCCAGCTGTCCATCGACAGATGAATGGATAAAGAAGATGTGACACACACACACACACACACACACACACACAGACATACACATACATACAATGGAATACTACTCAGCCATCAGAAAGGATGAATACTTACCATTTACATTGATGTAGATGGAATTGGAGGCTATTTGCTGAACGAAATAAGTCAATTACAGAAAGTTATCATATGGTTTCACTCTTATGTGGAATATAAGAAACAGCACAGAGGATCATAGGGGAAGGGAGGGAAAACTGAATGGGAAGTCATCAGAGAGGGAGAAAAACCTTGAGAGACTCTTAATTATAGGAAACAAACTGAGGGTTGCTGGAGGGGAGGTGCATGGGGAACGGGGTAATTGGGTGATGGGCATTAAGGAGGTCATGTGATGTGATGAGCAACTGATGATTTACTGAACTCTGTATCTGAAACTAATGATGCACTATATGTTGGCTAATTGAATTTAAATTAAAAAAATAAAGCTTACTTGTTCTGTGTTCATTATGCCAATGTCTGTTCTTTGCCTTCAATTTTAATCTTATAAATAATACCTATTTATTGTTTTGTAAATATTGATGGCTTCTATTCACTCGTTCATTCATTCATTCAAGTAATATTTACTGAGTGCTCATTATGTGCCAGGCCTTTGCAAGGTATATGTCAACCTTCTCAAGTAACATTGTTTGCATTTAACTAGATTACTCTAGGAAACCAATTATTTAAATTGACTGTTGCTTCTAGAGGTTGTAAAACCATGTCAGGGCAATGGGCAGGGAAATTCTTTAACTATCAAATCACTCCCTTATATAGACAATTATTGTGTCTTTATGCATAGGTGAACTTTCTATCCAGTAAGCACCTTCCAGTGAGCTTTCCTGTTTTTGGACAGTCCTTGACAAATAATTATGTTTTGTCTTAGAATTATGTTTCCAGTTATTTCATATTTTCTTAATTTCTCTTCCCAACTACTCTGTAAGCTAATGGTTCCCAACTTATAGACTATGTTTTTTTACAGGGGTTCTTAAACCTATGTGTTCTTTGAGTGTTACCTTTAGACTGAATTAGTAATACATCTTGTACATGTGTATATATGGACTAATTCTCAAATATATACAAATGCTTGAGACTAATATGATCCTAACAATATTAGTGAACTCATAGTGGTTTATAATTAGCATATAATTAACATGTGGTTTTTTTAATCAATGGATATTAAAACTACAACTACTTTCATGTGACACTTTTATGAAATATTTTTACACAAAACTGGGTCTTAAGGAAAGGTTGGAGACATTTCTGTAATTGCCTAAAGAGTAGGGACCTTTTCTTTTTCTTATTTTTTTTTTTTAAAGATTTTATTATTTATTTATCTGACAGAGATAGAGACAGCCAGTGAGAGGGGGAACACAAGTAGGGGGAGTGGGAGAGGAAGAAGCAGGCTCATAGCGGAGGAGCCTGATGTGGGGCTCGATCCCATAACGCCAGGATCACGCTGTGAGCCGAAGGCAGACGCTTAACCGCTGTGCCACCCAGGCGCCCCATCTTTTTCTTATTTTATATCCTCCATAGCAAGTGCAATACTCTGCTTAATGAAGTTACTTGATAAATGCTTGATAAATACATTAATGGTCCCAAACCTACCTTATCTGCCAATAATAATCTTGTAAAGATTTTTTGGTCAGCTGGCTTATTTCCAAATTTTCGTTTGCTAATTTGGTAGCATCTGTCAGTGCTTTTAGCTACAACAAAGAAAAGAGCTTTTTTGTATATTCCATCCACTGTTAATAGCACTCTAATTTCTCCAAAGGTCTAGGTGTGTGCAGCAGAAACACAACTGTATAACTTTTTGTGTATTACTGTCTTACCTTCCAAAATATATTTCATATAAGCACCTTGGGGCAGAACTGAGAAGAGCCTCAATATCTTAGAAATAACCAGTATGCCTAGAACTTTCTAGGTAATCAGTTCATCAATTAATGTTTAAAAAATCCAATCAATCAAGATGGCAGATCGAGCACAGGAATCTACCTTATCTTCCACCTAAAATCCCATGGTTATAGAAAAGATATGTTTATCTGTCTTTATTCATATCCACTGCCAACATCACATCCATATCTATACATGTATATTTACAACTGTGTTTATATCTATATCTCTATATAAAAAAATAAATATATAACAACATAGGAAAACAAGAAAAAACGATATACTAAGGAAAGCATAAGATAGAAATATCCACAGAGAATATCCAAAGAGAAATAAAACTGGAGGAAACTGTACCCTAAAACATGTGTAGGAGAAATTTGCACAGTTAGGGACAGTCTGTAGGAACTCCAAGACTAGAGTCAATTAATATAAACTTTTACTGGAAGAAATCAGAGAGGACCTCAACAAACAGGATGACATACTATAGTTCTGGATGAGGGAATGCAATTTTTATAAAGATAAAATTTCCTTCAAAATTAATATAATAATATAATGTAATCATAGTAAATATGGTAATAGAATTTTAAAAATAGAAGTTGACAGGCTAATTCTAAAGTTCATATGGACTTATGGATCAAATCTTTAAGAGCATCCAAAAACATTCTAGAAAAAACAAGGAGTCACTTGTTCTACTACATTATAATTTAATAATATAATAATTAAAACAGGGCAGGATTAGGCCATTACGTCAATGGAATAAATAGTCCTTATATCAATGTAAATATGTGAAGTTAGTTTAAAATAAAGGCAGAATTTTAAATTAGTAGGAAATTAGGTGTTTGGATATTAGGTTAACCTTTTGGGGGAAAGAAACTGAATTGAAGCCCAATCCCACAAGACACAGATATAAACTCTAGACAGAATATAAGCCTAGAAATTATACATGCACATACACATATATTATTAGAAGCATATATAAGAAGACAACTATAATTTTGGTCACTCAGACACTATTGGTTGCACTTGAAAGGTCATTTTTTTTGTTGGCAAAACCCCAATTTTGTTCAATTGCTTAATCATCTTCCATGTGTTTTAGAGGTAAACCCTGATTAGCCATTTGTAGCAATTTCGTTCTTTTTGCTAGTACTGATTTAGGCATTGATTTCTTTTCTTTTCTTTTTTTCTCTTTCCAAACTTTTATGTACCCTTTATGCTGTCATTGGATGACTGGGTTAATCATTCTCAGACCAAGACTTTTCACATTTTATATGAGATTCAAGATCTCTAATATTTTTTTATCAAAAATACTTTATTAGAAGACTTAAAACAACCATATGGCTCTTTTGAGTAGTAATCTGTTCAAATACTCTTCTTGAGTCATAGGCCCAAGAATACCACTGATTAGTGAACCATTTATAAATGCTAAATCTCCTGCAGGATACATTTGAGGCTACCTCCCTGGCCAGTCAACTCCTATAGTTTCTTTTTAGAAAAACTGGAAGCAACTATTGTTCTAATTGGTTAAATATTTTAAATGCTAAGGGAATATATTATAGGATAGCTTGCTCTGTACTATTCGTTTTCTCTTTCAATATTAAATGTTCTGCTCTATAAATATAATGAAAGTCATTCTCACCTTCTCATAAAGCAGCTGAGGTAAATTCTGTTGCTGCCTGTCCTGAAAACACTCATAAAGTTGAAGCAGCCTAGCACATAATACTTGTTCTTGATTGAAGAGAGGATGATGGCTGAATTGTAAACCCACAATGTTGAGATCTAATTGGTACATTTCTCTTTGGCCTTCCATTTTGTTCCTAATAGAGCTTTCCAGATCAGGTTTCACTGCCTTTTAAACAAAAATATGTACACAATGTTAATTTGATTCTTTGTATTTCTTTTGAAATTACAAGTGACTTTTCCTTATAAAAGTAACACATTAATTGCAAGAAAATTAAGGGGTATAGAAAAGCAATAAACAGGGGCGCCTGGGTGGCTCAGTCGTTAAGTGTCTGCCTTTGGCTCAGGGCCTGATCCCGGGGTCCTGGGATGGAGCCCCGCATCGGGCTCCTCTGCTGGGAGCCTGCTTCTTCCTCTCCCACTCCCCGCTGCTTGTTCCCTCTCTCACTGGCTGTCTATCTCTCTGTCCAATAAATACATAAAAAATCTTTAAAAAAAAGAAAAAAAAAAGAAAAGCAATAAACAATAATTTGATCTTTCTTCCTTGAAACTGATTATGGCCCTTGATTTCATAAAATATGTTTATATTACATCTACTTTAATCATCCTGCTATAAATTATTGTCATGTACTTTACTGTTGTTGTGCGTTGGTGGAGTTTAGACTTTTAAGTTATAAGCCCTGCAACAATTTCCTATAGCAACACTATGACAAATGGTGTTTAGATCTGTTGGGTCAATAGTTCAACTACCTTATGAACTAATAGAGTCATCTATGGGCAGGAGTTAAGTGGCAAACCCTGATTAAAACATTGTTCCTACATGAATATATTGGTAATCCCCTGGAAAATTCCCTGGAGGGGCTTGGACCCTCCAGGCAAGTGCAAAGGAGATCATCTTTCTTTATACAGGAGACCGTCTCCACTTGTATACCAGATTGCTCCTAAATTAGTTGAAATCTGTAGGCTTTAAATTATATACAAAATGATTCAATTATGTTTTAGTACCCTATTCTGAATTTAAGCACATTTGTTTGAATATGTATGTGACTGGTTTTTAGGGATGTAATTTGAGAAGGTTAACGGGTTACTTAGCAGGTACAGTCTAGTTTGTGAATGCCTAGCCACTCCCAGTAAGATCCATGATGCATTCACTTGAAAAAGACAGCACAAGCCCTCTCTCTGGACCAGTCTGCTGTAAGAAAGCATGGTTTCCTGTCTGTGCCATTGCTATTAAAGCTGCTGTTATACTGAAAAACTGCCATCCCACCTCTGGCCTAGTATGGCAGATCCTCAAGGACTGCAGGCCACAGTATGATGCCCACATTTCTCCCTCCCTACTCTCTCCTGAGATAGGAATACAAGACAAGAGCTAGAAAGTTTGTTTTGTTTCATCCTTACCTTGTCAGTCTCCATTTTCTATAGAAGGACCAACTCAGAGGGGAAAACCTGCTCTTGATTCCAATTTAGTCAATTGGTAGTAAAATGGTCATGTACCAGGCAAAAACACCAATGAAATGAACAGTTTTGGTATTAAGCAACCAAATTATAAATAAAAGTTTGAACATTAAATTTCCTAAGCTAGAGAGGACTGTTCTATTGAGCAGATACTGCACTGGTCAATTAAGTGAGGAGATTAAGTGAAATTCTAGAACTAAGTATGTTAGCCCCAAAGCACAAGGATATAGGCAATAATAAGTCAAAGGCCAGATAAACACACAAAAACATCCAAGCTGATGACAAGTGTAAGATCTACATAAACACATAAGAGAATGTTGGAAGAGGGAGTAGAGGGCGTAGTCAAATGGTCAGGCAAAACTCAAACAGGCAAATGAGACCTGGGGCAGAGGAATGCGGCAGAGACAACAGCAAAGACAGGACTTTGGTACTCAGGCAGCTCTTACCCGTGCTTCAGTTGCCCTTATATATTTTTTTATTCTGGCGAGAAACCCCAAATGAGCCTTGTCTCTAAGGCTAGCTGGGCAGAGTAACACATGTGGAGAAGATAAAAGGGAAAAGCAGGCAGAAGCATTTGTCTGACACAAATTCCAGAACATCATCTGTTAAGTATGCTACAGAATGAATTTTAATACTCGGTTTAGATGCTTGGTGAAGTGACATTTCCATTTATTCCCAAGTCTAAAGGTCCATGAAATACTGAAATTATGCTTGGATGAAGCTAGAACAGATGCACTTAAGGAAAAAGGTACTTGCTCAGCCCAGTGGTTTCCAATTTGGGATTCTGGTGGTTACAAAGGTTAATCTGGATGGTGGTTAATATTTCTCCAAAATTTGTATATTTTGCATTTATTTGTTATCATTCAATTGTTTGTTCATTCATGCATGCACGCATTCATTCATTCACCAAACTGCCATTGTTTCAGGGATCTCTGTCCCTAAGAATAATGGTCTCAGATAATTATATTAAAACACCTGTGCTTTATCTTCAACAAAATTAGATGAAATTTATTGTCACCATAAGGTGTAAAAGTTATGCCATATAATAGCAAAGAACAAGATAAAACAAATACTAGGGATTTTCTCTCCTCTCTCTTCCATTCTTTTATTTTTATTTTTAATGGGGATGGATGTTTTTAGTAACCAAACTGGAGAAAACAGAAAGATATTGCAATGTTGGGTGTGTGTGCGTGTTGGGAAGGGGGGGCTCATTTATAAAATGTTGGTAAATGTGTTATATTACAAATTAGGATTGGGCAGAGACATTGCCAGTCTCTCATGCTGTGACAGGCACCATGCAAAAAATAATCTTTTCTAAGGTTATGCTAGTCAACTGATGTCTTTCTCTTCTAATGTATACTAGGACCATAAAAGTTTACATCTACTGAGATTGCATTACAAATAATATAAGCACTCACTGAGTGTCTACTATATGCTAAGCATTTGGATATGTTTTAGCAATTGACTTGACAGAAAGAAAGAAAAAAAAGAAAGAAAACCCTACTCTGCAGTTAAGCAGCAAAGAGATTAGGTAAATGGAAGAGGTAGATACAGACTGAGACTTGACAGAATCGCAATCCAGTTGAAATCAGTTAAGCCCCTAATTGGATTAAGATGATTATCCCCACTCTATATGCCTAACAAAGCAAAGGCCAGAACTTTTCTGAAAGAAGATACCATCTAGAGCTTTAATAACTTTTCATGTATAATATTTGCAATACAATAAAAAGTCATCAACCATAATAAAAGACAAGTCTAAATGAGCAAAACGGAGAGAAAAAAAAAAAAAAAACAGACTCGCAGGAACCCAGATAGCATAGTTACCAGATATAGACTTTAAAGTGGCTATTACTGTGTTTTTAAAAATAGAGTAAAACAGGGGCACCTGGGTGGCACAGTCGTTAAGCGTCTGCCTTCGGCTCAGGGCATGATCCCCACGTTCTGGGATCGAGCCCCACATCAGGCTCCTCTGCTATGAGCCTGCTTCTTCCTCTCCCACTTCCCCTGCTTGTGTTCCCTCTCTCGCTGGCTGTCTCTCTGTCAGATAAATAAATAAAATCTTTTAAAAAAAAAAAAGTAAAAGAGATAACACATGAAAACATGGCATATTCCAGGAGGAAACTGGAATATATACATAAGAATCAAATGTCAGATGAACATTTTAAAGCTAAAAATATACTGAAAATACCTGAAATTAAGAATTCATTAGACAGGTGATTCTGGGAATATGGTGGCACTATAGTTTTAGATAGTCCCAAATCTCTACCATTAAAACAGGCAGAGCAACTAGAGAGCACAGCCAAAAAGTCCATAGACGAGATCCATAGCAAAACTACATCTCCAAGAATCCCTTGTGAAACCCAAAATACAAGTGGATGGAGACAAACCACCAATAGTAGAAAGCTTGCATAGTACTGGTGATGGAAGAAAACAGAGAAGCCGTGAAGCATCTGAAGGTCCTGACAGCAGGAGAACCCCAGAGAGCCAACAGTTGTTCACCAGAAAGTGCAGCGTGCCAAATTAAAAACAGGAGCTAAAAGTGGAAGAGGTTTTGTCTACTCCAACTGTGGGTGAGTGCAAAGGCTTTTGGAGAGGACTAAAGGGGTGTCGAGGAACCCACTTCCTCAGAATTTCTAGGACAAGTCTTCACACTAAAGAGAAACTGCTAGGAGTGGAATAAAAATTGAGAAGGCCAGGGACCAGAGGGATTAGGAAAGAGAAGTTACAAAAAAATATCTGGGAAGGGAAATACAGCCAAGAAATTTCAAAAATCCAGCCACTATATATTTTTAACACTACATAGGAACAACAGAGTTCTGTGACATTATAAGAAAAGTCATCAGGGGGTGCCTGGGTGGCTCAGTTGGTTAAGCGTCTGACTCTTGATTTCAGCTCAGGTCATGATCCTGGGTGGTGGGATTGAGCCCTGCATTCGGCTCCCTGCTCAGCAGGGAGTCTGCTTGACATTCTCGCTCTTCACCTCTTTCTGTCCCTTCCCTGGTGCTTTCTCTCTCTCTCTCAAATAAATGGATAAATCTTAAAAAAAAAAAAAAAAAAAGAAAGAAAGAAAGAAGAAAAATGAAAAGACAGTAAAATAATATCCCCACAAAGTACAACAGAAAGAAATCCAAAAACAGATAAAAACATAAATGTGCTTTCAAATGAGCTAAAAGATTGGGAAAATTTTATTGACCTTCAAGAACATATATCAGAATTAGAAAGACTGAGAAATGAGGTGACAGAAAATGACAGAAAGAATTAAAAATAAAAAAATATTTTAGGAATTAAGCCTAGGGGCGCCTGGGTGGTGCAGTCGTTAAGCGTCCGCCTTCGGCTCAGGGCGTGATCCCGGCGTTATGGGATCAAGCGCCACATCAGGCTCCTCCGCTGGGAGCCTGCTTCTCCCTCTCCCACTCCCCCTGCTTGTGTTCCCTCTCTCGCTGGCTGTCTCTCTCTGTCAAATAAATAAATAAAATCTTAAAAAAAAAATTAAAATAAAACTAGAAGGAGCACAAGGGCAAAGAAACACCATAAAAATGGACTTTTTCTTAAGGTGAAAAAGGGAGAACTCTTTCTAAATAAAAAAGAAATGAATAAAGAGAAAGAATTCATTGGATGGATTTAACAAGAGATAATACAGAGCAGAAAATTAGATAAGTGAACTAGAAGACAGAGCAAATAAAAAATATTCAGACTAAAGATCAGAGAGAAGACAAGTAATAAAGAATATTAAAAAAGCAAAATAAGATACAAGGGGCATGTGTACTTAAAGTCCTATAACAGAAAGAAGAGACTGAGGCATCAGTCATATTTGCTAAGAAAATGGCTAAGAATTTTTCTAAAACTGATGGATGACATGGAATCATACATTCAGGAGGTTCTAATACCCCAAAGCAAAATAAATATTGAAAAACTCACAGCTTAACATATTACAGTAGAAATTATTGAAAACCAAAGAGAAAAACTGAAAACCAAAATAAGACCTTAAGATGGCTTTTCAAGGTGGCCTGGGTGGCTCAGTCAGTTAAGCGTCTGATTCTTGATTTTAGCTCAGATCATGATCTCAGGATTGTGAGATCGAGCTTCATGTCAGGCTCTGTTCAGGGAATAGATTCTGCTTAAGATTCTCTCTTCCCTCTCCCTCTGCCCCTTACACAACCCCCCCCCCATAAATAAATAAATAAATAAATAAATAAATAAATACTTAAAAAAAAAAAGACAGCTTTTCAATAGAAACAATGAGATTCAAAAGAGAGTGGAAAGCTCTCTTCGAAGTGGTAAAAGCAAAATAACATCTAATCTAGAACTCTAGACCGAGCAAAAAATCTCAGACTTTTATTTTATATATTTATTTTTTTACTTCAGAGGTATGCTAGAAATCTCCACTGGACTTGTGTACTTCCACAAAGGCACTCTTGCCCATGGGTGATTGTCAGAATCAGTGTACTTAGGGGAGGAAGACAACAGAAAACTTCTATTCTGCCATTATGATGATACCATTCTCTCCAGCTTTCTTCTCCTTTATCAAGATTGTTTTGGCTATTCAGGGTCCTTTGTGGTTCCATATGAATTTTAAGATTGTTTTTCTGTTTCTTTTGATAGAAATTGCATTGAATTTGTAGACTGCTTTGGGTAGTATGGATATTTTAACAATATTAAGTCTTCCAATCCATGAACACATGATTCTTTCCACTAGACAGTCTTTTATTTTTAAAGAAACTGTATCTATATTTGAAAACATTTCCACAAATAAATTTCCAGGCCAAAATGGATTCATCAGTGAATTCTTCCAAGCACTTATGAAATAAATAACACCAATATTGTACAATTCTCCCCAGAGAATAGAAAAAGAAATATATTTTTCATACAATGGAGTTCTACATAGCAAGAAGATTAAGCCAATTATTGTTGCATGCAACAACACAGAATACCTACGTTATTTTTACACTTATGTAAAACAGGCAAAAGTAGCAGGTAAGAGTAATTACAGTGCTAGAAGTTATAATAGTAGTTACCTTGAGGGGAAATAGTTACTGGAAAAGGACATGAGGGGGACTTCTAGAATGTTGCTAATATTCTATCCTTGTTCTCAAGGACTCATGTTGACTTCATGTAAATTTATCAAGCTAATATACTTGATATATTTGTATTTCTGTACATAAAGATAACTGAGTCAATACATTGCTAACATTCCTCTCAGAGCCTTGGAAAGGGACCTCTGCACAGTTAGGGACCCTAAGCTTAAAACTCATTAGCTTCACAGCAAAACTGCCTCTAATTGAGGCAATGGCAATTCTCTTTTAGGTGTACTGATCTTAAGACACCAGATTGAGGGGCCCCTGGGTGGCTCGGTGGGTTGAGCATCCAACTCTTGGTTTTGGCTCAGCTTATGATCTTAGGGTCATGAGAATAGAGCCCCACATCGGGGTCTGCACACAGGTGGGGAGTCTGCTTGAGATTCTCTCTCTCTCCCACTGCCCCCCCAAAATAAATAAATATAAAAAAAAAAAAGACACCAGATTGAGTATTCTAAAAGTAACTCTATATATGCAATTGAGGATCAGGCACAGATCTGGGAAAGACACATGTTTGGGAGTCACCAGCAAGCACATGGTAGCAGCTGTCATGGAAGCTGGGATTATCAGGCAAAGAATATGAAGAAAAAGACAATAAAAAGACCAAGGACCTAACTTATACATCCTCATCATTGAATTTCTTTGCTTCTGGTTGGGTAGAATTCTACTTATCAAATGATCAGAAGTTTTGGTAGACAATTGTATATGTCTGTAATTTATAGAAGTTTGGAAAATTAAATAGAGCTAAAATGCATTTTATATAGTTAAATAATAAAAGGCTTTCTTAGCAGCACAAAGTGTTGGTATATTTTTAGAAGGTCCTGAGAACAATTTATAAGCAGTATAAAGATATGAAAAACATATCACAATATAAGAAAAAAATTTTTGATTTCCTGAATTCTCTGGGAAAGAAATAGAAACTAGGGAAGAAAAGATCATATATCATATATAAAGAAGATCCTTACATGTTATAGAAAGACAAGGAGACTCCCAAAACTATTCATCTCTTCAGTTGTGGGAACAATTGTAAAGAAAAAGCATTAACTACAGAAGGAAGGCCTGTAATTACTGGGAGAACAGAAGTAACTCACAGGTTCAAAACAACAGAAGAAATAAAGAATAACATCCTATAAGTATTTTTAGTAGGTATTTTTCCACTTTATATCTACTTACAGCCATATTTCTTATATATGGAATAGGTAAGGCAAATGAATGGGCAATTGAGTTTTTGTACATAGTTCTGATTTAAATTTTTCAAGCCAATTTTTAAATATAAATATTTCTGTCTAAATATTTCTTCTCATTAGGTTAATGGACTTCTAATTTTCATAATGTCTTGGAATTATATAAAATTTGTTTCTTTGATTATGTGTATAATACACATTCATTTTTGAAATTTAGAAAACAGACAAAGAAATAGAGAAAGAAATAAAGAAAAAAATTAAAATAATCATGTCCTACTATCCAGAGATAATTATTTGATATATTTCCCACTCTTTTAATCTATCTACTCATATATGTATGTATTTATTCATTCATTGAGAAATTCATTCATTATCTCTTTTTATAAAATTAGGATCATATAATATGACTTTGCATTCTGCTTTTCTCACTTTGCATTTTGAGTATTTCCCTATATCACTGAATATTCTTCAAAAACATAATTTTAATGGCTATTTTACATTTCATGATAGTTTTGACATTACATTACTAGATTTATTAGTATCTTTACAGGGTGAATTAACACCACAAACACATAAGTTATAATTGACATTACAATTGATATTACAATTTAATTACAATTGATTCCAACCAGAATCACAAATAAACTGCTGTTGGTTACCTTTCTGTATATGGTCTTTAGCGCTGGATTTAAAGATCCCTTGCTTGTGTCTGACCTGAAGTTCCATGACTGTCTAATGGGCGAAGGTAATGACATAATTTCTCCACTTTCTTCAAACCAACATTTTCCCTATCAAAAATATTCAAGAAATATCGTAAAAAAATATTTCACTAAAAACAACTGTCACGCACTAACAATGAGTGGTGTAACTTGTTAGCTGGCGCACTTGCCTCTTCTAGGGTAAGCAGGCGATTTTCCATTTTGTTGCAGGTCTTTTTATATATTTGTGGCTTTCTCTGAATATAGAATCCTTCATCTTCCAAAATGCGTGGAATCATATCTTTTGGCAGTTTACGCTGGTTGGCCACTTAAGAACAAAACCTAGATATTACTTTGAAGTCCAAAATATTAAACTGGCATTGACCAAACAAGAAGAAAAAGGTAACTATCATATACCCTACCACTAAAGTTTAGCAGGAAGTCTAAATACATATATATATGATAAATGAGTTCTTTTAACTAGTTTCCTTAAAGTCAGAGAAGATGTGAAGAACAAATACAGAAAACTTCCTGTAATTTTAGATCAGTACTTTTTATCTATCCAACTTACAAAGAAGATACTATTCTATAATATGATTCATTAATGACTTAAATATTTTGTTGTCAACAATTTTACCTGGAGAACTACTTGGCACACAAATGTTTGCCTGTTGTTTTTTTATTTGTTCTTGATCATCTTCATATTCAGCAGCTTTTACTTCAAGTAAATCGGGGAAAATGATTTCCTCCATAAAATCATCTTGGCCTTCAGCAAAATTTTGTAAATTATCACCAAGCGAAAAATGTTTGGGGTAACTATCATTTACTGATATCTGCTGAATACCAAAAAGAAAAAATAAGTAAATATGCTGTTCCTAATGATTAATATATAGATAAGCGAGATGTATTGGGACCTTGCTGTGAATTGTCTTTCTGAGCCATGCCACCTAGTTCAAGTTCAAGTTGAAACTGTTATAATAAAATTTCATTGAACATAGGAAGAACTCATTTAAGGCTTAATAGTACATAGTATGATTTTTCTGTAACCCTTCTTTGCAATTCACAATGAAGGACTACTGAAATAGAACTACAATCAAGCACCTCCTCTCCCATGGAAAATGCCCTGAGATATTGGACTATGATATTTCAACCACTAAGAATTCACAGTGTAAGGCAAAGTCCGGAGACGTCAAGCCATGCAGCCTTAAACCACATTTTTTTTTCACCATTCAGAAAGCAGTATTACCTAAAATGATATGGAGCAGTCATGCTGGTTTCTGGATGGTATTTAAAAAAAAAAGAAAAGAGTCAACATAGAAGTCTACAGCAGAGGGGCGCCTGGGTGGCTCAGTCGTTAAGCGTCTGCCTTCAGCTCAGGGCGTGATCCTGGCGTTCTGGGATCGAGCCCCACATCAGGCTCCTCCACTGGGAGCCTGCTTCTTCCTCTCCCACTCCCCCTGCTTGTGTTCCCTCTCTCGCTGGCTGTCTCTCTCTCTGTCAAATAAATAAATAAAATCTTAAAAAGAAAAAAAAGTCTACGGCAGAGTGACTATAGTGAAATTCTGAAATATGATAGATACTATGAAAATTACAAACAATCTGAATATAGGTATCGAAACAGATGTATTACTAAATATAAAAATGGTATACTTTTATATCAGGATCAGAAATTTTATATGAGTCTCTTCACACACACAAAAATCACCAATTCTGGATGACTGTACTTGTCTAATTTGAAATCTATATATATTGAAAAACAGAAGGAGACAGAAAATGTGTGAGTCATGCAAATAAAATCCCTCAATTTTCCAAAACATGCATTGAGTTAAGCAGTTAAATTTAAAAATAATCACAGAATTCCTTTGAATAGAGAACCTTACGTGGCTTTGACTAGCTCCGACAAAATTAAGAAATTAATATAGTTAATCAACACCCAGGTTCATATCAAGTCATCACAACATTATACCCTCTTTCCTATCCTCATCATGAAATCAACAAAGTATTTTATATCCAAAAACCTTTATGGCATCTTTTCCAGAATTCAAACCAGGTATGACACTGACATCTACAAGCAAGATTTGGGGGATCTCTACACAGGGGATCTCTGAAGATTCCAGTCACCTACAAAAAGGGGCTTGAGGGGCGCCTGGGTGGCGCAGTCGTTAAGCATCTGCCTTCAGCTCAGGGTGTGATCCCAGCGTTCTGGGATCGAGCCCCACATCAGGCTCCTCTGCTAAGAGCCCGCTTCTTCCTCTCCCACTCCCCCTGCTTGTGTTCCCTCTCTCGCTGGCTGTCTCTCTCTGTCAAATAAATAAATAAAATCTTAAAAAAAAAAGGGGGGGGGGGCTCGAGCTCCCATTACTAGACATCCCTCATACACCCTTAGTGTGGACCAGGGCTTTCAATCTGCGTTCAGAGCTAAGGCCTGTCCTGACGGCTGAGCATGTCAACCCTCATCTTGGATCCCAGCCTTTTATTTGTGACTAAACAGGCCTCTTTTATAAACCTTACCCGATTCAACTAGCCTATATTTTTAGCCTGAGACAAACTGTGATTTCAACCAATATAACCCTGACCTGACCAACTATTCCTGACTTAATCTGAGGCTAGCTGCTCTCCCGGATCACCTTCCTGGTCTTCACTATGCAGCTCACAGCAGAGCAGTGTCTGGTTAGGTGTTGTGTGACAGGGAGTATGAGGTCAGAAGGCATTCAGACTTTCCATTCATAACTCTAGATGGATACTCCTGAGCATGGTGTGGTAAAAAAGAGATATTTCCCCCTATGTCATGGGAACAAGCCTTGCTAATCATGGTATGATGAGTAGAACTGTCCAAAAATAACCTTGGACCTCACTCTGGGCTGCCCAGACAACCTATTTGGGACCAGGACTCCCCTTTCTCCCAGCAGGAAGAAACTCCATCTCCCAAACAGTGGATTTCTCCTCCCTGTGATGAGGACAGTAGTTTCCTATGGACCTCGAAGTCACCAGGTACGGGGCAATGGCTTTTCAAGACAACACCTCCAAACAACCCACATCTAAACCTGCCTTACTAAAGCCCAAATAGCCTATCTGCCTCACTGACCTAATTTCCCTCATGCACGCCCTCTGGGAAGGAAAAGCAGCCCTAACCTGACCCCCTGGTATCCACTGGGCGACCTTCTCTTGTTTTCCCAGAAAAGCTCATTCCTTAACCCATATTGTGAGACTCCGGGAGGTCAGATGACATGGCAGAGCATGCACATGTTGGAAACTCATTTATTCACTATTCATCGGAATATTCATTGAGCGTCTAATATGTTTCAGGAAGAAAATGAACAAATAGATATAGAAATAAATGCTCGGTGGTGATAAGTGTGTTGAAGGGGAAAAAAAGCAAGATAAGAAGATAGAGAAAACCAGGCTAGGTGGGTAGGGGTACTATTGTAGATAGGGTTGTCAGATACAGTATCTTAAATGATGTGTCATTTGAACGGAGACCTAAAGGTAGTGAGAGAGAGAGAGAGAGAGAGGATAAGGGAAGAGCTTTTTAGACAAAAAAAAGATACAAAGTCCTTTGCATGTCGTGAGGAATAGGAAGGAGGCCAATCTGGCTGGAGTTGGCTGGGAGAAGTGCAAAGTGGTAAGAAATGAGGTCAGAGAGGTACCAAGGCGGGTGAGGTCACATAGGTTTTGGAGAACTTTAGCTTTTATTTTGAGTGAGATAGGAAAACATTAGAAGGTGTAAGCAAAAGAATGGTCTGTCTTAGATTTTAACAGGAACACTCTGACCACTGTATGATATAGAAAAGAGACTGTTGGGGCACTAGTAAAAACAGAGGGAGGGGCGCCTGGGTGGCACAGCGGTTGAGCGTCTGCCTTCGGCTCAGGGCGTGATCCCGGCATTATGGGATCGAGCCCCACGTCAGGCTCCTCCACTATGAGGCTGCTTCTTCCTCTCCCACTCCCCCTGCTTGTGTTCCCTCTCTCGCTGGCTGTCTCTATCTCTGTCAAATAAATAAATAAAATCTTAAAAAAAAAAAAAACAAAAAAACAAAAAAACAAAAAAACAGAGGGAGACACTGGCAATGATCCAGATGAGAGGTTATGGTGGCTTAGACTAGGGTTATACCAGCGGAAGTGGTGAAAAGTGGGTCAGATTCTGGAATACTTTGAAGGTAGAACCAACAGAATTTGTGATGAATTGAATATGAGGTCTGTTAGTAAAAGAGGATCCAAGGATGACACCAGGGTTTGGCTGAGCAACTGGAAAAATGAAATTGTCATTTACAAACATGATTCTATTCATACAAAAGTCCGTGTATGTGCAAGTCTGGGCATAAGCATTGAGAAAGGTATGAAAAATGATAGTGGTTTATCTCAGAGCAGTGGGATTTCATGTGATTTTTAGTTTCTTCACATGGTTTTCTGCATTTTAAAGAAATAATGTACATACTTTCTTTAAACTTTTAAAAGATAAAGCTGTTTTTATTGTAGAAAACCCAACAATAACAAAGAAAGAATGAATGGACTGGGCAGGTTGCAAGGAAAGGGGGATGGAAGGGACTGGGAAGTAAATTGGAATGGAAATGGGTGTCCAAGAGGGACTCAGGAGGCCTGAGGGATTAAGCAATGCTGAGCTGCATCAGAAGATACTGGGTAGAACTCTAGGGGAGTTCTTCAGTAGTACTGGGGGAGAGGACCAAGGAAACCATGCAGAGACTAAAGGCAGAGAGGAACTGGAGAAAGTGTAAAGGAACAGGAGCAGACAGGAAGAGCAGAGGGATGGATAGTCAGGAGATGGGAAAGACCCATGAGACCAACTGGTACGGGAGGAGAGGACCACAAGGGAATAACAGGGAGCTGAGGAGTTTGGGAGGCACGGGGTAGAACTGCTAGAAATTAGAAGGGTCTGGGATCAGACTGGGAGGGATGAAGAATATGGCATCTATGGAGAGTAATGGAGATTATGGAGAACAACTGGGGGCACTTGGAGAGAAAGACAGGAACAACAAAAGGAAAAGGAACACAAGGTTTGGAGCTGACAGCCAGTGCTTCCAGCTCTCTGATGTTTCACCCTCTATCCCTGAGCTTCCTCACCTTTAAAATGAACATTACAATAACACCTGCCTCACACGATTACTATGAGGACTGAAGGATGTAATCCATATTAAAAATTTGGTATAACATTGGGCATCCAGTAAGTACTCAATAAATGTTAGGAATTATTATTTTGAACAGATTCTTCATTCAAAGAGAAAAGGGTGGCTCAGTAATAAAAATCTCATCTCCCACCCAAGTATTTCATTCTATGCCTTTAATAAAGAGCTTATCTGCCTGAGACATGAGAGGAAGGGGAGCAAATCCAACCTGCTCTGAACACCGGCCCACAGCTGAGCCGTCTTCACCACCCGGCATGAAAAACGAAAGACCTTCATCAAGTGAGACTTCAGTCTGTGGATTAAACAACAGTAAACCAGTATTCAGGGTGGAAAAGACTATTTTCTCTGCTTATAAGTGGAAGAAATACTTTTCTGCAATATGGTAAACAGTAGCTGTCATCCTATTCATGAGCAAGGAGCGGCAACAGTGTGTTCGGTTCATTAAGTTTTTTTGGGTTTTGTTTTGAAGGTTCTGTTAACAAACAGAATAAAGTAGAGCCCAAATCTTCTGCCTCCCAAAATCTCTCTTCACTCTAGCCAGAGTACTGAGTATTACCTTACAGTTTGCTCAAAATGGGGGCTCAGGGAAAATTCTTCTTTTCTCTCCCTGTTTTCAGATGCTCTCATGTATGTGTGCACTCACACCCAAGTACCACCAGCTCACCTACGTTCTTGCGGTTGGAGACAGTTACAAGTACTAAAAGGGGCATATCCTTAGTTATAAATTTGCTGATAAATAAGCTTCCATTTTTCAGTACTGTCAAGTCTGAATCTTTTACATGTAAATCACTTACCACTTCTTTCTCACACACATATTAAAATGAACTGTTTTTATGGAGAGTTGGGAAGAAATTAATTCTATAATAAAAAGTAAAACTCATAGTTACTAGAAGTCAAAGAATTTAAAAATAAATAAAATACAAAGCTTATCTTATATCCTGTTTGTACCTACAATTTAGCTGTCACATTAACTTCAAAAGTTATTCACCCTGCAATAATGTTGCGTATCGAAATTGTCAGTATATAATTTATTTCACTTCATCTCTGCTCATCGTAAAATCACTTGCTAAAACCCTCAACTTCCTGAGCAGATACTCCTATCCGGCAGTTGGTATGGAGAGTCTCAGAAGCCAATTTCCGTTCTTTTTCACCTCTTCCTTGACACTCTGGACTGACTTTGACAAGCTTGCAATATTTTATTATTCACAGTTACATAAATCCAACTTAGGCACACTTTCATTTGTTGAATGAATAGCATGTACACACATCTTTTTTTTTAGTCTGCTTTTACTTTTAAATTTAATTAAAATAATTCTTACTAAGCACCCAAGGAGGGCATTGTGGGGGAGACAAAGATGACTTTAAAAAAAATTCCTTGCATTTAAAAATTTATAGAGTTAGTCTTGTTGCTTATGGTGGAAATGACTAATTGTCCATTCTTGCCTTTTCCCCATCTCTAGTAACAGAATCTACTTTTGGGGGGGGGACCTGAACATTTTCCCCACGTTCCTTTAGGGGAAATAATGTGTGCAGCTTGCAGGTCTTGTCCTGTAAGAGATTAATCAGCAACCCTCTGGCTCTTTCCTTCTTTCCCTGTGGCCAGCAAACAAAGGCACTGGAGCTTGGCCACTAGACTCTGAGATTGAAACCATCTGCTGAAGATGGGAGAACTCTCCTAGCAGTTTCGACTACTTACCTGTTACAAGTAGAGAGAAATAAAACTTCGATCCTAGTTAAGACATTTTACTTGGAATCTTTTGGCTAAACGTGCTTAGCAACCTTTACCCTAAGTAAGATAGTTCCCCAGAACAGGAGTTGTCATTTCAAATTTCAAATATGTGATTACACACTGAATTGTAAAACAAAATCTGTAAGTCAGGGATCACCTATAATATCTTATTATAATTTTTTAGGATGAAAATAACATCAGGTAGGAATACAGAGTGCTGCAAATCGGTTTGAGGGATTGTTGTGGAGTGATAATAACAGATTATAGGGCTGACTTCATCATTCTGTAAGCTTACTAAAAATCATTAAATCATACACTTTAAATGAGTGATTTTTTGCTACATAAAGTATACCTCAATAAAGCTGTTCTAAAAAGTATAAAAAATTGTTTACCTTAGGCCATTGATATATCTTCTCATCAATGAGTAGCTGAGGTGAGGACTTTTCACCTTGATTAATCTGAAACACAACATAATTAATGGTGTGGAAAATTTAATCTTCACAAATACAGACATAATTATATTCATAAGTCTTTTACCCAAAATGGATAAAAATCAAGATTTCTCAATGCTTTTCTTTTAACCAGTATATACATGTTTTCCCTTGAGATGTTATATATAGTTACCACGGTTTGGAAAAAAAAGGCATGGAAAAGAATTTGAAGCTTTTGGGAATTTAGGAGCTATGTTAAGGCTAAATTTTCACTCTTTTTTGACAAAGAAAAGTTTATTATGATACATACTGCAGTAAACAGTAAATATGAAAACAGGAAAGAAAAAAAGAAGCATTACCTTAGCATTTTTTAGCTTCTCTCTTACTTTGCCTCTCAACCTTTCTATTACATTTTGATTTTCCTCTGCATCTAAATCTATCAAGAAGTCAACATAATACAGAGTTCATGACACTTTCTTACAATAAAACAGCAATAGTGGCAAAAGTGCTTATTAAATAGCTAAACTGCATGCATTTCTAAAGATCATGACAATTACGAAGACTGGGTCTTTGCCCCATGTAAGCTTAGAACCTAAGACCAATTGCTGTTGTCCCTTCCCTCTTTTCCAATCTGGACTAAATAATCAGGACTAAAACTTGCTTCTTTTTGTGAGTTTTTCCCCTGCCTTTTATATCCTCATCTATTGGAGAGAGTCCTTTGTAGTCGGTCAAAAAAAGAAAAAAACAAAGAAAAAAGCAAGCTCAGATAAGCATGAGAACAGTCATATTCTGTGTAGACTGTTCTGCAGAGTATACAAATAATAAAGCCAGGTCACTTCAATATGATTAAACTGGAGAGAAAGGAATCTGGGGGCGCCTGGGTGGCTCAGTCGTTAAGCGTCTGCCTTCGGCTCAGGGCGTGATCCCAGCATTCTAGGATCGAGCCCCACATCAGGCTCCTTCCCTGGAAGCCTGCTTCTTCCTCTCCCACTCCCCCTGCTTGTGTTCCCTCTCTCACTGGCTGTCTCTCTGTGTCAAATAAATAAATAAAATCTTAAAAAAAAAAAAAAGAAAGAAAGAAAGAATTCTGAAAGGAAGACAGGAAAGTCTCTAGGTACCCATTTTAACTACTTATGTCAGTTCTGAAAAATCAGTACAATACTGCCAACCCCTACTTCTGCCAGTTCTTAAAGGATATGAAACATAGAGTATAAAGAAGGTTCCAGGTAGTGTGTGTCCTCTAAGCCATGTGTTATCTTCTGCTCATGCACTAGACAGTCCGCCAGATGGAAGAGAAAGACAGGGGTTGTGCAGTCCTATGTACAGTAGAAAATGGAGGGCCTATTGGTTATTCTGCCTTGCATTTTTCTTTTTCTTCTCCTTTGAGTACTCAAAGGTTGCACAGGGGCTAATGGAAATAAAGGGTATGTATAAAGCTAAATCACTACAGATGATGAGAATCTCCATTTTTAACTGCAGTATTCCTTGGTAAGTTTAAAAATTACTAGTTGGTTTGTTTATACTCTACTCCCAGAATTTAGAATGGCAGATGCCACGAAGTAGGATCTCATTAAATATTTGGTGGATGAATGAATCAGGCTTCAACCATATTCATGTATGTTTCTCCCTGAGATCTGGAGCTTCCTGAAGCAGGTTCCGTATCTATGCATGTTTATGGACTAGCACAGTCTCAAGCACTAGTGGCTTCTCCATGTTTGCAGAAGGGGAGAGAAAACAAAATTTGTTTTTTTTACACGTGTTGACTTTACTATACATTTTCTTATGCCCATCTTGTATTATCTAGGAAGTTTAGTTTCTGTTTGAACTCATTTCTTAAGAAACTTGTGTTTCCCCTGTTCTGCCTGCTGCACCCCCCCTTGTGCTCTCTCCCTCTCTGACAAATAAATACATAATAAAATCTAAAAAAAAAAAAAAGAAACTTGTGTTTCCAGTTGAAACCCTAGGATAGGAGTAGTCATTTACATCTTTAGAAAATAGAAACCAGCAGTATCAGAGTTGTGGTATACTTATTGAGAACCTTTTTGGAGATGCTTGTCTACATTCTCTTCTGCACTGTTATCTTCCGACATCTGCAAAAAAGTTGGGTGGGGGTGGGTTGCCTTACATCTTTTTGTTTTGGCATTGAACATCTTTTCATATGTTCATCAGCCCTTTGAAAGTCATCACCTTTAAAATGCCAATTAACGTCCTTTGCCTGTTTTCTTAAATTTCATCTTTTTATCAATTGGTATGAGCTCTTTAAATACAGTGGATTTTTAAGTTAAGAAATTTCTCTCTGTAATATCAAAAAGGACCTTTTAATGATAAAATCCAATGGTTGGTTCCTAGTGTTCATATATTGCCAACTTTACATATTTTTTAGGACGGCCAAATAAGACCAGACATATGAAAATACTTTGAAACTCAACATTCTACCCATGTTAGTTATTACTTGATTACTCTGTAGCATCTGATAATGTTGGCACCTTTATTTTCTGGAAACTTCCTATACTTTGCTTTCTACTCTTCTACTTCTCTGGCCACTTATTCCCTGTGTTCTTCAATGGTCACACTTCTCTTCATAGCTTACATGTGGGCACATTCCAAGGCTTTGGAGAGTGTATGTATTCCTAGGGCTTCCCAAATCTGTCTCCAACCTTGGCTACTGATCCTGAATACCATATTTCTAGCTGCCTACTGGTATTTCTAATTGAATATTCTACCTTTATAAAAAAACTTGATATGTTCAAACTTCCTTTTAAGTTTTTTAAGCCTCAATATTCTGAAATTAAACCATACTAGCAATGTTAAGTCTGTTTTTAGAACGATACAGACTATAAGTTTGTTTTTCATTTTAAGTTTAAATACAATAGCAAAACACTCCTTAAATAACAACTAAAATAAAAGACATTATC
Source organism: Ursus maritimus (assembly GCF_017311325.1). NCBI lineage: Eukaryota > Metazoa > Chordata > Mammalia > Carnivora > Ursidae > Ursus > Ursus maritimus. The sequence goes on from NW_024426885.1 coordinate 31,491,747, forward strand.
ACAATAAGAGCCTAGTCTACAGACCTCCTGAAAGAACTTCAAAATCCACCAGTGCTTCCTGTATCACACTTAAGAACTATTGAATAAGATCAACATAAACTAGGATGTTCAGTATCTTCCTCAACACAATTAAAAATACCTAATTCTATTCTGGACCAATGGACAGTAAGTGATTGATAGAGGTCTCCCTTTAATTTCCAATAATCTCACCCAGCATTCCTAGGATTCTGTACACTTCTTCAAACTTCCCATCCCCATCTAGAAGACAGGGATAAAATATGAATCTTAACTGGAGTTACTTTAAAAGATGTGTAGATATTGGTCCTATATGTTTTAGTCACTCACTAAAAAAATAAAAACTTTCTTTTTTTTTGAGCAAAACAGGAAATGGACTGCTGGCTGAGAGAACAGGTAAATGAATTAATACTTACATAAGGGAATAAATAAATAAATAACTCACTTCTAATACTACGGCATTACTAACACACCAAAGAGCATAATTCATTCTTAAGCTCATTATTTTTTTTTAACATATGAACTATATGATTTGAATATAGAGCCAAACATATCACATTGTTCAGGATTATTCTACATTTATAATTGGGCTATTAGTATAATCAAAATCATTATAATCTCCATTAATACCTTACCTTTTTTTTCATATCTTCTTTTCTCTTTGAGATTTTTTTCATGATGGTTCTTTCATTTCCACTTTCTAAATAAATAAGAAATAGTCTTAAGGATGATATACTACTGAAAGTATGATGTGATACTTAAAAGTATGCTACTTAAATGTTTTAATTTAACTAGAAACTAAACAAAGACATACACTATCACCTTTAGTATATAGTAAAAATTCTGGTTAATGTAATAAGACACATAAAAGAAGTAAGAAGTATAATTATTAGAAAAGAGAAGACAAAGTTATCATTGTTTGTAGAGGATAAGTTTTTATACATAGAAAACCCAAGACACTCAATCAAAAAGTTTAGACACAATTAGAAAGTTAGATGGCAGAATACAAGAGGAATATATGTCAAAGTTAATAGCTTCCTTATATGTTAATATAATAGAGAAAAATGACTTTCATAATAGCAATACAACAAACACATTTTCAAAACACCTAGGAATAAGTTCAATTAAAATATGTGGGAACCCTCTAAGAACTATAAAACTTAAATGAGAAAAAAATATCTGATTAAACATGGAGACAGATATATACCAGAGACAGGAAGATTGGTTGGGAGGCCATTATAATAGTCCCAATGAGAGATGCTAGGGATCAGAATCAAAAATGGAAGTGGAAATGGAGGGTGGGGAAAGCTTCATTTAAAAAGTAAAAGTCACAAGATTTCATGAGCAATTAGATGGAGGAGACAAAGTGAGGGAAGAACCAAACTAGGTGTTTGGTTTGTCACTGAGAGGTAGCGTCATTTCAATTACTGTCAAAGTAGGAATGTAGTTGGGGTAGGAATCAGTAAGTTCAGTTTTTGGATGTTGCTAATGGATGTTTATGGGACATTCAGGTGAGAAATTCAGAAGATGATTAAAATTACTGTAATAGAAGAGAACAGAAGAACAGAAGAGAATCAGGTCTACAGTCTTTGTTTAATCAGTAAACAGACTTAGGAAATTGATTTAAGACTCTCTAAAATATCTTTAAGATTTTTTCTACTAACATAACAAAATTAGGCACAATAGGAATATATTGCCAGGAAAGAGAATTTTTAATTTACTTTGCGTTCTGCAAGAACGTCTAAAAATGACCTTCAAATCAATACCTGGCTTACTGATAGGTACATCTGTAAATTTTGTCTGCTAAACTAGGGGAAACATTAGTGACAGCACATCTTATAGATATTTATATTATGATAAATTAAAAAAATTATCATACAAGAAATTTTTAACAAGGTATTGTTTTGCAGATCTGGAGATGTTTCTAATCTGGTTCATTTATCATTCCATAAATGATATAAGATAAATAAATGATTATAGACAAAATAATTAAAATAATAAAATTGAAGATCTGGAAAAAAATTGCATTTGCTTTTTTGAAAATCTTGCAGAAGTAAGGAAAAATTGTGACTCAGACTTTTACCTTCTTACAGCAATTCAACTCTTTATTGAAGAACTGGCTCCAACAGTTAAACCCAATCTTCTCTTCAATTATTCCTAATTTGCAATTCTTGCAGTTAAAGCTCTTTCTAAAGGGTAAGGAAATTGAGGATTAGCTATTTTTGTTTCAGATGACCGGGAGGTCCATAGTCAAAACCTGAGAATTAAAGTCAAGTAGTTCATTCAGGCTTTTCTGATCCATAGCAAACAGAAGGCAATTTATGCATATAAATGTTTGCCTCTTGCTTAGCATTTAGAAATCTCTGGGTTCTGCAAATTTATCCAGTTGTGCCTTTATCACTACGGTGATTCCTGAAATGAAATTTTATGTTGTGTGTAAATTTAATATTAAATCACCTTGATTACTTCTGTCACATGCCATTTCGTTTCAGGAGTGTTAGCAGAAAAAAATTACAGAAAAATCTCTAGCACATGGAATGGTCACAGCATGCATATTCTGATATCTATTAATATTTCTTTGGTTAATTATGAACTAACTAGGAATTTGTTTCTCTTTTAGTTTTTTCCTAGCTCTTGGAAATCTTTCCAAATGTATTAATCCACCTTCCTTCCTTAGCGGAACTGAATTCAGCCCCAAATCCAACCTTACCTTTATTTTAGTTCATCTATTGTCACATAGTATGATCAGTCCTTTCTGAACTCCCTTATAGCAGTGTTTCCCAAATCATGCTTCTCCACACTTCTTTGATTTGCACTGTGATGCTATACAAAAACCTTAAAGTCTTGCTAAAAGTTATGGTAAAATTAAGGCCAAATTTATTAAATATATTACAAATATACTGGTACTAAGTTATGGAAATATAACAGCATTATTTCACAATGTTTTACAGAGAGCATCATGACTTCCAGGTGTTTCATTATCTGACAAATTTGAAAATGAATACCTTTTAGTTAACTATAATCTTATTTTCTAAAATAAAAAAAACTAGGAACAAGTGGCTTGACAAAGGATTTTCTGTGAATTTATATATGTCTTTAAAAAGCATCAAAACTAAATCATCCACTTTACACAGAACTAAGCCCCCAAATCACCATAACCTGCTCTTATAGGTCAAGAAAGATTTGGGTTCACTTACCTTGAGCCTTTAGGTACATAGAGATTGATTAATGCCAAAACAGGTTACAAAAACTGTGGTGTATTTTGAAAGTTTATATCTAACACACATACACACTATGTAATGTAATTTTGCCACTCCCAATTAATTACAGGATTTATAAAAATGTATTAATTCATAGAGCAACACGGGCCATGATGTCCAGAAACTGGACGCAGGTAAGTCCTGTGATGTTGCCTTTTATTTAAACCTGGCAATACATCTCAGTGCCTGTACTTAAGAGGCCCAACTGGAAAGAAAGTCAAAACAAGGCCCTTCCTGAAAGTGAGGCCAAAAAACGGTCGTGCCTCCCTCCCACGCTCTAACATAAACCTTTGACTACAGCCTGATCACCCTTCTTTTTACTCCCTTCCACATCCATCCTTGGATTTTTGCAACTTTCCTCTAATCTAGGAGCATTCCACGTCTCAAAGCTTGATTCAAACTCCACATCTTCCAGGAAATTTTTTTCGGACTCTGGCCCTTCCATGACTCCAAAAGCATTATGATCATAATTTTTGTTCATTACATCCGACTCTGCAAGTTCATCTTTCTGCCTACCCGCAAGGACGAGAGCCGGGATCCAAACTCATCTATCCTCCACCAATCCTAGCAAGATGTTCAGCACAAAATAGGCACTCAATAAATAACATGGTCTTGGATTTGATGCAAATCAAGCACTACTCTCGAATGCTGCAAAATGGAGTGGTTCTCAACCCCCTTAATTCCCAAAGGGAATGAATGACTGGTTGGCCAGGTTCTGGGGACTACAAATCCCAGCGGTCTGTGCGGGTCTGTGTCTGGTTCCAGGGGGCCGCCGCTAGTTTAGACCACAGAACAGGGCTCCGCAGACAAGATACCGGGGTTTCAGACAGGGGTCAGGGGGCTTTAACAGGCAGTATGACATTCACCTGGATGGAAAGTGCACTCTTGCTATTTATGAGCGGCTAAGGCAGGACGCACCGTTTACCGCGGACTCTGAGAGGTCACCAACCGCCCCGCAAGGTTCCTCACCACCGCGCCCGCCGCCCGCCGCGGGCCGCCAGCCTAACGCTCCCTCCTCGGGGATTGACGTCAAGGCCGTCCAGGAGCATGCGCGATGCGGCCCCTGAGCCGGCTGGGTCCCCAGCGAGCGCAGAGCGTGCGCCTTCGGGAATCTTCGGTGCGCTGCGTCTGTTCATCCGCCGCCTGGGCTTCTGACTGGATTTGAGGCGTCGGAGCCTGTCACTCGCGCGGTGCCCTGGGCCTGTAACGCCTGCAGGAGCGCCGGCTCTGATCACCTGCGGTCTGGGTGTGTGCCCCAGCGGCCGCAGCTGCCTGAGGGTTTGTTCCGGAAAAGAGCTGAGAGCGCGGTGTCCTGGCGCGTGGAAGCCCCGCACGTCTCGCGCCATGGTGAAGAAGAACAGTATCCCCAATGGGTGAGTACCGGCCGCGAGCTCCCCGGCCGGCGCGGGCCCGCGGCAACGGCGGGCGTCCCAGGGGACAAGCTCGCGAGCCCGCTGTCCGCGGTCCAGGTGCGCTCTGTGGTCTCCGGCCGGCGTGCGGGCCGGGCGGCGGGGATGGTGGCGCTCCCGGCGCTCGCGCGATCTGCCGCCTCGACCGCGCCGGGAGAAGAGAGCTTCTTTGATTTCAAGTGCTTTGGGGGTGGCATCCCAAGGGGCGCCCTAAAGATGCCAGGGGTTCTTTTTTTTTTTTCGGGCGCTTGGTATGAATGTAACCAATTTAATGCTTTTAAAAGCCTTAAATTAGGGCACGCAGGACATGCTCACTCGTGTCGTGTCATCTTTGCTTCATAAACGAAACAGGTTACATTGATTTTCTTTTCCCAGCGACTCACTCCGAGTTAAAATAAGGAGTTAAGTGAAAATGTTCTGTGTTTTGGAACGTGTCCTGGCAAACTGGCGGGGATCAAGTTAGGAAACTCGGTAGTAAGGAAAGCAGCACAGCGGTGTGTTGGAGGCTTTCATTCATTCAAGACATTCAACAGACGTTTTCTAGCTGCTCTCTGCGCCAGGCGTTGTGCTTGGCGCTTGGACTCCAGAGAAACTTAGAAGGTGGTTAAAACTTCTTAAGAGCCTTGTATATTTGGGGAAGGGGAGATTTGGAAGTCAAGCAACTGCTGCAAAAATAATGTTCCAGGATATGTTGGTACATTGTGGCATACGTAGAAATAGAACTCGGAAGTTCTGCTCGCTTTATCATCTGAGATAACTACATACCGCTCAATGTGTCTGAGCCTCGAAATCGTTCGGCCGTATTGTCATTCTGAGTAAAATCCTTTTTTTTTTTTTTTAAAGATTTTATTTATTTATTTGACAGAGATAGAGACAGCCAGCGAGAGAGGGAACACAAGCAGGGGGAATGGGAGAGGAAGAAGCAGGCTCATAGCGGAGGAGCCTGATGTGGGGCTCGATCCCATAGCGCCGGAATCACACCCTGAGCCGAAGGCAGACGCTTAACCGCTGTGCCACCCAGGCGCCCCTCTGAGTAAAATCCTTGCTGGGTCTCCCATCTTGAATTTCTACGGCTCTTCTGCTGTGGGAATTTGGGAACAATGATAGTGGTGAAAAAAGGAAAAAGTCAAACAATCTTTTTTAAAATAGCAATGTTATAGGCTATGTAGAATATGAGTGCATGTGCAAATAATATGTAATCTGTGCTGTTCCTTAAATTCACTTAATTTCTGGGGTAATTATCATACAGGGGTACTTTTTTTGTTTTTGTGTTTTTAAAGATTTATTTATTTATTTTAGAGAGGGGTTGGGGGAGGGACAGAATGAGAGGGAGAACATCTTAAGCCGACCCTCTGCTGAGCCTGATGCAGGGCTCTGTCTCAGGACCCTGAGATCATGACCTGCGTGAAAATCAAGAGCGGGAAGTTTCACAGACTTTAACCATCCAGGCACCCCAACAGGGGTTCTGTTTTTAAAAATACATATAGCATGTATTTAGTGAGATATACTATTATAACTACACTTCCATAGGTGTTATGAAGTATGTAGGCCTAAATAATGAACAGGCTAAAGTGAGTATTATCAGTCCAGCAGATATCTCACTCAGACTAGTCGTCCAAATCTCACTTGCCAAAGTGTTTTGCTTCAGTTTTTTTGTTTGTTTTGTTTTAAGTTGCTGTCATTTAAAGGTCCGGAGCTTTCACATGAAAATCTAGTTGAAAGATCAGATTTAGGAAACCAAATCTGTACATGGCAATTTTAAGTGATTTGCAGCTGTCTTCTCCATGAAGAGTAACCCTCTCCAGTTTCCCATCCCCCTTTAGCCTCCACAGCACTTGAGACTTAGTGTTGATCGACTTTTTATTATTTTATCGTTTCTTTATTTGGGACATGTTTTACTTAGGTATATCAACTGGCCTGGCATTTGAATTTCTAAGTCCAGCTGTAGAGGGTAAATGCGAGGAAGGAACTTAGTTTATTATATTACTTGTTTCCAGAATAAAATGTCATTTTGAGTCTCGCCAGGCGGTGCTGTGGACTGCTTTGTCAAAAAGCACGGTTACCGTCCATATTGTGAGCCTTAGAAGACACTACTTCAAATATCCCTACAGTCCCTTAACTTGATGAGCTGCAGTTTTGTCATCTGAATAGCCTGGGTGATCATAGTGTTCCCTGTCCTACCTCCCACCTGGAATTATGGTGGAATGTGACAGTGAAATAGGAAAGTGCTTTGTAACCTGAAGAGCCTCTAAACAAACTAATTGCGATAACTCTAAAATAGCAATTTTCTTATCTGGAGGTATAGATTTACTTTTACCTTCCAATGATCTCTCTTCCCAAAGTTGTTTTAGTTTTTGTTGCTGTTGTTTTCTTTTTGTTTTTTTTTTTAAGAAAGAAAAGATAATGTGGCTACAGACAAAAGATACTCTAATTGGGACTGATTTGGGAAAGAATAAAAATGGGGCACCTGGGTGGCTTAGTAGATTAAGTGTCCAACTTTTGATTTCATCTCAGGTCATGATCTCGGGGTGGTGATATCAATCTCGGAGTGGGGCTCTGTGTGCTCAGCGGGGAGTTGGCTGGAGATACTCTCTCTCTCCCTCTCCCTCTGCCCCTCCCCACCTCTCTAAAACAAATAAATAAATCTTTTTAAAAAATTTTAAATGTGTAGTTGCCCCTTTAAATTACACAGGATTTTAACATGAGTTTTTCAGAAATGTTCTTTATTTGATCTGACTGGAATACTTTTTTTATTAAGCTCTCTGCCTTATTTTTTTTTTTTTTGAGAAATTTCCCTCTGTTAGAAGGTAAGTTACTGGTGATTACACATTAGATCCAGTCTTTTTTTCCAAGTAAAATTCTGTTCTTTCCTATATGAATCTTAATGGGTATTATAGATGTTGTGACAAAGTAATCACACTGAGGATTTTTATCCCTCATTCCACTATATTTGTATTTAAAATAATTTGGATCCTCAATCCTATACTACTATGTCTTCCTCCACCCATTTGCCCATTTTTTCCAAGCTTTTCTTCATAAAACCAGGGGGTCTGCTGTGAGAAGGAGAACTGTAGCTGTCTGTTTATGGGGGTGGGGGGGACAAAGTCCCTGAATCCTGAAATTGGGAACAGAGTACTATCATATTGATTCTTGCCAAACATCGAGTGAATTTAAGCTGGGACCTCACTGTGTAATGTAAATATTCAGAATGGATTTGTATTTTTAAGCAGCATTCTATAAACGTACTATCTAGAGATCAAAATACTGCCTGATGTTCCAAACTATCTCTTTCATGCTTCAAGGGATACCCTTTAGTTCCCCTTCGAAATTTGTGAGTTTCTCATGAGAGTTTAAGCTTTAATTTTATTTTCTGAATGTCCATATTAATGACAGATAAGTGTAAGCATCATTAATCTTTTTATTCTGAGTTTCATTGATTGCCTGAATTTCTTGATGTTCTTTTTACTTTTCAATAATATAGTCACCAAAACTAGCACTGTTGTTTACCTCAGCAACCAAATAAAATCCTAGTGTTTCTGGCAGCTTGATACTGAAACAGTATTATGAGAGTTTCATTTAAGATCCGAGATCAGTAAATCCCATTCTACTTCTAGTTTCTATCATACTTGGTAACCACACTGATAATTTCTCATATCTTACCCCACAGTTTCTCTATCTATTGATCATCAGTCTTCTTCCAGAGACATTAACTCTTTCCCTGGACTCCCCATATATGATGTAAATAAACTCTCCTTTATCCCCTCTTCTTACAGAACATTCTTTCTCCTGATATGTGGATCCTGACTCTCCCATAAGGCCTCTGCTTTCCCAGCAGCTCACCACATTGGAAGTCATGCCCCACATACCACAGGGGGCATTGATATGCTCCATCTCCTCATTTCCATTGCTAGGCTACTCCATCCTACCCTTGTAAAACATAATGGAAATCCTTGTCTAATGACTATCTACCTTCCTCTTCACCATCATTTATCAGTTCCATGGTTACTCCCTCACTTTTATTAATGAATTTAGCATGCAACTCAGTCTTTATTACTCAATTCCTACAAGCTCATGGTGGGACTTAAAGCAGTCATGTGCATCACAGTTCCAGCATCTATGAAATGACTGTCTGTGGAACCTTAATGTCTAAGACTTTTCCATATTAAAAATCCTAAATTCTAGCATTGTCCTCTCATCTTTCTGTTTATTCATCTCTCCCTCTTCCTTATTTTTCTATATTTAATCTGTGACCTCATAGAGACCCTGTCGCTTGACTACTGTTTTATCATCATCAGTCTCTACCTAGATTAATTTTCTTCCTGTCTAGCTACACTACTTGGTTCATTATTTACTCACACCAGTATCTAAAATTTCCTTGCCTTTTGTCTTTCTCCGCTTTTGCTCTCTGCTCTAGTTCAGTTTAGCCATTTGCTTTTTCAATTCATATATCTAAAGATAATTAAATTCTAGTACTGAAAGTCACAAAACTGGATTATCATCATGATGATATGTAAGGTCCATAATGGAGCTCAGCCATTCTTTTCTTTTCCACTCACAGCTACTATTCTAACTTCTTTCACTGTTTAAGCCTTCTGCCTCATCTTTGACCTTATACTTTTCAGCAGCTGGTTTTGCTTTTTCAGAGGAAATAGACTCTCAGAAGTGAATTTGCAACAGTGACCACGAGGCCAACTTAACTTCATCAGCAGGTATCCTTCTCTCTTGTCTCAGCTAAAAGAGGTATGCTTTTTTCTATCCACAACCTATATGTATCCTAGATCCCATCCATTCTGTCTCCCTGGGACCTTTGCTTCATCATTTAACCTTTTCTTTTATCTTCAGTATACCTTTCCTTACCTCCCTATACTGGCTTCATCCCCCATGTTCAACAACAACAAAAAACCATAAAGAAAATTCCTTCACTTGGATTTCCTCTGATTTCTGCTCTCTCTTTCCTCTGCTTTACCATCAAATTTGCGGAAAGAGTAATCTCCCACTCCGCACGTCTATTAACTCTTTCACCTACAATGTTCTGGCTTCCATCACTTATCTGCTACTAAGGACTTTATAATTGACAAACCCAGTGTATCTTCTTAGACCTCTTAAATGCACTTGGTTCTGTAGGTCATTGCCCAGTCTTGAACTTTCCTTCTTTGGTTTTTCTAACATCGGTTTCTACTTTTCTTCTCCCATCTCTTAGAGCATTTTAAATTTTCTATACTCGTTCCTCTGGAATCTCACTCTACCTCTTTTCTATGGTGTTTTAGTCATTTTCTCCTCTTTGGCATATGAACATGTTCAAGTTCATCTTAAAAAAAGCAAGAAATAAAACAAAAAAAACAAATATTAACTGTTGCCTTCTAGGGTTTTGTTCTTTATCTTGTTTTCTTTTTATTTTGTTCTCTTGAGTAGTTTCATAGCCTCAACTACCATCTGTAGGGTAATGAATTCCAAGTCTATCCTTAGCCCACATTCCCTACCTGAACTCCAGACTGACTGTGGATACCCTTACCCCAATTTCCAAAACTCTAAATATGCAGAGTTTCAAACCAACCTTGCCTCACAAAACTTACTCTCTTTATTTCCTGTTTTTTGAATAAAGCCAGTATTCAGTCACCCAAGTTAAAACTAAGAACAATCCTGAAATTCCACTTTTTTTTTTGACATCCCACACATAGTCAGCAGGTTATTTGATTCTATCTTCTAAATAGCTGCTCTTTGGAGCCTACTTTTCTCCTCCTCTTTCTGCTTTAGCAGCCATCATCTCTTGATAGTAGCCTCTTAATTGCTTAATTGATGTCTTTGCCTCCAAGCTGTCCCTTTCTGGTTCATTTTTAAAATTGAATTAATTAATTAAAAAATTTTAAATTGAAGTATATTTGACATAATATTCCATTAGTTTCAGTTATACAACATAGTGATTCAACAAGTCTATACATTATGCCATGCTCATCACAAGTATAGCTGCCATCTCTCACCATATAACACTATTATAGTATCATTGACTTTTCCCTATGCTGTATCTTTTATCCTCATGACTTATTCATTCCATAACTGGAAACTTGTATCTCCCACTCTTCTTTACCCATTTTTCCCATCCACTCACCCCCCGCCCCTCTGGCAACCATCACTTTGTTCTCTGTATTTAGTGGGTCTGTTTCTGCTTTTTGTTTGTTTATTCATTTGTTTTGTTTTTTAGATTCCACATATGTTATGTATGGTATTTGGCTTTCTCTGTCTGACTTATTTCACTTAGTATAATACCCTCTAGGTTTATCCATGTTGTCAAAAATGACAAGATCTCATCCTTTTTTATGGCTGAGTAATATCCATTGTATATATACAAAATACATATGTATATCACATCTTTTTATTGAAGTATAGTTGGCACACAATGTTACATTAATTTCGAGTATATGACATAGTGATTGGACAAGTCTGTACATTATTATACCACATCTTTTTTTATCCATTTGTCTATCATGGACACTTGGGTTTCTTCCATATCTTGGCTATTGTATTCATGTTGCAGTAGACATAGGGGTGCATATATCTTTTTGAATTAGTGTTTTTGTTTTCTTTGGGTAAATACCCAGTAGTAGAATTACTGGATCATATGGTATTTCTATTTTTAATATTTTGAGGAACCTCCATACTGTTTTCTACAGTGGCTGTACCAATTTTCATTTCTATCAGTAGTGCACAAGGGCTCCCTTTTCTCCACATTCTCACCAACACTTGTTCTTTCTTATCATTGATTCTAGCCATTCTGACAGGTGGAGGATGATATCTCATTGGTTCATTCATTATACTTCCTAAAATGCAGGCCTGATTCCTTATTTTCATTTCCTCCATGTGGTAAAATCTGAGCTCTTTACATGGCGTGTATGAACTGTCTTCTTTCTTTCTAAGCTTCGTTTTTTTTGTTTGTTTTTGTTTTTACCACTCTCCAGCATGTATGTTATGATAAAACCTTACCGAACTGCTCACTGTATCCTGGGCCTAGCATGTAGCATCATGCCTGCATGCCTTTTCATGTGCCATTCCTTCCTGGAATGCCACTTCCTTTTCCCTGTAAAGTTTCTACTTAAGCTTTCTTCGTGATGCCGTCACTAATTCGCTGTTTTATGGCACTTTATGGTAATCATCTGTTTCTCTCTCTACTAGACTAAACATTGTTGAGGGCTAACACTGAGTTTCTCCATTCATTGGTGCTTAATAAGTTTGCCGAGTGAGTAAATGAATAGTAATGAGCACAGTATCTTCAGTGAACCATGATTCTTGGATACTTTGGGTGATGATCCAATATTAACTTTGGGAAGGACTTCAGAGACAATGTGGTCCAGCTCTTTATTTATTAGGTACAGAAACTGAGGACCAGTAAGGACTGAAGCACCTGTTTATCAGGCATAGCATATGCATGGATGCCTTCATATCTTGTTTTTGTTCTTCCCTCTGCCTAGAATGGACTGTTCTACCTATCCATGTACTACTTGTCTGTGGGTCTTGTTTTTTCAGGGTTGTCCTTGGACTACCAGCATCAGAATTACAAGGAGTCCTTATTTAAAATGCAGATTCCTGACCTCCATCACAGAATTTCTCAATCTGTCTCTGTAAGGGAATCCAAGAAATCTATTTTAATTGAAGTTTCACCCTATTAACCTAAGAAACTAGTCTCTACTTCCCCACATGCTTCCTCTGTAAAACAAGTGCAAAAAGAGTGTGTGTGTTGAGGGGGGGAGAAGAAAAATATTCTAAGATGAGAAAGGAACTGTTTTAGTATACTGCCAAATTTATTTCAATAAGTCTTTTATGATTTTCATTTTTGTTACTTAAAAAATAAAAGCAAACTAACCCCAAATTATATAGTTATCAGAACAAAAACTAATTGAAGTTCAGATTTGTTGTTGCTCATTCCCTAGCAAGACCTCTCTCCTGAAAAGTACTCTTGAAGCTCAGAGTTTTTTAGTGAGATTGTTGCATGTGTCTGTGAGAGAGACAGAAGGAGAGGGTGATGATTTTCAGAGGGGTTCTTTTGCATTTAGTGGTTGACGGTAAGAACATTTTAAGGCTTCGGAAGAGAACAAGGCCCAGCCAATGGCTGATATTTCTCCATGAGATTGGAAATGCCCTAATGGGTAGTCGATCCCCCTAACTTAAAGATATAACGGCACTATACAGAAGGTGTCAACAGAGGCTGCTGATTACTATAGAAAAGTGAATGTTAGGTTGGCTAACTAGAAAGGGGGAATAAATAAATACTGTGACTAGTAACTGAAATTTTTCCAGGCCAAAACTACTTTTAACTACTTTTAATTCTAGTAGGCCCCACTTTTGGAAATTCTGATTTAGCACGCATAGATTGGGACCAAGACGTCTAATATTTCTGTAAAGAATTTTTGATATTTTTATATATACTTGCGGTAGAGATCCAATCTTTAAAGGGAAAGAACCCATTCAAGTACTTATTTAAGCATTTACATTTAGGTGGGTTTGTCCTCTATCTAGGCAAGAGTTCTAGCTCCTTTACATGCTCAGTAAGGTACCAATTTTATTGTCTGTCTGGATTTAAGAAAAAATAGTGATTACTTACCGTGTACTTAAAGCTGTGGGTTTGGTTCTTTATATCTGTGGTCTGCACATAAAGCCTCTAACTTATATAGATTTATTATCAACAAATGATATAAAACACCAGCACACCAGATTCTTAGGAGACAGTAGAATCCAGAATTGTCCTTTCTTCACTTCTTCTCAAAAGCTTGACTTAAAGAAGTTGACCAACAGATCATTTCAAGGCAATGTAGCCAATCCATTTCTTCCAATGGATCAAGCTGAACCACTTGGAATTTAGGTGCTTGGGCTATACTGCCTCAATTCCTTGAAGAATTATTTTTACTGAGTCATCCCGGTCATGTTAAATGTCATGTCCAGTCATATGAATGATTTATTTTAGGACTCAGTAATAGAAAATGTTTCCTTTTTTCTGTTGTCTGATTCTTTTTGATATTTTATAAATATTACGTAATGTATAAATTATTTTTCTTCTTTTGCTTTTGTTTCTTAGAAGCTGAGAGGTGAATGTGAAATTTAGTTAACATCGAATCTGGATTTTATGATCTGTATGTTTTGATATTTACATGTTCTTGATTTTCTACTTGTATTTTATTTGTACTTTAAGTACAATTCCTTAAAATTCTTTGTGAAATAAGTGTAACTACATTAAGTTAAATGTCTGACACTTCAGTTCATCATAAGATACAAGTTATTGCAGCATTAAACAAAAGTTTTGGTAAAATGAAATCCTATGTTTGAAAGGCTTAGAATAAATTTTTTAAAATGGAGTTAAGATTTGATGCCTCTGTCTGATTACTCACTTTTTACCTGAATTACTGCATTAGCTGATGAGTTAATTTTCAGCTTTCTCAGGAGCTTTAAAAGAATACTTTTCACATAGTTGTATTCTGAGGATATTTGGGCATGTTCTACCACTTGGAATTACTAGTAATGACCTATTTTCAGGCCTAATAATTTCAGTTGTGGTGTGGGGATTTTCTAAAAATAGAATCAAGGGCACCTGGTGTCTGCCTTCGGCTCAGGTTATGATATCAGGGTCCTGGGATTGAGCTCACACCTGGCTCCCTGCTCAGGGAGTAGTCTGCTTCTCCCTTTCCCTCTGCCCCTCCCACTTGCCCATACTCTCTCTCTTTCTCAAATAAATAAATAAAATCTTTAAAAAATAAAAATAGAATCAAGCTCTGAGTCCTAAGAAAATAGCACCGGTATCAGGAAGAAACTCTAAAAAGCTTAAATTTCCACCATGGGGTGGAGGATTCATCTTTTTTTAGTTCCTACTCGTTGTCTGTAGAGTACACTGTTCTCTTTAAAAAGCTAAAGTGTAAAATCCGCGCCCCCTCCCCCCCCCCCGCCTTTGGTTCCTAAACAAAAAGTTGCCTATACTCTCCTTCTTTTGCCCCAAATATAGAATATGCCTTAGAGGAGAAGCAACAAGACCTAGCTTCAAGTCTTGACTTTACCATTAGTACCCTGGGATACCAGGCAACTCCAACTCTTGGCCTCATTTTTTTCATTTCTCAAGTGGGGTTAAATAATACATATCTTTAAAAATGTCTGTTCTGTCAATCTCATATAGAGTCATATGAGGAACAAATGAGGTAATATTAATGAAAGTTTCTGAAAAAATTCAAAGTCTGTGAATGTAAATTGTTATTACTACTACCTTGTAATTATCACCAGAATGTGGTTAAGCTCTGGTTGCAGAAAGGCTAATCAGTATTAGTAAAGTTACTTCAGTTATCTATATTTTCATTTATTTTTCTATAATTTTCTGTTTAATTTCTCCTAGAATTACTGTATTTATTTGGTGTGTGGTATAGATATTATTTCAATTAAGTAAGATATTGCTACTTGTCATTTTTTAGTGGGTTTTATGGCTCAAGGAAATAGTTGTTCATATGTCTTTATGGCCATATCCTAATCTTTTATTAACAGAGAGTTTATTGAACATACACTATATACATACTGCCATGCCAAGTTTGTGAGGATAAGACTTACCAGAAAAAATTTAGAGACTGAGACATAATAATAGCTTACTGAACTCTATGATTCATTGAGTTAATAGAAGAGGCAGTTCAGAGAAGAAAGAACTCAAAGGAGATTTTTTTTAGGTCAGAGTATTACTAATTATATTTTTTATTGTGCCATCATTTGTTTCTTGTTTTATTTTTAAAAATTTCAAACCTTCAGAAAAGTAGGAATAATACAGTAAATATTTTGTAACCTTTGCCCTAGAATCTAATTTGCCACATTAGCTTATCTTCATGTGTATACATATGCATTTATCCTACTTTTTTTTTAACCATTTGATTTAGTTGCAGAGGCCATGACAGTATACTCCTGAATACTTCAGCATGTATCTCCTAAAAACAAGATAATTCCCTCTTTAACCACAGATAATAATCAAACTTTGGAAATTAAACATTGACACAATATTCTTACAGTCCATATCCAGATTTCCCAGTATAATTATGATGAAGTTTGTTTTTGATCCCAAAAAGGTCATGCATATATTTAGTTGTCTCTTTAATCTCCATCTACAATAGTCTTTTTTTGGTCTTTCAGGACATTGTCATTTATTCAGAGTCTAGGACAGTGGTTGGCAAAATATGGCCCATGGGCTGACTAATTGTTCCTGTAAATAAAGTTTTATTGAAAAATAGCTATACTCATGATGCACATATTGCCTATAGCTGCTTTTGTACTATGGTGGCAGAGTTGAGTAGTTGCAACAGAGACTGTGTGGCCCACAAGCCTAAAATGTTTGCTCTCTGACCTTTAGGAAGTTTGTTGATCCCTAATCTAGGCAGTTGGTTATGTATGAGCCTCTTTTTGAGTTTGCTGATCATTTCTTTAATTACATTCAGGTTAAACTTTGTTTTGTTTTGTTTTTTGGCAACAACACTGCATTGGTGTTATATCCTTCTCAGTATACATCAGGAGGCACATGAGGTCAGTTTGTCTTATTCTTTGTGATATTAAATCATGGCGGCATTTTGTAATAAAGGATGACTTAGATGAAAGAAATGTTTTAAAGTAATCCTCAAGGATAGGGTAGTATTTGAATAAGTAGAGATTTTTCTAGTAGACGTTGTCTATAACATTCTTCTGTTCTTGCTTCTATTATCCTAAATTAGTATTTTCATCCATTCACATGGCTGGAATGATTGATAGCTTAACAACATATGGATCCGTTAGTAGCAATTAGAACATTATAGGTTTTCTCCATACAGTCTCTACCTTTTATTTATTTGTTTAATTTTGCAATGGTAATTGTCTTTTATCTTACACTGTGTCCAATTCTGTAAGCAAGTTTTCTTGGATTTGTATAGAGTACTCTAAAGATTTCTTGGAGCTTAATAAAATTTTTATCTGTCTGAAAACCAGAACCCCAAAAGTATTGCATTCTAGAAGCAAATGTTGGGAATGTATATAAATTTGCTTACTTTTTTTTTTATTAAGGATTTTATTTTATTTTTTTTAAAGATTTTATTTATTTATTTGACAGAGAGAGAGACAGACAGCGAGAAAGGGAACACAAGCAGGGGGAGTGGGAGAGGAAGAAGCAGGCTCCCAGTGGAAGAGCCTGATGTGGGGCTCGATCCCAGAACGCTGGGATCACGCCCTGAGCCGAAGGCAGATGCCTAACGACTGAGCCACCCAGGCGCCCCTGATTTGCTTACTTTAAAAAAAAAAAAAAAAAGCTGGAGAGATAATTTAAATGAAGTTCCAGTTTATTTAGATACCATCGTTTATGTCATTATAGAAACATTAGTTGTGGAAATAAATGGATTGAAAAAAGCGCATGTTATAGTAATATGTGTAATAACATTAACAATATTAGCAGGTGGTCCAAAATTGCTTCCATATGGTTCCTTTGTATTGTTAATGCAAAAAGAACAGCTTCCACCTGGATGTCAAAAACAAAGTTGAACATCTTTATGGAATTATCATACTCATAATTGAATATCATTCATAGTAGTGGAATTAGATTGCTTTCAAGGAAAGGATAAATGTCGTAAGTATTCAAGGGCATCTTATTCCACAAGTGAAGAATTCCATCAAAGACATGATCTTTTAAAAATGTCACAAGCAAAAGTCTAAGAGTTAACAAGTTATTTAAAGGTAAAAATGAGGCCTTTTATTTAGAAATGAAGCCTTTTATTTACTTATGCTAGAAATCATTTTCTAATTTTTAAAGAGAAAGAAACCTAGTCCAACATCATTGCTTTGTTACTGGATTTTGGTAGCATTTAGATTGTATTTAAGAACTTGAGAAACTATATTTTTCAATATATTTGATAAATTATCAAAATCAAATTTCTGTTCTTACAAAGTGAAGGACTACTAGAACATAGTTATCACTCCTTTTTTGAAGGATAGTTTTGCTGGATATGGAATTCTTGGTTGGCTACATATTTTTTTTAGCATTGGAATGTCATCCAACTACCTCTAACCTTCAGTATTCCTAATGAGAAGTCAGCTGTTAATCATGTTAATGTTAACGTTAATCATGTATAATCAGTATATTAAATAGTTTACGAAACCAAACTTACTCAACATTTATTTAATATTTATGGAGTATCTGTGGGGTGGCAGGCAGTGTACTGTGAGGAAAGACAGACATGGTTATTCTCATAGTTTATGATCAAGAGAGAAACCATGATTTGTCAAAAAAAAAAAAAAAATCACATAATCATATGTGTAGTTACAAACTGTTAAGTGCCAGGAAGGAAGGTGAAAGGTATGTCTAATGGGAATGGGTGATGGATGACAGACATGTTCCTGAGAGGCGATACTGGTGCTGCAAGCTGAGGGTAACTGAAGGAGTGAAATGGGAGAAGGGGGCTGAAGGAAGAGCATGGAGCATTGGAAGGACTGAGGAAAGGAAACAGTGAGAAGCCAGAGCCTGGAAAAGGGAAGGATGGTACAGAAATGAAGCTGGAGAAGTAAGCAGGGAATTAAAATGCTCATTTTAAGAAATCTTCATATGTTATAATTGGAATATATCAAAAATAACTTGGGAATAATTATCTGACAGAGTTATTTTTAATACCAGATTTCTCTACTTTGTTATTCATAGTCATCCGATAAATCAAGATGTTTAGGGGTGCCTGGGTGGCACAGCGGTTAAGCGTCTGCCTTCGGCTCAGGGCGTGATCCTGGCGTTATAGGATCCAGCCCCACATCAGGCTCTTCTGCTATGAGCCTGCTTCTTCCTCTCCCACTCCCCCTGCTTGTGTACCCTCTCTCGCTGGCTGTCTCTATCTCTGTCGAATAAATAAATAAAATCTTTAAAAAAAAAAAATCAAGATGTTTAAAGTTAATGAACTATAGTTCTTAATTTAAGATTAATCAGAAATTAAAACAAGACATCTCCAAAATAATCATGTTGAGAAAATGATGACATTGTTGACAAAATGATGACATATATTTACTAAAACACTGTAGGTTTTCGTATTTTATGTTTATTATTCCCACATTTAATACCTGTTACCACTTTTTGTTTAATATATAATCAGTGACAGTGATATAAAACTCATTAACTATTTTCCTTCTCTTACTGTTGCCCAAGAAAAATAAAGATAATATTGTTTTGAGTGTTGGAAGTTTGTATCAGGAATGAATGCTACCTTATTTACTGTAGAAGTGCTGTACATATGCAAAACCTTCTATTGTTTTTGTGTATGTGTGTTTTTTAAAGATTTTATTTTATTTATTTGACACAGAGAGACAGCCAGCGAGAGAGGGAACACAAGCAGGGGGAGTGGGAGAGGAAGAAGCAGGCTCCCAGCGGAGGAGCCCGATGTGGGGCTCGATGTGGGGCTCGATCCCATAACGCCGGGATCACGCCCTGAGCCGAAGGCAGACGCTTAACGACTGCGCCACCCAGGCGCCCCTGTTTTTGTGTTTTTTGAGGGAGGAAGCAGTGAGTTAAAATTCATGCCTGATAGCACTCAAAAAGCAACCAACAAATGAGGCTCTATTTATTAAAAGAATAATTTCTTTATTTACCATTTTGAGTCATTAAAATATTTTTATTATAATTGTAGTTTATTTTCATTACAGGTGGAGGACTGTGACGCCAATTGGACATCCTTTACCAGGAACACGATTTATTGCTTTTAAAGTTCCTTTAAAGGGAGTATGTATACTATCTTCTCATCTGTCTTATAAGGAGAATTGGGAGTAATGTGATCCATGTTTACTTAATGTTATGCTTTTTTTTTTTTTCAAAAAAATATGTGAAATTTCCAGCAAATGTTTGACATTATAGAAGTAACAGTAAACTTTTTCACCAAAGTAATTATTAATTGTTCATGCCTAGTGTAAGGGAGTAATTTTGGATTAATTTTTTAGTAACAGCTTCATTGGTATGTAATTCACCTATTCTCATTCACCTATCTAAAGTATACAGTGGTTTTTAGTATATTCATGGAGTTGGGTAGTTGTCACTACAAGTTTAGAACATTTTCATCACCCTCACTTCCTCCCAAAAACCCATGCACTGTAGTCACTCCCCTTTCTCCCTCACTCCCACCCCCCACCTCCTAGGCAAATCTCCTTTCTGTCTTCATAGATTTGACTGTTCTGGACGTTTCATATAGATGGAATGGTGTGATATCTGTGACTGGCTTCTTTAGCATGTTTTCAAGGTTTACCCATGTTGTAGTGTGTATCATACTTCATTTCTTTTTATTGCCGAGTTGAATTAATTTTTTAACGGTTCAACTTATTTTGTTGAAAGCATTTAACAAGATTAAATACTTTTTTGAGAGAAAATATCTCTAATCCTAATGTTATTATTGCTTTTTATATTTTGACCTATTTAAAAGTTATAATCCAGAAGTAAAGATGGATAACTTTTGAGTACCCCCCTGCAAAAATCAGCATTCCTTTACTAATTTGTCAAATTCTTTACATAGCATTTCCTAAAAAAGTCAAAAGATACTTGAAACCTATGCCATGTCTTTTTTTTTTTTTTTAAGATTTTATTTATTTATTTGACAGAGAGACAGTGAGAGAGGGAATACAACCAAGGAGAGTGTGAGAGGGAGAAGCAGGCTTCCTGCCAAGCAGGGAGCCCTATGAGAGCAGGGATGCGAGCAGGGAGCCCAATGCGGGGCTTGATCCCAGGACCCTGGGATCATGACCTGAGGCGAAGGCAGATGCTTAACAGCTGAGCCACCCAGGCGCCCCTGTGCCATGTTTTATATGGCCTCAGATCCATGGCAGCTTTAGTTTCTCCTACTTGCTCTGACATTGGGAATGTGTGAGCACACAGTTCAGAATCTTTTATACTGGCCTCCTAATTTAACTCAGATTTTTCTTTTTTTTTTTTTTTTTAAAGATTTTATTTATTCGACAGATAGAGACAGCCAGCGAGAGAGGGAACACAAGCAGGGGAGTGGGAGAGGAAGAAGCAGGCTCATAGCGGAGGAGCCTGACGTGGGGCTCGATCCCATAATGCCGGGATCACGCCCTGAGCCGAAGGCAGACGCTTAAGCGCTGTGCCACCCAGGCGCCCCCAGATTTTTCTCTTTCACAGATCTTTAAGTTACTTTCTTAATATATTGAGAAGTAACTTTTAAGTTACTTTTTAAATATGTTTAATGTAATTAATATTTTATATACCATAAAATACACGTTTTTAAAGTATATAATTTAGTGGTTTTTAATATAGTCACAGAGTTATGTAATCAATGACATTAATTACAGATCGTTTTTATCCCCTCAAAAAGAAACCCTGTACCAATTGGTAGTCACTCCCCATGTCCTCTCCCCCGGCCCCTGGCAACCACGTAATCTACTTTCTGTCTCAGTAGATTTGCCTATTCTGGACGTTTCATATAATGGAATCATAAAGTTTGTGGCCTTTTGTGACTAGCTACTTCCACATAGCATGTTTTCAAGATTCATTCATGTTGATTTCCTTTTATTTCCAAATTGAATTAATTTTTTATTTTTTTTATTTTTTAAAGATTTATTTATTTATTTGACACAGAGAGAGAGACAGCCAGCAAGAGAGGGAACACAAGCAGGGGGAGTGGGAGAGGGAGAAGCAGGCTTCCCGCTGAGCAGGGAACCCGATGTGGGCCTCGATCCCAGGACTCTGGGATCACGCCCTGAGCTGAAGGCAGACGCTTAACGACTGAGCCACCCAGGCTCCCCTGAATTAATTTTTAAAACGTATTTATATTTGGCTTTGTAGTACCTTATGTTAACTGCATTTTTTTCTTATTAATCATATAATACAAAAATCAAATCTGTTGTACCATCAGCACACACCACTGAGAGCAATAACAGCAGTTTAGAAGAATGCTGGTAAGTTTATAGGGATTGACCAAAACTATAGATTTTGGTCAGTTTAGAAGATTGCTGGTAAGTTTATAGGCATTGAATACAGCAGTTTAGAAGATTGCTGGTAAGTTTATAGGCATTGACCAAAACTATAGATTTATCTCCAACAATCCATATATAAAATTTGATAGCATTTTTAGAATTCTGTACTCTGTTTAATATAAACATGGAAACTTAGAACCTTTTTATCTGGGAGAAAAATGAACATTTAATCAAACGAGTCAGACTGCTATCATGAGCTGGATAAAGATAAAAATTTCTGGGTTAGAATCTTGACTGCTGTCTAGCCTGTGACACTAGACAAGTAATTTAACTTTTCAAAGCCTCAATTCAAATGAGAACTCTACTACAAAATTATTTTTCACTAATGGTTAATACTTTATTTCTAACTGAATTTGGTGCAAGAAAATTCCAGTGGATCAAAGCAGGATAGTCCCTTTTTGAAGTGTTCTGACTCCTTGATGACAAGGACATATGTAAAATCACTGAAACAAATGATGTAAATCTATTCATTATGAGCTTTGCCAGTGTTCTTAAAGCAATGACAGTTTTCACTGATTCTTTTTGTCTTATGTTTTTTCTTTTCCTTGTTTTATGTTAAGTACATTTTATCTGTATTTAGTAACCTTACTGTTTATTTTCATTATAGGCAGTTAATCAGAGACTTACTCCAACCCAGAAGTTTACACCAAAAGATTTGATTAGTGCAATAAAAGCACTAAATGTGGAGCTTGGATTGATTATCGATCTAACATACACCACAAGATATTATGAAGTTAAGGTAAAGTTACAGATGTATTTTGTTATCATAGATATGTCTTGAAATAGAAAAGATTTTTAAGACTGCATTTAGAAAGTAACTCTTGTGGTTATTTTAATAAATTTCAGAATTTCCCATGTGTAATTTCTTAGAAATCTTCTTAATTCTTCACATAATCATATAATACCTTTTTTCTAAAATCATGGATTGTGCAGAGAGGAAAAAAATGGAATATTTTTCTTCTAAGAGAACAAATATATAGAATAAATGAGTGTACATAGAGATAAAAAAGGAAAAGCACAAAAGGGAGGCCAGGAAACAAAGGGAAAGAGCAGCATGATGGAAAAGAAAGCAAAAGAAAAACGATAAAAGGAAAAACAGGAGATGCATATTACTGTACAACAGTGTTTTTTGAACTTTCTTTTGCAGCAAAATCCTTTCAATTAAATCTTGCTCTGAAGCCCATTATATAAAGCAGATAAACAGGGAATTGTGCTGGCTGAAGCAGGAGATTAGGTTCACTAGGCCTCATCATCCTCCAGTCCTCCCCTCTCTGTCCCGAATCTTAGCGATTCAACTTAGCTAAGGGCTGCGGAGAGCAAGAGAATTTTAAAACCTTGTTCTAGAGGAAAATAACTCTTGAGCCTTGCTATTCGGTTGGATTGGTGCCATCAAAGATGTCATCTGTCATTCCTGTCCTGATTAGGTGACATTTAGTCTCGGATATCTTGCTGCCCTGTCAGATTTCAACATACATAAAACTAAACACACCATCATTTCTTTACTTCCACACCACTCCTTCCCAAAAATACCAATTCTCAATCTCTTCAGCTTCCCTGTTTCTCCTGAAAGGACCACTACTGAGCCTGTCAGTCAGGTTCAAATCACTTGAGTCCTCTGTCTTCTGGGTACCCTACATCAGGTCAAGGACTAAACCCTATAGATTTTTTCTTCTAAAATGTGTCTCATATTCTCCAGATCTTTTACCTCATTATTCAGCAGCTAGTCTTTTTATCCTTCTTTGACCAGTTGTGCCTAAACATAATTTTCATGCCCAGTCCAGGTCCTTCCTAAAAAAAAAAAAAAAACTCAGTTCTTTCTGCCCTCCCCACTGTTTGAATGCATCACATCTAAACTCCTCTCCCTGTTTTTCAAGGCCCAGTTTAATCTGACCCCCTTCTCGTCATGCTTTTCTGTTTCTTCCAACAAACCATCTCTTCACTATCTCGTGAACATTCTTGATTCTGTGCCTCAAGTCATTCCAGAAACTTGGAATTTTTTCTCTTCCCCCCTGTCCAAAACTCTACCTCTTCTTCAAAGCCTAACATTTACAGCTTCTCCTGGACTGTTATGCATATTTTTCCAGCATATAACTAACTGTTCAAACGTCATTTTTCTTATTTTTCCAAAACTATTACTTGCTCCTAGGATCTGATCATATGCATTTATACTATTACCAACATTGATGTTCTTTGAATGAATATTGTTAGTTGATTAATTGATTTTGTTTAAATGATGAAATTAGCCCTTCTCTTTTTAGGGTCTCCACTTTAGACGCCCCCTTGCAAACTTAAGAATGAGTCAGGGAAACATTAAAAAAGGCTTTTACTAAACATAGCCGAAGCTGATATCTACAATCATAACACCAGCTATGGAGTTAACACTTTATATTTTTTAAGATTTTGTTATTTATTCATTTGAGAGAGAGAGACAGACAGAGAGAGCACAAGCAGGGGGAGAGGCAGAGGGAGAGGGAGAAGCAGACTCCCCTCTGAGCTGGGAGCCCAATGTGGGGCTCGATCCCAGGACCTGGAGATCATGATGTGAGCCAAAGGCAGACGCCTAACCATCTGAGCCACCCAGATGCCCCAGGAGTTAACACTTTAAGCTCATTTATTGGGTTGACCCTGTGTCTGCTTAATCAGTTGAATCTTTAACTCATGACTATCATTGGCCACTAGGAATGGGGCTTATTTTATAGCCTCTTTTCACGTAGACTACAAAAGAGTTCCACACAAATAGGGGCACCTGGATGACTCAGTCCGTTGAGCATCTCACTCTTGATTTTGACTCAGGTCATGATCTCAAGGTCATGAGCTCGAGCCTCATGTCAGGCTCCATGCTTAGCCAGGAGTCTGCTTGAGATTCTCTTTCTCCCTCTGCCCCCACTTGCACACACACGCTTACTCTCTCTCTCTCTCTCTCTTTCTTTCTCAGAATAAATAAATAAAATCTTTAATAAAAAACAAAAGAATTCTACACAAATTGATCTAAAGTGTGCCTTCAGTATAATCATTGTACCTGATTTAAAAAATACTGAATGGTAAGTTTCATTAGGTTGAAGAATATGTTTTTAATAACTTATAATTGTTGCATTCTATTTTCCTTTGTTTCTAGGATTTACCTAAAAGTATTCATTATAAAAAACTTTATACTGTTGGACTTGAAGTCCCTGACAATGCTACTATTCTGCAGTTCAAAAAGTGGGTCAGAAAGTTCCTGTGGGAAAATGCAGAAAATGGTAATTAATAACTTTTAATGTAATCAAAGTGTTTTTATTTAATTGACATTATTTTAATAGAAATTATTTTAGACCACTTAAAGATGATGTAATATACATATTTCACTTAAATACTTATAGTTAAAAGGACATTATCAAAGATTTCCCTTTAGATTACGATGTATGCATGACCCTTACTTGAAGGAAACTTGGTTTGGAGAAAGTAAAGCATACAGAAAAGGTATTTTGAGGGATGATTCTTTGCTTTACACATGGATTCCCTACAGCATTCCTTAAGTGCTGACACCCTTGGGACAGATAAAAATATAACTCCATATTTTAAAATTGACTTAGAAATAACTTTTCTTGAAAGAATATGTAGCATAAAGTAAGGTACATCTTAGTCTTGTTGGTATACAGTTTGGCTTCATATAGAAAAGAAAGATAAAACTTAAAGCCTTATGTAAACCTTTTAACTGCATGAATGTATTTTGGGGAATGTCTTCCCTAAAAACAGAAGTATATATAAACATGTGAACAAAAATGTTCACTGATGTTTATAATATTGAAATATTGGAAGGCACCTAAAGGATCAGTAACATGAAATTGATTAAATTATGGCATGTACATACATATGGAATAATAGTTAAAAGCCAAGTAAAAGACAAATATTCAGTAATTTAGCAAAATACTTGTGAAATATTTTTAAATGACAATGTTACTGCATGATTTATATTTATAAATAACATGAACAAACATATCCAAAAAGATAAACACCACAGTATTAATAGTGGCATCTGATTGTGATTTTTGTCTTAATAATTGTACTTCCTATGTTTTAGGTGTTTTTTTATATTGGACATATATTTCATAGTTTTATTTATTTATTTATTTATTTATTTATTTATTTATTTATTTA